>NC_068958.1:7665000-7965000 GCF_026419915.1 Harpia harpyja
TGATTATTATCTGAGGGCAGAGGGATACAGACTTGTTCTGCACATCTAGTTCATATTTAGTCCAATAACCTGTGCATCTGGGTAAAAACTCACATATGAACTCATGACAAGTCTGAAAGACCCATGACAGACTGCTTGGGGTCTTTGACATCCATCTAGCCTCTTTACTATGTACTTAAAGATAAATGTGGTGGAATCCGCCATTAATGTGTCCACTTTAGAAAACGATGACAAACTCATTTCACTGTAAAATGTTACAGGGCCATGTCTTCTGCCATCCAACAGATTCCATTTAGGGTCTTACAAATTCTTCCTCTTATTTTTCTTCCTACTACTCAGCATCTTACATCAGTAAGACAATAAAGTGCCCAATCTTGACCCATTTTCCTTTGCACACTCCTCCTTTCCTAAAGTTGCCTTTGTGCATTTTTTTCAGGATGAAAACAAAGACTTGGTTTTCTTTCATCATCTTTTTTTCAGCAGCAAATATGATTTTTACATATATTTGTGGTCCATGGATAATTTTATATATAGGTATATATATGATTATGGTAGTGAATTTTACTAGTGAGAGTTCATCTAATCTTTTCTTTCAGTAACACACCTTTTTCTGTCCCAGGTTTCTAACCTGTTCAACATTAGATGTAAAATGTGCCTAAAAGCGAAGGGTTAGCAGCTTACAGGTATGTTTCTCTGTTCTGCTGTTTTGGGTTTTTTAACCTGTTGTTATACTGAAGCAAAAACGTGTCAGATTTTGCTATAGAAATTCAGGTTTTATCTATCATAGGCATAAAATACTTTCTAACAAGCTTAGTGTCCCCCAGAGTTGAAAGACCATGTCATTGATACAGCATCTTGGGGATGGAAGAAAGAAAATATTCAGACATATTCTAGAGGTCTGCACTGTCTTTAGTAGGGCATGTATTTAGCAGGGCATATATTTAGCTACCTGCACACCCAAATCCCTAGTCTGTGCACAGCACGATGAGATTTACTGCACCTGCCTGCCAGGATAACCTTTGGCACCTGGGCTTCCGTCTGGTCCTCGTTCGCCCTGTGGAAAGAGAAAAGAAAAGGCACAGAAGGTAAGGTGAATGTCACACTTAGGAAGCCTTTTTAGCTGCTTCATTCTTTGAGCTGGGGGGAAAGGAGGGTGGAATGGGTTAACCTGATGCAAATTTATAGAAAGGAAGAAAATATTAAGGGTAGACAGTGGAATACATTAATGAGGGGGAAAACACACAGAAGCCAAGTCAATAGGATCCAAGCAAGTGGTGCTACTTCTCCTTCTCCCTCCATCTGCAGTGAAAACAGCAGATAGTTTGAAACAAGGAGGCTAAGAGAAGGTGTAAGGCTGCATCTATATCTGGCATATGGAACCATTTTACTGGTGGGGAAGCACTGCCAAAATTCTTCAAAACTAAATGGATTCATGTATAATATCCTTTAACATCATTGCTAACAGGGCCTGCTATTCATTACCTTTTTTTTCTGAACTGCAAACATCAGACTTAACCAAATAAAGAGGGGGGAGAAAAGGGGAGAGGGGGAATGGGTTTTGGGAGGGGAATTACATGTTAGTACTTAATATGATGTGGTTGGTAAACTCCAGGTGAAATTAATATAAAAGGAAAAATAAAGGGGGAGTAGGGTAAACTGGTATTTCTTCCCCCACGTAAACTTAACATGGTTGAGCAATAAAAATTTAGAAACTCCAAGGCAGTCTCTTCCCACCAACCTGCTGGTTCTCGGTCAGTGTATGTGCACAGCTGCCAGCAGTACGAGAGTTCACTGCGCACCCCCTGTGTGTACCAAGCTGCCCCTGGAAGGAGCTGGCTGTCCACACTGAGCAGGCTGTGTGGGATCCAAACTAGCATCAGAGTCAGCAATTCCATCCCTCTTTAAAGTTCAGTGTTGGAAACTGGGAAGACTCACCTGGTCTCCAGGGTGACCTGGTGGTCCAGGGTAGCCTTTATATCCCTGTTGAAACAGGATGGAAGAGATGAATAAGAAGAAAAAATAAAAAAAAAAAAGAATAATAAAGTAATGTGGTTTGGGTTTGAATTTCTCTTTGCAGGGAAGTAAAGTTCTCTTTTGGGAGTAAAGTTCTGAGGAGAAGCAGGTTTTTAGATATGGGATAGCACTACACAATCATGCAAACTTGCTGTTTGCACTGGCATCACCCAAACCCTGCCGATGACCCCAGGCTCTGCTACAGCGTGGCGTGGCAGCAGCAGCCTGCACCTGCTGGGGTCTGGCCTCATGGTTACTCAAGAAGGATTTGCTCCATGAACAGACTTAGAGTTGTATCTACACTCAGATCTATCTATTTGTAATCTACACTTTTAGCAAAGGCTATCCTTAATCCTTAGGAAATCACAGGCTTGTAGGGTGAAATGTTTGCTTTGGGCAAGTTGGCGGACTATGCAACACAACTCGCATTTCAGAGCACTCACTTTCACTTTAGGACTTGAAATGCCATAGGAAACACCAAAATAACCATTTGCTGTCACAGAAAACTTCAATTTTGCTTCTAGGTTGAACTTGTCTAGCTTCCAGTTTTTCTAATCTAATTATTAGAAGGTATGAAAAGATTCAGAGTCCTTCATTATGAAGCTACCTAAAGTGGTAAGCAAGCTGTCTCTTAACCTGCTCAATTAATTAGAATGAGTTTCTTAATCCAGCTTGCTAGCTGGCAAGTGTTACAGCCTTCAAATCATTCTCACAGGTCTTTCATAAACCTGCTTCAGTTTTTCAGTATTTTTTTTTTTTTTGAGTTGCAGGCACTGGAGCGGGACAAAGGTAGCCTGTTGTCCTGGTTTCAGCTGGGATAGAGTTAACTGTCTTCCTAGTAGCTGGTACAGTGCTATGTTTTGAGTTCAGTATGTGAAGAATGTTGATAACACTGATGTTTTCAGTTGTTGCTCAGTAGTGTTTAGACTAATGTCAAGGATTTTTCAGCTTCTCATGCCCAGCCAGTGAGAAAGCTGGAGGGGCACAAGAAGTTGGCACAGGACACAGCCAGGGCACCTGACCCAAACTGGCCAACGGTGTATTCCATACCATGTGACGTCCCATCCAGTTTAGGAACGGGGAAGTGGGGGGGGGCAGGGATTCACCGCTCGGGGACTGGCTGGGTGTCGGTCGGCGGGTGGTGAGCAATTGCACTGTGCATCATTTGTACATTCCAATCCTTTCATTATTGCTGTTGTCATTTTATTAGTGTTATCATTATCATTATTAGTTTCTTCTTTTCTGTTCTATTAAACCGTTCTTATCTCAACCCACGGGTTTTGCTTCTTTTCCCGATTTTCTCCCCCATCCCACTGAGTGGGGGGGAGTGAGTGAGCGGCTGCGTGGTGTTTAGTTGCTGGCTGGGGTTAAACCACGACACCTGTTCAACTGCACACTGATCAGTGTGTATTTTAAGAGAGTTTGCTTTCTCCAGGATTTACCTGGAGCTCTCTTCAAACACTGAGTAAATTCTGCAAGCGATAGACACTTCAGATTTTTTTTTTTGCCCTCTCCTTTATTATCTTGCTTCAGCTATTTAAAACAAACTAATTTCCATCAAGTGGAGTCAGAGCAGATTAGGAGATTAAATTCAGTTACAGAGATGACTGTTTAGCTGGGCTACTAGCAAGACTAAAAAAAAAGGCAGAAAATTTAACTTGAAACAAATGGAGAGAGAAAATAAACAAGAAACAATCCTTGCACAAATACTACAGAAATAACAAAATGCTTTCAGGGTGCGTTACAACTGCTAATTGTAACTCAGTCTCTGCTACTCACCCTGTTCCCAGCCAGGGCTCCCGGCACACATTGCCTGTCTGCAAAACCCACAGGGGAGCATCCCCCTGCTCTGAAGCCGTAACCAAACCCTGGTTTGGCCGAGGACTTGGCCTTTTGCTTTACTCACCCGATGAACCCAGGCCTGTTTCTGCTCCCAGGTCCACACCTCTGCTTAACAGCTTTTTTATTCTTCCCATGGGCTATTCTAGACCTGCAGCCTAAGCCTTCGCTGGCAGAGGTATGCAATGCTCTCAGCCATCCTGGCTACTACCCACTCCCCTTTGCATTCCTCCTTGCTCATTATTTCAGACATTTTGGCCTGGAAAAATGTTGATTCCCTTTTCACCAATTCTCTCCTGCTTGACCTTGCTGATGTATCATGGCCCGCTCTTCTGACTGAGCTGCACCTCCTGAGAAGGTGGTGGCTGACCTGAAAGTCCATTTGGCTACCGGCTGGCCCTTATTTGAACCCCCTCGAAGGTTCTTTCTCCGAATGCTGCTAGTGCATTTCAGCCAGTGGCTCCTAATTGGAAGTGCCTCAGCAGCTCTTGGAGGAGGACCAGCAGATGGGACTCCCTGCACCTCTCCAGGAATCTGCCCCATGAAATCCTCTCCTGCTTATCCTCTCCTCAGCTCCTGGAGAGATGCTCAGCATCAGCAGAAAGGAGGAAGGAAGCTCCACCCCGGTTGGGCATCTGGCCTGAAGGTGAAGGCACATTGTGAAGGTCCGGACCCACCTGGGTGTGGAAGGCCCAGCGCTGGTATCACGCATCCCTGGAGCACGGACCAGCAGGTTGTTGTGCAGACAGAGAGCATCTATTCTGCCCCCCCCCCACCTTCCAGAGAGAGCTGCCAACAGAAACAGCCTTGGGTTCAGCATCTCCAGACCTGCCCTGGGATTTAACATGGAGCTCATGGGGTTTCCTCCTGGAGCCTCAGCCCACCTCTTCCAGCTACAGCCTGGAGCAGGAACTACCTTTGTCTCCAGACAGCTGGAGCACCTACTTCCATGCATACAAACACTTAGAGATGTTTTGCTCCCTCCACTGATAAGA
Source organism: Harpia harpyja (assembly GCF_026419915.1). Lineage (NCBI taxonomy): Eukaryota > Metazoa > Chordata > Aves > Accipitriformes > Accipitridae > Harpia > Harpia harpyja. Next base: position 7,669,848 of record NC_068958.1, read on the forward strand.
AAGAGGTGCCTAGCTTGGCTGCTCTGAATCCTTCTGCTCTGACTGGGTTCCTGCAGGATAGGCTTTTCCAGCCTGCAATGTCCACCCAGAGCAGGTGGTTAGATAATAGCCCCTTGAGATGCTCAAAGCACATCCTGAGTGAAAGTCTGCACCAAATATTGCATTGCTATCTCTATAATGGTAAGTGAATGGCACTTAAGTTAAATATGTAGACACTCTGCTACTGTTGCATCCTATTAAATATCCTCCTCACTACATATATAATGAGCTCTAGGAAGCTTCATATGTGTGTTTCTTCATAGTATGCTGCAGTTATTTCTGTCTCAGGTTAATTATAGTGAGGAGAAAACAGAAAAGCTTGTGTATGTTAAAGTTGGCTGCAATATGAAAGTATTTACCTGCTAAAATCCCCTTCAAATAGTGCTAAAATGACAAGGCAGAGGGTATGAAAACAACTGCATTTGCTCTTTTATCCAAACACTTCCTGATGATTACAGGGTGCTCAACACAAAGGGCTGTGATTTAGAAAGGAAACTGCACTCCAGTGAAGGATTTACTCATCTGTGATGATATTTATAATCCGCTCTCTCCTAGCTAAAAAGGATCATCCTGCACTTTGATAGGAAATATGAAGAGTAAAGAAGCCAGCAAATGAGATCTGCATGACAGGGTGTGTTTTGAAGCACTGACCAATTTCCAGCTCTGTCTTTACTCTCTGAGGGACTTTAATTAATCTTTTTCTCTCTCACTGCTGCCGTCTCCTACAATCTTGTACTTTGCTACAACCATTTTCTCCTCCACAGCATTTGAGGCTGGGAGCAATGATGCAGCACTCTGCTGAGATATATCTGCAAGGCAGCTGTGGTCTGCAGCCCCCAACTGAAAGCCAAAGTCCACAGACACCTCGTAGGCACCCGAGGGAAGGGCAGAGGGGACAGCCGAGTCCTGCCACTGTTGCTGAGAACTACCGGTCAGCAAAAGCAACGTTTGCTCTGTGTGGAGAGGATGAGAATTACATCTGCTTCTTGAAAGGCAGTTTCATATACTCGCAGATGCATAAAGGAAAAATGACTTTGGGGGTGCTCTGAGATCAGACTCTCCAATCCTAAAAAGAGCAAAGGTCTGCATTCACAAGGCAGGCACTGTGGTATGAGCCGCACGATCCAAAACCATATGCTGCTGGTTGTGGCTCCAGCTCACGCTGCTGAGCCAGTTGTTTCATTTAGTGGGAAAAGTATTTTGTTTCCCCTGGTGAAATATTTTGCCTATTTGAAAGTTTCTACATGGTGTTTTCAGATCAAAGGCCTTAGAGTTCTTTTCACAGTCCCTCCATGGAGTGAGCAGGAGGGATGTCCATTTCCAAGGCGTTCTTGTTTTCTGGTAGCCAAGATGTATTGCCCACCTTCAGCCAAACACCAGCATATTTTCACTGGGAAAATGCCAGCAGGGAATCCAGATAAAAAAAGATTTTTTTCCAAACATTTCTCCAACAGCTGTAAATTTTTTCTTAATGCAGGATGCTAATAAAAGCCAGGTTACACCAAAAACACTGCCAGACTAGTGCTACTGGGAGGTGGTTTTTTTAAGCCACACCAAAGGAAAAATTTCAGCATCCAACTTGCTCATTACTTGAAGAAACAGAAGCATACCCCTGCCTTTGCCCTGTCCTGGGGGAGCCGAGATCAGATGTGAAGGCCATGTGCTGGACTCAGGAATGTTTGTTCAATCTCCTATTCCTTCTCTACTTTTTCCACTATGAGTCCTTGTGCTCCTGACATTGCATTTTGCTGATCATAACCACAAGGTTTTGTTTTATGAGCTGTTATACCAGGAAAGTGGTATTCTTTGCACCCTCTTTGCTAGAACTTGTTTGTGACAGCAAAAGATTGGTAATGAATCACTCTATTGCTCCTAGCTCCACACGGCACCCCAAGCACGACCAGCCTTGGGAGTAGAAAAATGAACCCAGCCCCTACTCTTGGCAATTTGATTTCGATATAAAGTATACAACAAACAATCACGGAGAGGGAGGGTTTCTTTCAGTCTCCTCCACAGCTTCTTTCTCTCCCCAGAGTCTTAAAAAGCATACCTGAGTAGGTGTTTGTGTGCAGCTAATTGGCCTGAGGAACAGTGTATCTTCAACGGCCCGTTGACTGATGAAGTGATTGAAACAAGATGCTCCTTTTAACTGTTCAGCTTAGCTATGTCAATATTGGCTTGCTGGGAAGGGGAGTCATGTCCGCTGAGCACAACTGTCAAACAGCTCCCTGCAACAGGTCCAGCTTCCAAAAAACCAAACCAACCTACCAACACAGCCTGGAACTGGAAGGTCAACTGAAATGTCCTTGATGTATAAAAGGTACAGATCGCTAAGGTACTGTGATGCAGACTTGCACACGTGAACACGAGCACATACACCGCTGCAACATGAAAGCAGGGATGGATGTTGTGCTCTATCGTTATGTAACCTTTTCTAGGCATAGGTTTGTTGTCGGTGATGTTAATGTTGTTGAAACATCAATATGGAAGCAAATAAAGCAAAACCTGACTAGTGCTGTCAATCTCCAGGCAAAGTAGAGGGAAGGCATACAGATATTTTGTTTGAAATGTGCTTTACCAGGTGAGACAGTCAAGGTTTCCTTGGAATGTCTAAACCTGTTCTGAATGCAACCTTTGGGTATCGATGCCGGTTGTAGATCCATTTAGTTAAGACATTGGCTGAACCAGATCTAAGTTCAGCTTGCTCATGAAGACCCAGTGTCAGGGTGCAGAGGAATGATGGGGATGATGCAGTGCAGTGGGACATGGAATACAAAGAAGGAACAGAAATCTGGATCCAGAATTTCATTTCATAGTCTTACATAGTCTTGCTGGTACAACCTTTAGGCAGTTGCTTCAGCCTATATCCCAGTTTATACACCTGCAAAACAGGCATAAGACTTTTTTCCTGGGTACTAGGACTTAATTAAATCTTTTAGGCAGAATTAGAGGAGAAAATCTAAAAATAAAAATACTGATCTAATTCACTAGAAAAGAATACTCTTACCTTTCTACCAGGTGGTCCAGGGAACCCAGTCAAACCAGGTAAGCCCATGTCTCCCTGTAGGAAGCAAGCAAGTTGAATTAGTTTTCAGCAACATTTTCCCTATGCCTAGCGTACTGTTACTGATATTACTTTGCCGACAGTAGCACCCAACTATTGATACTTCAGATTCAAATCACAACTCTTCAAAAACTGTCTGGATAAGAAGCGTAGATTTAAACAACATCTCTATTAACTAGCTCATATAAATAATAAACCCAGTTAATTAATGGCAGCTGCTGCTAGAGTCCAGATTTTTGCCAGCAGAATGAATGCTTTTTTTTTTTTTCAATGATCTCATTCAGTCACATGCTTCATTTGCCTTTTGATAGGCATTTAAATCAGCAAGGCAAGAAAATTTTAGCTTTTAAATGCAATAAGAACAACAGGTACCTCCTGCCAAGTCCTGTGATTGTGCTCACACTCTGCTACTGCACTGGCTTAGCCCACAGCTCCAGTTCAGATGGTGCTGATGGTATAATTATTTAACCTGCCTGTATGACATGGATTGACCTTTGCAGGTTGCTGGTGGGAGGGTTTTTTCAGTGGCCGGTACTTTCAAAAAGGGATTGCATCACATCCCAGCTGGCATGCCCAAATCATCATAGGAACAGAGAAGCGCGGTGCTGTGAGACTTATCTAACATCCAAGCCATTTGTACGAGCCCATTTTGGCCTCCTCTGATTAGAATCAAAAAACCCTCTAGAGTCTCTAACACCGTGCTGTGCCTGCTTACTGAAAATGCATTCGGAGTACCTAGCTTGAAAATTAGGCATCACTCCAAACTCCTGCTGGAAACTCCTTGTTTCTATTACTGCTACCAGAAATAAAGCCTTGTTAACATGAGCTAAAAGTTATCTGGATCTCTCCCTTTCTTACACTGAGCATGCTTGCAAGAAAACAGTTCCAGACTCTGCGGGTGAATGATTTCCATGTGATGCCACTCCAATGTAGTGCAGAAGAAATTTCAAAAGGCATCTCGTGCTGTTAAGTTAAAAGCATCGTTTCAGACTTAGCCTTCTCAAGGTTTTCTAGTGTCACCCTCCACCTTGCATTTGTATGGCTTGCTGTGCTTCATGGAGGCATCTGGTTTCAAACGAAGGGCCTAAGTTCTTCATGGCTGATGCTTTCTATTAGCTGCCCATTTATAGCAAGGCTTGCGATGAAAGGAAGAGAACCAGGCTTCTTGCCCTAGACATGAGCTATGAAGTATTGTGCAGGCATCACTGAAAGAACTAATTGAGGTAGATGATGTGGAGCCCTGATTGCTCTACTATTAATTTCTAGGCTTCTGTGAGGCCTTGTTGCCTCAGTAAAAATCACTCAGCTGTGAAACAGCAAAAATGGGAGTTGTAACTCATTGAAAAGAATTAGCAGAACTCTGATCCTTAACAATTGCTAAATCCAGAAACCAGCTACACTTCCCAGTTGTGTGCTTTGCGTTGAGTTGAGTAGACCTTGGTGGAAAGGCCTCTGGTTATCACACAGCAGGGTCCATGTGTTGGCAGTGCAATGGTCTGAGAAGCCTCCCTTTCTCCACCAGTGGGATAGCAAGGCTGCTCTCGCAGTAGTGATCTGCTGTGGGCTGCGTATGTGACGTGAGGCAAACCACTGTTTCTCAGCTCCTCAGCAAGAACATCCTTTCCTTTGCCTTCAAGGTTTTTTTATTCCTTACACTGGGATTGTCTCTTTCTACAGCTGCATGGCCAGAGCTGGCAAGGTGTGGCTGTATCTCATATGCGCTAGTTTAAATATTTAGCTTAAGTAGCCATGTGCCTGCAGCAGCAGGGACTTAAGTTTGGGTTGCAGATTGTGCATAAAATGGATAAACACTTGGACAACAAAAAGCTGTGGCAGCAGGCACTTCAGTGCACTGTGGTCAATACCTTGGCTAACTCTTTAGTCCTGAATCCGGGGTCTAATTCTTAATTTTCAGTCCTAAGTCTACCTGAGTAGCTGTGATGCTTGTGGCTGCAGTATGGACTCCCTCCATGTGTATGCACAGGGCTTAAAGCGCACCATGGTCTTGATGCCTGTGCAGTCTGGGCAACATCTTACCTTCTGTCCATTGCGAGCTTTTCCAGGTGAGAACCCAGGATCACCTTTCTGACCCTGAAATGAAAAACTTAAATTAATGACACAATCCAAGGACCCAGCCCATAGATGTGGTTCTGCTTCCACCAAGCCTCCAAATTAGAAAAACATTTTATCTCTGACTTGCCCCAACATCCCAAATGTATTAAAGTCCCTGTGTATAGCTGTTTTGCTGGGGGTGGTTTTGGTGAGTGATTGCTGCTACTAAAGCGTTGAGTTTTAAATAGTATTTGACAGTATTAAATTGACTAAAGAAAGGATAACTGGAAGAAGGCAACATCGGGACTTTTGATACTTATTAGACTAGACAGCTGTGATTTCTTCCTTGTCTACAACTACCGTCACGAAAATAATTACCAAGCCTATTACTGTGGCTAAACCATCCTTCTTAACAACTTGCTAGATGCTGTTGCTTTTTTAACTGTGGGGAACAGATGAAACTGCAGAGAAAGTTACACTAATTAGACACTACCAACAGCCAGAGCAATTGTGAGGCTTTCAGACCGGCAGAAGAAAAAGGCACACTTTATCTTAAGTGGCAGTATTCTTTTTTTCCCTTTTTAACAACCGTGACGAGAGAAATTACAATTTAAGACTGTGATCTTCTGATGAACACAGGCTGGAATTTCAGCAGCATTTGAAAATCTAATTCCAGTAGATTCCTTTGAAAATCCCAGTTCAAATTCTTAAAAGGTGGAAAGGTAATGTGTGCACCTAACAGGGTAAGAGATAGAAGTAGGAAAAACTAGAAGAGATTTGAAGTGGGCAGATTCTTTTGGCAGGGGAGAGGTAAGGCTTAGAACACAAAGAAGCTTAGGTCTGTATGACATCTCTTCTGGCACAGCTAGGACACAGGTATCCCAGTATCAGTCACTGGCTATTTAACACCCCCCTGGATCATAAACAAGTCACAACCTCTGTGTGCCACATCAGCAGCACGGGATGTAAAACCAACCGCCAAGCACAGGACAGTTGTGAGCGTTAATTAATAGCTGTCAGGTGAAGTGCTTGGAGGGAAGGTGAGACCCTACAGAGGAGTAATAGTATTTATTAACTGGCATTTCTCATTAGCAGCACAAAGGTCTACTTATAACTAGCTGAGCAGCTTTTCCATGCAGACTCACGGTGACTATGTTCGACACGTATTTCCCACCTTGCACTGAGTGTAAATCTCCCCTTCTCCTCCTCCACCATTCACCACAAGCTGCAAGGTTCAGGGAGTGAGACTACTTGGCTACGGACTGTAGGGAGCACTGCTGATTCAAGGCAGATGCATCTGCACAAATTCTGAATGAAGGCTGCCTGGTTTCCAAACAGTATATGAAGTCATGCAGATAATCTTGCTTTGCATGCAGCTGTTATCAGGGCAATTCTCCCACTCTTTGAGCTTCAGAGCAGTCAGTGGGTGCTACAACTGCTCGGAACAGATTAGAGCAGTCCTCAGGATTGCAGGGTATTAACTTCTACTCTGCAAAATTAATTTGCTGCAGCAGGTAGACACCCACCACTCTCCCTAAATCTTGCCATATGCTCAATGCAATGACTGAGCCATGTAAAGGAATACAGGCCTCTTACATTTTTCCCTGGGAAGCTCCAGATCACATTAGCAAAGACTGTACTTTGCATCATGGTTCTGTGTTCAACACTGTTGAGACCATCACACAGGTGGAGAACTCAGCCACAAACGTTATCACATATCCCTAAGATTAACCAGCGAGATGGCATCAGGACCAGAGAGAATGAATGCCTGCGTGCAAGGGCTGAAACTGTGGATTAATTGCCCAATTCTTCTCGCGCAGCAACCACAACATGGGAATTAGCCTAAGCCTTGTCCATCACTAAGCCATGGCACCTTGCTCACAAGCTTGTCTTTCTCATCCCAACTGACTAAGCACACTACTTCCTCTTGTAAAGGAAGAAATTGTTTTCTTCTGGTTTTTTCCCTACCTGGGAGAAGTCTAGAGCTGTGCAACTTAAACACCTCAGCTTTGCAATCCCACTAATAGTATTTTAAACATCAGTGAGCCAAACTGATGAGCTATGTTGGAGCCAAACCAATCAATAAAAGGAAAATTCACTTTTTCCTAGCGCTATAACAAGAGAGATTTATCCAGAGCAGCTAACTAAGCAAACCATACTAATGCCTGATGCCAAAAGCCTCCAGATGAGAGATGCAAACCCAACTCTTGTAATGGCCTTCGAAAACACACCCTGTCTGACAGCTAACCCTCCTCCCCATCCCAAACTCTATTAGGGCATCCTTGGAGCTACTTCTAGTCCTTAGCAAAAGTGCCCCTCCTGCCCCCACCAGCAGCTTACAGGTCACACAGCCAGCCACAACCCTAGCCCAACATATGTCTACAGCCATTTAGGAGGTTATCTACTATAACCAGTCTTTACTAACTAGATGCAATAGCAATTTTGCAACTGCCAAGGACAACAAACAGAATGCAAAAAGTGGCAAGAAGCCGCCTTTAAGAAATTACACATTATAAATTGCTGAGAAAAGCACCATGGGCTAAATTCTTAGGTGGCACGAGCGGGTGTAATGCCACTGAAGTTAGTGGAACCATGCCCAAGCAGATCAGCAGGAATTTGGCTCAACAGCTACATACAGCTCTGTGCAAAAGATCAGCTTCCTAAGTACAAGGAATTACAAGTGCTCAGCTCCAGTGATGAGAGTAAGGTGGACTCTGCACAGGATAGATTCAGAAATGCAGCAGTCCAACAACACAATGCTGGTGCTCATCAATGCAACACAACTGGACAAGAGACATGCACAAATACACGCATCTCTGCCAGCTGCAGTGCCACATCACATCCCTTATATGCAGCTGATTGCCTGACCTTATGAGTGCTCTGTTAATTCAGCTGATAAAAATTATGCTCCTGGGTTACTTCCTAAGTGACAATGACTTGGTGTTAGTCATTGTTTCCAAGCTGTATCTATCTGGGAAACTTCAGTTTCCTTTCTTGAGTTGCTTGTTTTTTCCATGGTATTAACTGCTATCTAGGGAAGACCTAGTCCAGCAGCCACTTGAAGGCTCTCAGCAAGAGAATTTCTCATTGGGGCCGCTCTGCCTTGTCACCCAGGCTGAGCTTTCGCAAGTCTATAATTTCAGCCATGGGCTGGGTCTAATAAGAAGATATCAGGTCCCAGGTGCAGGCTCGTCAAGCCTGGTGAAGGGTAGAGGCATTTAAAATGTAAGGGAGTGAAATATCACTTTTTTTGTGCAAAGTCCATCTTCTGGGACTAGTGTAACACCAAGGAAATGAAGGGAAGGAGGGAAGTCAAAACTCTGGGATCTGATGCACACCTTCAAAAAAGTGCTTCTCATGCAATGATCTTGCAATCACGGCTTACCAGGCTCTCCCTACTAGAGGTGAAGTTATGCCCAGGCCTGGGCTGAGCTACAGCTCTCACATCCCACTGCAAACTTAATACTTCTTTTGACGAAGCATCGTGTAGAACAGCCTAATCCTGCAAATGGTGGCTGGACAAAATTAAAATGTATTGCACAGACCAATGACACCAGATCTCTACTGCAGACTATTACAGCTATCTGTCTGCTGAGGGCTTCCTGCTGCCAGATAGTGCATCAAGATGGAGGAAAAATGCTTACAGGAAGTTTTTATTTCTAATAAGAGGCCAGCTGAATACAGCTTTACAGCCAAATTATGATTTCTGACAAGGCATTAGGCTAAAAGTGTTTTAAAAAAACCCCTATAGCATAGAAACATAGTTTGACTCTATAGATTGGACCAGGCTGAATTTGCAGGACTGGAAGTTAGATAAAAGAACTTTGATTTGACTTATAAAACTCAACAAGTGTGATCTGGAAGTCATTGATGGAGAATAAATGCAGAACACTAAGATGTAGAACTTTTACAGCCTCACTTTTCAGGCCATATAACTACACTTTAGAATTTAAAACAGCTGCTGTTCACCAGCATGTCTCCAGTGCCTAATTTTTAATCACGTAGAGGCAACATGCCAAGTTTCCAGAATCTTTTTCCCAGAGCATCAATAGTGTTCATAACATCTCTGCCTACTGATGAGATCATGAAAAGAAAGGACTCTTGCTTGTACCTTTCTCTATGTTTGGCTGAGATATCCTACAGCTTTCTCAGTAGTGGAAACCTCTATTAAGCATTGCCTTTCAAAACTCAATTATTCTTTAGACCCAGATAGGTGTTATAAAATATAAATCTATTTCTGCGTAAGCAATGACACCAAAACAATCCAAACCAATTTCCCAGGAACTCCGCAATCTTTTGGTAACACAAAGCCTTATACACAGGAACAAGCTGGGAATTAAAACGTCTTTCTGAAGCGTTTTGCAGCACACTGGACTAACTCCCCTCTGGAGCCACATCTGTGCTCAAGTTCCATGCAAAGGCAGGAGGTTTGGCTGCAGGGGGTGACTCCCACTTTGCAGCGCTCCAGCTCCCACCCACCTGCAGCACCCCGGAGGGAGCGTGTATACAGGAGAAAAGGGCAAAACACAGGGCTCCTGTGAGACCTCATGGAAGAGATGAGGACATCTAGAAAGAAGCAACGGGATCAGTTTGGGAAGACTGATGGAGGTCAGGGTTCCCAGAAAATCTGGAGAGGAAAGGAGAGATGAGGGAGTTTCAGGAGGAGGAAGGCAGAGGAAGAAGCCAGCTGCTGCCGCTGCTGCCCAGACCCAAAGGTAGAGGAGTAGGCTGCAAAAACCAAAGAAGAGAAATGAGAAAGCAAAGAAGTCTGGACCTGGTGAGGCTCTGGAGTGGGAGGATTCCACTGCCCTCATCTCAACATAGCAGTTTGCTCCCTGGCACAGGCATAGCTTAAGCAGGATCCTAATTAGGCAGTCTTTGAAATTAGGGAGAACCAAGAACCGAGGCACACAGCAGGGTCTCTCACAAGCACAGGAAAAGGCTTTGGCTGTGCTGCTGGAGGGCCTGTGTGCAAGCAGAGGGGAGGGGAGAAATGGCTTCAGCTACTCGTCATTTTGTGTGGAGCAGGATAAAAAAAAGCTGTACTTCCCCCACTGGGACGTCCTCTGAAACAGGAAGGCAAAAGCTCCTCACGCCAATTAATACTTACTTTCAGGCCTGGGGGGCCAGGTGAGCCAGGGTTTCCGTGGGGACCTGGGGGACCCTAAAAAACACAACAAACACAAAACAGAATCAAAAGGAGTCGGTAGGCATCTGCGTTAGCCTTGGGAGCTGCAGAAGATCTCGGGCTGTGCTGTGGCCAGACCTAAGAGCACAGGAGCAGCAGCCTGTGCCCTGGCTGGGAGAGAGCTTTGAGGGGACCCTCGTTAGTGCCTTCGGAGTGGCGAAACGTGGCTGCCGGTTCCCACCTACCTTTATGGAAGGGGACATGTGTCTGTCACCACAAGATGTGTCGTGACAATGAGATAATTTGCGTACACCAAATATTCCACAACCACGAACAGAAACTACCTTGGGGTCAGGGGAGTCAAAGTGCTGCAGGGAGCCCCAGCAGAAAGAGATGGAGGTAGGCAGAGGGGAGCGGAAGTGTGCAGGGGTGTTAACAATTTTTTTGGCCAAAATGGAAGAGAACAGAGGTAATTACTAAAGGGAAATTGTTTAGCTATTTGGGATGAACTCATTTCCCCTACAAGGCAACCAGATATTTGCCTTTAGAGGTTAGAAAGAGAATGGATAGCCAGACAGTAAAACAGGGGGAGCATAAGTGAGTCCCTGTTTAAACCATTTAAATCTATATTTTTGCATAGGTCTCACAAGCCAATGACACTGTCAGAGCATCTACCTCAGATCACATAAAGCAGTATCTCCTTTTACATAATATTTTAAAAGCGCCCTGCATATTTTCCAAAGACTATTTAAGGAGTTATCTGGAATAAGCAGCTAAGAATAGTTTATCCCAGGATTGTATACAGCACAGAAGATCTGTTAACCTTCCAGGCAGAAGTAAAAACAATTCTAAGTCCACTTGAACACGTTCCTGGGAGATGAAACAACCTGAAGATTCAATTCCAAGGGCTCCTGTTCTGCCAAGACTGTGTGTGAGCTTTACACCACCACGAGGAGCACTTTAATGTACCCTCCAGTTATGAGTACAGGCTGGGGGATAAAAAGCCACTCAGACACTTTCTCAGTAAGCTGTAGTATTTCCGACGAGCATTTCAGCCTATGTGGGGCCAAAATCTTCAGGGTCTGATTTCCAAGGAAAATCATTGCAGTTAAACATGCGACTGCCATCCAAGTTCAGTGCCCTTGCTCTCTTTTGAGAGAACATCAGTGCGATGATGTCTATTCAGTTTTATTTTTACTGCACTGTAATAGAAAATAATGGCTTTTTTTATTTAGCTATTGTATCTTGTGGTATAGACAGTTGTTGAGTGCTCAGTGCTGTTTCACAACACATGCTGCTCTGCTGTAAGAGGCTATTCAATTAAAAGGCCAAGGCTGAACTTTTCAAATGGCATTTTTTACCCAAGTTAATTTAATGTCCCATTCTTAAATTCCTTCCAAATTTTCAGCCTGAAACCAAACACATTTATTGTCCCATTCTTAATTTCCTTCCAAATTTTCAGCCTGAAATTCTCCGATAGTTTAGCCTGGCTGTGAATTTACAATGAAACTGAAACAACTTTAATTAAAATTAAGGTGTTTGAGTATCAACTTGTCATTTGAAAACCCATATAGCTGCTGTAACCAGAATGAGCATTGAGTAGTCTTAAATAAATTCATCTTCCCAGCAAACTATGGCATCATCTGTTCACCTCATTGGGTGGGACACTGAAACTGAGACTTAATGTGCTGCTTAAGGTAATTCAACAAGTCTGAGGTAGCAAAAGCACTTCAACCCAAGTCTTCCAATTCTCAAATACGTATGAAAATTAAGTGACAGAAATCAGAACAGTAAAGTCTCTATAAAAGATGAATTCCTAAAAAGCTCTTACACGTAAGCAATAATCTAGGTAGCTCTGAACAGGGTTCATAAATCCAGACTGCTGCTAGATTTGAGGGGGAAATTCAGCTGTTACTAAACTTTGGAGTGAGGCAGCTTGGCTCAAAGCCCATTTCACTGCAGTTAGTTGAAATCCGTGCTCCACCATAGCCTGGGGCAGGCTTAAAACAATGTCAGACTAGAGGAAACAGCATGGTTTGGTGTGACTCCTAGCTGAAACGGTAGTTTCCAGGAGGAAACCTGGAACATAGAAAGCTCAGCTGCTGATCAAGAGCTCCTGGATAAGAGACTAATCCCACCTCCAGCAAAATCTGGTGCAGGCTCTTCCAGAGCTAAACCAAAGCACAGCAACGAAATCATAAAAGGCCTTAACCAAAAGGAAGAAAGAAGGAAGAAAGTATCTAGACCCAGTATCCAGTGACAAAACACGTGATTATGAAAAACACAGGCTCTTGACATAAGATGGAGCCTTTACCACTGAATTCAGTGACACTCATAGTGTGTAATCCAGGCAAAGAAAGGTCAGAGACCCATCCTGTTCCTAAAGACCAATGTGGTCTTATCCTAGTGAGAAGTGGCCACATCCTGCTGATGAAGCAACAGTGGGAAGTCCAGTCTGGCACACAAGAAACTGCTGTAACCAAGTCTGGGGCTCGTGCTAGACATTTTAAACTGTTCTTGTAACTGTGGAGAGAAAAGGGCGTAGTCTGGCAGTAGTCCTAAAAATGGTAAAAAATAACTGATCTTGATGTGTTCCAACATGGTTCGTCCTGAATCTGTGATTACACCCACATTCTTGGCAGAGGAGGAAGATGCAGTGTGGTACAGTTAGATGGGCTGAGTAACAAAAGGTACAGGACAGCATCCGCCTCAGGAGCTGTTAGCAATACAAAATCTGAACAGGCAGGCCTTACAAATTAATCCACGTACCAATCTGCAAGCCCCAATAACAGTCATCATGCCCCCAAGCTACCCACCCTTGTTTTATTAAACCCAGTCTAATGTTCATTCCTATTCTCTTACTGTGCCCAGCAGAATTGCCCATCTCCAACCAGTGCTCCTAGAAATAGCCCTTTCTTCATGGAGAAGCAATTCAAGAGTTTAGTTCTATAGTTAATTGCTATATTTTACTCATGCTATCCTGGATTTCATTCAATTTCCCACTCATATTTAGAAATTGGGATTCTCCCAAATATATTTATTATCAATACATTAGTTTTGCTCCTCTTTTCTACACACAGGATGGGACAATGCTGAGACCACTGAATAAAAAAAATCCCACAGCACATATTACTATTTGCACACGTGCCTGTTTACCCACCTGCTTTGGCTCCCTTATAACTGCTGAAAAAAATCCTATCTAGCAGCAAGCAAACCTGCATCTGAAATCTTCCAAGCCTTGCACCAGAAATTCCATGGACAATTTTATCATGGCACAGTGGTAGCCCAAGGCTCAGTGGCATGGAGACCAGAACAAACCCTGAATGTGTTCTCCAAGTGAGGGGGGTTTCCCAAAGGTGGTGGGGTTTGTAATCTCCCTGGAATGTCTTTTACGTGAATGATGCTGCTTGAGAACTACACTGTGCCATCCAGTTCATCTCGGTGACGTGCCTGGAGATGGGACCCTGCTCACAGAAGCGCTTTTATGTGTAATGGTTCACAGCCCGCAAAAATTAACAAAAGTGTAACTGTGCACAGCTCTCCTCATCCCTCCAGCATTCAGGAGGAGGGGGAAAAAAATCCTCCAAACTCCTGCTAAATGCTAGAAAGCTTCAGTCAGAGGAATGACCACTCATTCAAAACTCATTATGTCTTGGGGTTTCACTGTGTAAAGCAACTTTTTCTGCTCCTGACCTACAGATCTCATTCTGACCTCTGGCTTGCTGAAAAAACGAGCTAAATATTTGAAGTGAAGCCAAACAAACTGTTTCTTTAAACACTTCTTCTCAGAAATTAGAAAACCTTCCCAATGGAATGAGGATACCGGGGAACCTCTACAGCTAAGTTCTTGATTGTTTTAGGAGGGAAGCCCTGCATTTTGAAGGGAAGGGAGATTTTTTGCAGCCACAGACCAAATGTAACAAAGACCTGTTACACTGGAACCTTGCAATTTTTCAAGCTGCTAAGGTTCACAGGAGGATGGCAAGAGCATCCCAAAGCATCAGGGAGCGCATATATATTGTCCTGTACTGTATCAGAGAGGTTAAATAAAACAAGAGCAATTACAGCATGCCAGGCTTTTTATTCCTAATTCTGCCTCTGACCTGTTGTATGGACATGGGTAAAACATTCCCCTTGTACCTGAGTTTGCTCACCTGTTAGAGGGGGAAATTGACTGCCAGGGAGACCTGGCTTCCTAAATTATTTAAGTGTTTTGGAAAGTTTGACCTTAGCTCTTTTCTTGCTGTCCTGGGAGCAAAGCCGACAACTGGACTCCTGTCTGTCGCATGTCAGCTTGCTGTCCGCTTCACGTAGGAGAACAGATAACTAGGATTTACATAGCACTCGTCTGGAAGGCAGCACTTAAGACCAAGTACAATGGTTCACTACTTTTCTGCAGACCCAATCAAATCGGGGGTAGTTTGCTGGTCTAACTATACCAGTGAGGATTGGGATGAGTCACAATTTGTGATCAACATAGATGTGGTGGCAATAGCCCCTCATGCAAACAGCATGGGAGTGAAGCTAATCAAGTCCTGGGTGAGGCAGGAATAAACTACAATGGTGCAGAAGTTACCACTCCACCGGGAGCCCTTTGTTGACAGTTACTTGTAGAGCTTGTTAGCACAGCTCTGCGAGCAAAACCCAGCCTCAGTCACTGCCTCCCCACTAAATCTTGGTGTTTGAAGAAATGTAAAGGTCATCTGCAGAAATGAAGTGCAACACACATCGCTTGCACAGAACTGCTCTGCTCAGGTTGCTGTGCAGGTACCCAAGTGCCACCACTCACACACACAACCATGGAAAAGCTGTCCCACTACATGCCCAGCAAAGTGCTTTCACATCCCATAAAGCTGGGGAAACCCTTCATTGCTAAAACTGCTATTCCCTTCAAGAGACACCTCAGATCTTACACAGACACTTGCCAAGGCACACGGCACATTTATTTGAGGAGACGTGGTGTGGACAGATCTCTTGCTTATGCCTCGGATTCTTTAATGCAGACATAAAAGCTGAAAACAATCCTAGCTAGATACAGACATAGAGAAAACCTTCCTGTAAAGAGCACATGACCAATACAGCAATATCCATACAGGCTTGCAAAGCTCCTGAGAAAGTGTTATTAGCCATCACTTCCAGTCATCAGAATTGCAACATTTTTACTGTTCCCTTGGAGTTCCTTAGGCAATAGTGAGAAGAAGAAACAGCCAGCTTTCATTTGTCATATATCTCTGCCTTCATAGTTGCAGATATAGTCTGAATCTGTCTCAATGGGTCCCTGATACTGAGTGATAGGGTGTAAAATTAATTCCATGCTCCTAAAATGGGGATTGGCTTTAAAAAAAAAAAAAAAAAAATCAAGAAATTCCCATTTTCAAGAGGACTGCCACTATTCGCTTAGCTACCCTACCTTGGGTTGCACTTGAATGCTGACATCTGTCCTGAACAAAACCTCTTTCATGCTTTTACAAAGACTGGCATTTGTTGTTGCAAACCAGGTGGCATTGCTTACACGGAAGAGCAACATTCAGACTGCACAGGCACGTCTAGCAGTACTTTGCTGCTGGAAATAAGGAGAGTGAAGCGTGGGATCAGCCAGCTTTTCTCACAGTCACTGACCACAATCTCACCCTCAAAGCAAAAGCTAATCAGAGCTTTCATTTTACCCTGGCCAATATGGGGGGAGAAAGGGAAATACAACAGAGACAATACAGAATTCAAAAGAGTGGAAATACTGCGCTACATCAGCGAAAGAGCAACTTTATGGACTTCACAGCTACAGAAGGTCATGAGTCAAATGCTGCTACTAGATTTTCAAATGAGCCAAATAATTGTATAAGCATTAATAATGTAGAAATTATGCAAGCTACAACAAGGTCAATTACGTCTCATACTTTTGGCCATAAACTGCATTGGTGACAAGAAAAAAAGCCTTTCTTTCTCCTGGCATCCAGCACTGCAAAGTTGCATGCAATATTCACCTCCCCTCAGGAGCTCCAATCTTTGGCTGGAGCCTCATGGGACACCCCATGGGTTACCCATGGGCTGGGCTGGTGCAAGAACTCTACAGCTGCTTTGAGGATTGGGTTAGGCAGACATAGAACATAACCCCTACAGTGTTGCACATTTATTTTTAAGTGGCTCATGCACAACAAAAGCAAAAGACGCGAGAATTCCCCTAAGCCTGTCTTCGTTTCTGGCAGCTCCTCTTCTTTGCAATGAAATCCTTAAACCCCAAAGAGCCACAAGAAAAAAATACTAGAAGAAACATGTTGCAAAGTCAAAACAACTTATGCACAGAGCAGTTCTGTCTCCAGTGCTCCAGGCCAGACATTTAGAGAGTGACCCTTTTGCCCCCTCCCAAAATTAGCACAGCCTCTTTGCAGAGGTCTGAGCCAAGCTAGGCTCAGCTGTGCTGAGCACTTCCTAACTGGGAACTCTTTCCTGGGCTGATTCTCAGCACCTCTAGTAGGGACTGAACTCAGAAATCCTCTGTTGCTTATTGTCTTTCAGAGGATCATCTTAAATACAGGATGGAGCATGCCACAGCTGGGGAATAACACAAAGTTATGACACAGTTTCCACAATGCTTTTTTCTTCAGAAAAACTCAAGCTTTGGTAGGTAGTGGAATTTTGACATAGAGCTGAAATTTGGTCATTCACACAGCAGGCAGGGTATGCAGCTGGGGTCTGCAGACATGGAGCCTAGTTTGCACACCACAGGGTTGCAATAAGTAACACCAAATACCTCTTGTGAGTAATGAGCTGCAGTAAGAACAGACTTTCAGCCTTAATGGGGACTTGCCAAGAACTGCAAACTCTGGGCAATTTGCTGATGTGGTTGCTGCTCAGGCATTTGTAAACAGAAGACATCAGGGCTGTACAACCAGTCGTGCTGATGTTTCACTAAAGAACATATCTAATGTGGAACAGATTGTCCTGTCTATAAAACACATGAGCCTGGTGCTATCTAATGCCTTACACTTACAGCCCAAATCAGTGTTCAGGTCTGTTGAAATCCATGCCCAGGCTGCTGGGGGTCCTGCAGACCTTTTGGCTTTTATTGTTGTAGAAAGGAGGTGTGTTGATCTTTACTGGTTACTGCAAGATCTCACAGTACTGTAACAAGTGTCCTCAGGGAATGCACAACCTTCTAGCTCTTAGCCTCTTGGTTGTTCTTTAAAGACATTACGTGGGGTTGAGTTTTAGCCAAGTATGTGTGAGGAAATCTCCCTCTGCTGCCAGGCCAGGATGCTGCCTGGATCACGGATCCAAATATTCCCCTCTTCCAGCCTCAGCCACTTGCATCTTTTGATTCCCAACCCACATCAGTTCAGTGCTCAGGAAATGGGCTGCATGACCGTACCTTGTGGGACAGCACCGTGCTACCACGAAAATGGTGCCAACAGTTAACTGTATCCAGGTCAGGCAGGTTGCCCAGCTTTGGGAGACTACTTCTGCAGCTAGGCCAATGCAGAAAGCTTTTCTCACAGCTAGCTGCAGCACTCAGCACCAGATGTTTCCTCAGCTTAACACTCAATGTTCAAAGATCTGCATCAGAATTTAATGTGGGGAAGAAGAAATTCAGGAATTTGCAATGAATCTTGTAGAACAGCTAAGATATTTTGCTCTAGATCTTGAAAAGGAGTCAGAGACCAGGTCTCCGTCTGGGGAACACAAAAAGCTCATCCTTGCGTGTCGAGTCCTTTGTCCTAGACCATGGTCCCACTAAGTGAAGGCACAGTGACAGTGAAGGACCTCAAAAGAAGCAGTTTGGGAAGCTGGGGACAGTGAAGGACAGAACAAAATGCAGCCAAAGCTAATATTCAGCACTGGGTTTGCAAAAAGGAACGAATACCAGAAACAAAATGAGATAGACAGAACTCATTCTTCTGACAGCCATTTGGAAGCATTCATCCCCAGTCTTTGCTGATGCCAAACCTTAGCTCATGGAGGCTGCAAATCACCAGCATGGCCTCCTGAAAACCTTTAACAGGGAATGAGAGAAAGAAGGAAGGCTAGACCTCAACAGTGGGGCTTAAAGCAATCATTATTCAGCCACAGGAACATACAACAGCCCTTAGAACAGTAGAACAGGTAGATACAAGTACAAATGGATAGAAATTTTTAAACCACTTACTCGGGAACCTCTCTTGCCAGGTGGTCCTGGTAAGCCTGGCAGACCTGGTGGACCCTAGAAAAATAAAAACAAGTATTAATGATGGTTCTATAACAAGATGGTGCTCCTGACAGTGTTTCAGAGAGACCCACAATACAACCATTTGGAAAAGACCTGGGGAGAAGGGCCAGTTATAATACCACGGCCAGAATTTCCCTTCAACTTATGCTATTCCTATAAAGGGATAAAAAGCTATGCGCAATAACATCTGCAGAAGCATATCTTTCCACAGCGATGAGACAGAGCGTTCACATCTTTCTGCTGCGGACCGCATCCCCGTGATCACAGCTGTGTTTCATGCTTCCACTTTCCCGGACCCATGCTGTAACACAGGGGTAACACAACTGTCTCTCAGCTTTGGAGTTTTCCTGCTACGTGCTAGCGCACAACAGAAGTAACGTGTTAGCACCTTGGCGAGGGAAGAACATTGTGTGTTGTAATATATATCAGCTGAAGATATATAGTTCTTGGTATTGTAGGTTCCTACATGAGTTGCAACACAATCGCATCCCAGCACTTCATATTTTAAAGCGGCGTGTTATAAAATGTAATAAAATTGGTGTCAATGTTGGAAATTCTTAAATGCAGCTCTGTAATATAGGAGAGGTCAACTCATACATGTCAGAGTAGTGGGGGTTCTTGGAAGAGGGTGAGAACAAAGTGGAGATATCAGGCGCCCAGCTGTGCACTGATCTGAAACAGGTTAGGAAAAAATACTTAACCAGTGAGGTTTGAACTCCTTTGAATTTATTCGTTTATTTATTCATTTTTTCAATGGACTGGAGAATTCAGATTTCTGGAGAACCATTTGCAACTCCTAATAACTCCTCAAAACTTCTTTTCCTCCAAGCCAAATATGTCTAACAAGAATAACTGTTAATTAAAGTGTCTCCCAGAGGATTTATATTCTAGTAGCTTGTTACAAAAGACGAGTTTTCATTGCATCCAGGGGAGAGAGAGATCCAGAGCAGCAGACTGAAGGATGTTTGGAAGGCAGCCTGAGCTCTCCAACTGCGTGGCAGGCAGGAGAGCAGGTCCCAGGAGCAACGCTCCGCAGGGAAGATGGGTGCATCACATGGAGCAGGTGCAGCACAAGCCCCACGGACACACTCTGGCCTCAGCACGGACTCACTCCCTTCCCACTGGGTCATCTCTGTAGGACCTCACATGCACAATCAACCCCGAGCGGAGCCTGCTGCAAGGCTGACCCTGTTGCTGCTGAAGGATTGCCAGGCAGAACTGCTCAGGCTCTGCAGCATATTACTGGCCCTGAGGAAGAATGAAAAGTTCACGATATCTAATGCAGTTTTCAGGAGTCATCAAGTGCATGATTCAGTAACAAAAATAAACCCTGGAGAACCCTACCCTAAATCTCATGCCCAGGATAAGATTTTGAACACAGAAAACTGCCTGAACCATATAGGTAACTGATGAATAAACACTCCCCTAATATTACCAACCCTCCTACAATAAGCAGCAAATTAATTTGTATAAAAATGATTTTTAAAAAAGACATCCAGCCAAATTTGGTACAGTAGAAAAAAAACAGGGGAGGAGTAAGCAAAGCCCAGGGTAGGTTTCTCTGTGCTACTAATTTGCATCAAATGAATCATAACATATATTTTTTTCTGCAGTTACTTCTATCTGTAGTAAAGATGACAAGAAAAGGATTGTTTTAAAAGTGTAAGAGCCTACACAGCATAGAATAGCTAATGGCCCGCAGAGACACACAGGGATAGACTTCTACCATCATATCATTCACTACTACTACCCAAGACAGCTGCCTGTCCTGAGGATTTCCAGTCTCTGTAGCCTGGGACACTTCACCTGACCCCTTTGCAAGTTGCTTATTGCTGGTTAACACAGTATTACTGGTCCTTGTATTAACAACCCTCATTGATACAGCTGACCCTCATTTTACCAATATACACAGCATTTTAACCTGCCATTGTGCCAGCTCAGGGCCCCATGCATAATGCAATTATACAGCTGTGCAAATAGACACATAATTGTAGGGTTTTTTAAGCCTCGTGTATAATTGTGCTCCAGAATCCAAGCTTTTATTAAAAAAATCTCCTTGCCCTTTTATTTGGGAAGATAACTACCAAAACATGAATCCAATGCAACCGATGCAGCAACAGTTAATAGAGTTTACCAAAGATTAATTCAGCTCCTTAACCTCTTCTCCATCAAAACACATCCCCATTTACCCCTAGAAGGTGAAGTAAAAGAGAAGATGCAACTGAGAACCGCGTTCCCTGTGCACCAGGATTGAGGTGACCTTTTCCACCTTCCTGCTAACAGCAGCTGCAATTGTACTTGGCCACTTGAGTAAAAACCTTCTCCAAAAATGTGGGCTGTTCAGAATAAACTGAAGCTAACATAAAAATGAGGAGAGAGTTAATACCTGCACTGGAGTGGGAATACGGAGTTAAGGGAAAGGCATCTAGCTGGAACAGCACAGAAAGAGCAGCACATAATTCAGGAGTCCTATTGCTTTGCTTTGATTTAATTTGCCTTTCCTTCAGTCTTTTTTTTCATCTCCTGAAGAGGAAGAGAAATAAGGTGACTGTAGGATGAATGGCTAAAAGGTGCCAACCACTATGGTAACTGCATAAGGCAAGAGTGTGACCACATAAAACTTAGAAGCAAGCCAAGGTGGAAGAGGACTGGGGTAGCTGGATGAACATGAGTAGTTGTGAGACATGATGTGCTGCAAGACCACCTTCTAGCTTCTCACACAGTTCCCTGGCAGTTGGATTGAATGAGACACATACTGTGCCTTCCTAGTGACTCATTTCTCCTCTGCCCTATACTTATGCCTCTATATCATCCAGCTCAAGTTCTCAAACAAGAGGCCCATGTCAGACAACTGGCTTTGCCTGGGGAGAGCAATACTGAAATACACAGGAAGAAAAACGCACATCCAAAGAGGCAGCCAGAGAAGAATAAGACTGGATCAGGGCCCAGCTACTTACAGATGATGGATGCAGTCCCTCTTAAAACATAAGGCTCCAAGACATGGAGAGCAAGAGACATGTATCAACGAGCCACCACGCAGCAAGCTGCTAAGAGTCCATCTGGAGGTAATGCCCATGCAGTCCCCACGCTCACCAGAGACATCTCCACCCTCACCCCTAATGCAGGGGTGCAGGGAAGAGTTAAATTGTTCACACAGAGCCTGTGTGGACCTTTCCATTGTATCCTTTAGAGCATCCCTGGGGAATTCCATAGGGAGCAGTGGGAAGTGCTCTGAGAGGCAGGAAGGTTTCCTTTTCCTGGCAGCTGGAAGAAGATATCACTCCTCTGCTCCTGCCCTCCCATTGCACGGATGCCCCATGAGATCGGCAAAGCTGACAGCCTCCTGCAGCGAGCTGCCGTTCCTAGCACTTTGGTTCTCGTCTCTCTGGCTTCTTGCCTACTCCCTTCTGCAAACTGATGGCAGAGAACACACACCCTGTTATCACACAAAGCAAAATCCGAGATCAAGGAGAAACGTGGCAGAAGCAGATACTCTCTCTTCTCAAGCCAAACAGCTGAATCGTTAACCAGCCTGAACAGTTCTGTGAAGTAGCTAATGGCAGCCACATAAAAGTTTAACCCTTCTCAGTTTCCCACGGTAGCATTAGCAATGATGACTGATCCCACCAAATGATTATAGGATTTATTCTAAGCTGCTGCTGGGAAACTTTCTGGCGCAAAAGAGACTTTTTTGTCTTAGCTTTTCGAGCTTCAAATTGCAAATGGAAAATTAAGTTGTCTGAAAGCAAAATACATCGGACCCTGAGGACAAGAGAAATCTCAACATTTCCTCTTGCTGCCGAGATCAGCCAGTTTATACCTCTGCCTCTCCCACATCATGACCCTCCTCACACTGCTTCCTCTGCCTGCAGCAACGCCACTGGGAGCTAGGTGCCTTCAGATCTCAAAACCTGAGCAAGGCTGAACCTGTTGGGAGAGGGCTTGAAGAAAAGCATAATCGGTACAGGAATTGGTGCTGTTGATTTGGGAAATGACTCGCTTCCTTTTGAATGACTACTAAATCAACTTGCTTAGATAGCAAAGTATTCCTGTAGTGGTTTCCCCAGGGGCAAGTACTCAGCCTAGTAGCAAATAGCTGACAATTACCCAGGACACAATTCAGCTCCTATTCCAGCGCACACTGATAGACTGACACATCTATAGGGTCTCCCCAATGTACTTCTGCCTCCCCTGTTCTGTAACCCTGCAGGGCATTAGTGGCACAGTTCTTTATCCCAGAAAGGGTTGTATTTCAGAGGTGGGCATCCTGCACTGTGCAAAACACTGCAAGGACTGAAGAGAGAACATTCCTCTTTCTCAGATGCTAATGCATGTGGTAAAACCCAACTTAAAAGGGAGTTCAGAAAAATGCATCAAAAGCTTCTCCTCACTTTGGCATCAAGTTCTGAGCAGTGATGTTACCCCTGCAGACAGAGAACCTGTCTTGTTTTCTTCCTGGAGGAGGATGAGGCATATTTCATATGCAAGGCCACTGCCACAAATCCACCATTTAGCCTTGTACGTCTGGAAAGCACCAGCACAGAGAGACTGAGCAGCTAAATGGGCAGCACTAGAATTAAAATTCCCCTAGCTCAGGAGAAGAGAAAGGAAGGAGAAAATTTCATCTTCAAAAGACACACCAACCCCACTTCACTATCCTTGCCAGGCACTGTGCAGAGAGGGAGATAGGACCTAAACTAAAACCCAGATTGAAGTACTGCCTAAAACAAACCTGGAATTCTTTTTTTTTTTTTTTGGGGGGGGGGGGGGGGATCCAGCACTTTGGTTACTTTCTTCTCCAAGGCAGGCTTATCATATTAAATTTGGACACATCTGGGTCTCAACCAGTCTAAAATGAAAAAGCCCTCATAATTCTGGCAGGAACTGAGATGTTGGTGGAAAGCCAGTCTTGTAATATGATTTCTGCAATAGACACAGATGTTTATTCTGGGTCTGTACAACACCTATCACAGAAAAGTCCTTGTCCACAACTGGATTACTAATAGAGTGACAGCACAATACATAACAAAATATTAGTATTCCAGCTTGATAAGAGCAGCTTTTCTACAGAGACATTTCAGGAACAGTCTCTGCATGAGGCACTTCAGACTCTTGAGCAATCTCAGACCTTGGAAGGGAGTCTGAAGGGGTGTGAAGAAATAGAGGGATCCCATACTCTATCACTCACTTTCTGTTTTTAAAGATTTATAAAAATACCTGTATATATTTATACAATACAACCCTACATCCTTTGCAGCACATTTATCTCAATCACACTTTCAACTACCGCTCTTCAAAATGAATTTTGTTTTACGCAGATAGAGCTCTCTGATGCTTAGTCATTTGCCTGCAAGAAGACTTCCCTTTGGGGATAGTTCTGGTTAAATTAGCAAAAAAATTATGATCCAACTTTGTGACTGAGGCTAAAACTTTTCCCATGTATTATACAAAGCGTGCGATCTTTTTTTTTTTATTAATATGACTCATTCATTAAGAGACATTCAAACACATTGTGTGTTCCTTAATTTATCATAGACTGTCAGCTTGAGTAGCCTTTTCTGGTACAAGGAAGACTGGAAATAGGCACTTCATATTTTATCAGCGTTCCCAATCACCTCTCTCTCCCCTACCCACTGATTGAATTGGCAAGGATTGCTTCTTTATGAAAGGATCTGGGCTCCAAGACAAACTGCTCGTGCGGAAGATGGCAGCAGGAGCAGTCTAGACTGGGGACGCGCTCTGAAACACATCTGCCTTTGAAAGAAGGCTGCCTGCCAGAGTAACGCCACACCTCTGGCTGGGCTGCTGCCACCAGGGTTCGAACCTGGGGCTCCTGGCTGCGCACCGCGCCGTGCAGATGGGAACCGGAGGCTGCTGGCGTTCCCGCCTGGGGACTCTTCCGACTCGGATACTTGGGGAGTCGTTTGAAACACGCTCCCTCCCCGCTCCTTTTGCATTACTCAGTGCTTGCACAGCCTCCTAGTGAACTCGGTCCGCTCCTCTGCACGTTCAGCATCAGGTGTGGTTTTCTTACTCTAAAAATAACCCTCAGACACTTGTCGAAAGACACAGGGACAGGGACGGGAGATCTTGAGCAAAGCTCAGCAGAGGTGCTGCGGGCAGCCGTGGATGACTCAGAGAGACGTTTGCCATCTGCTGAGTCAGTGCTGCATTACTGACTTAGCATGATGTTTGGGTGTTCTTTTTGCTATTTCCCCCCTCCAAAAGAAATGTAGAGCTGAGATCCCAAATGCTTGTGGTTATTAATGGTTCCCAAGAAATTCTTCTTCTTTAAGAACATATTATCCTCCCTCCTCTAGCCGCCCAGCAAACCCAACATTCCTGAAGAATTAATGCTCTGCCATTAGTTGCATGTGGGACGCAGTGTCTCTATTTCCTGTTGCGCAGCACAGTGGTGGTCTTTCCAGAACAGATTAATCCACGGAGGATGTTGCCTTTTATTGTTAGGTGAACAGATCCTTTTAGCTCCTTGCTTGCACTCCTCTAACCGTGTGTACACCTCCCTCAATTGTGGGGATGGGGCCCTTCTGCACAGCTAAGATTATACCACAGTTATTTTGGTAGCATTCACAAAGCCAGAATAGCACAGAGACACAGAGCCTGAGTCATCGCTGCCTTGCACCGTGGCTGTCATTCACATCCTGATTTTGGGATGATCAGGATTAAGGACAGTCCTTTCTTTCTAAGTGGCAGCAGGACAGGCTGGGGCTGCTGGCTGCCAGCCTGCCTCTGCCCAGAAATCATTGCCAAGGTGGCCCCAATCCTTGCTGAAAAGGTAGAAGGCAGTTTCCCATACACACTTCTCTGCCCAGAGTGACAGCCTTGTCTCTTGAAGAGACCTTGTATCAGGCAACACAACTGGGAAAAATAATTAATCACGTATCCTTCCACCCATGTGCTAGACTCTGTGAATGACGTTCCCAGCCCATAACCTGCCCCGTCCAGAGAAGGCGCCGGGCTGCGATATCATGCAGCAGAGCAGGAAGGGCTGTACTGACCTCATCAGAAACGTCTGCCCAACAACACGAGGACGGCGCCAGGTAATTACTCAAGCACAGAGCATTTATCAGCACTTGTTCTGAAACATGCTCGTCTGGCTATAGAAGCGCTACATTAATTTCTCAACATGTCATCCCCATTCCGGTCTTTTCTCCTCTTTCTCTTCCCACGTCAGAGACATCCAACAAAGTATGGTACAGAGATCTCCGAGTGAGTCACAGGAGCTATCAAGCACCGCACGGCAGCCAGCTCCAGCCAAGCCATAACCTTTCCCTCCCAAAGTGCCGACTTTGTTTCCAGCAGTCAAAGAGGATAAGGCCAGACAGAGCCTCAAAATGTTCTCCTTTCTCTCAGTTCAGGACTCCAGTTGTTCTCAGATGGGATGGAAAAATCCTGCCATCTCTTCCCTCAGCCCTCCACAGCCTGAATCAGTTTCTTTGCTATGATTCATTCACAAGCTGAGAAGGATTTTCCACTCCAGTTCAATAACAAGCTCTTTACGTTGCAGGGGGAAGTGGGGGCTTGGAGCTTGGTCACCCTCATGATACTTGCAGGGCAAGAAGTTGGAAAAGGTCAGAATTTCACTGGGCTCAGAGCAGGCCACCCAGATTTACACCTTACAGGTAAATAGTGTTTTAAGAGAAGTTCACAATTGCTGAATTTCTCCTCTTGGAAATATGCCTGAAACAACTCTCCACGAAACACAGAAGACTGCCCAAAGATAAAATCACTGAAGCTCATTCTGTCTCTTCGGGGATTTAGCAAAACTTCTCCAAGTACAAAGACTACATCAGGGAAGCGTGCCTGTGAAGTCAGGCAGGAGAGCAAGGCTGCCTGCGCTGCATCCCCCTGCCCAGGGGAGCATCTTCACCTCCCCCAGGGATGGGAACCTTCGAACGAAACACCCCCATCAGTGACTCCCCACCCAAATTACAAGGAGAGAAATCACCACACTGCTTTGAAATGGGACAGGCAGGAAATGCAAACCTTGAAGGTAAGCACCCATTGAGGGCTTTGGAAACACAACCATTTCACTTTAGCTTTTACTTGTAACAATGAGCAGCACATCTGCAGACACAAGTGCTGTTGATTGTGTTCCTTAAGCCAGTCTCAATATTTCCATTGTAAACCCTTCTTTCACTATTTTAAGAAGTCAGCTGTAAAAATTTGCTCTAGGCTGGAACTTGGCAACGGAAGACTCCGTCTGGGAGAAACTTATTTTACATGTGCAACCCCTCTCTCGTATACACAATATAGCAAAAGGCTTGGGTAGGAACACCAAATCCTCCTAAAAGTTGGCCAGTTTAAAGATCCTGTTTGCATTCTTGCATTTGGAAAAAAAAAAAAAAAAAGCTAGCAGATAATTAGTGTGGCCTGACTGCTTTTAGCATTACAAAATGTGTGTATACTTTTATGATGGCCAAGATATACAACCTGAGAGTGATTATTGTGTGTGGAATAGAGTAGTTAAGTTTATAAAGGAAACTCTTTGCACGTTTTAAGTGTGGGCTATGAGAAATAATAATAATAAAAAAAATGAACTTATACCATAAAAATAGAGGGGAGTTTCTTTAAAAAAATAAATCCTGAAGCAATCTCTGTACTTGCATTTGCTGAAACAGGGCACTTCTCTGGAAATGTGAATTTCAGGTACAAAACAGATTAATAACCAGTATGAAGAAATAGTTAGTGTGTGGCATGTTTTTGAGGCACCTGGGTTTTCTTTGGAAGGTGACCAGCAGTTCTGCTCTCTTGGCCCTGAGAAAAAACAGGGGTGTGGAACAAAGCTCCGACCTGGCCATCAAAATTTTAACCAGCAACTTGTAGGAAGGAAGGTGGGTGGTGTTTTGTTTTTTTTTTTTCTTTTCTTAAATCTAACATTAAGCTGCAACTTTAATCACAGACTTTTAAGGGGCACCCACCATCACAGAGCACTCCAGTTTACACTGAGATATGTGCTAAAATTGTGATCATCAGAAGCGTGATAGTGCTTGGCTGCTATTTTGAGTTGTCACACTCCACTAAACATTATAGAAACCCATTGTAGGTCATGGTCTGCCAACCATTTAGCTGAGCTATGACTGGGAATACTCAACATTAAGAGCTTGAACTTACCTGAGGTCCTCTCTCTCCTTTCACTCCTGGATATCCCAGTAAAAATGGAAACGGAGTGGGTCCAAGGGGGTCAAAGATTTGATAGCCGTCAGTCACAGCTGGGGTGGTGAGGTTGAAGGCCTGTACTCTGGCTCTGGAGACAGGACGGGCAGACCCCAGGGGAGGTTTGGTGTACACCAGAGGGACGTTACTAGGATCCACTTTCCTGGTGGGGGACGGCACGTGCTTCTTTGGAACGGGCCCATTGCTTGGGTTCTGCGGGGTTTGCTTTAGGGTGACAAAGTGGACATTGCTGGTTGTGTTATCAGTCATCCTCCTCATTGGCTTTACAGTACTGGGTGCTTCAGAGGGCTCAATGGTGGGTTTTTGGTTGATCTTCTTTTTGGTCTCTTGCTTGGACTCCTTCCTGCTGGCCACAGCAGGGCTCTGGCTTGTTGGTGGGGCCTTTTTGGCCATGGGAAAGGGATTTTTCTCCATGTGCATGCTGGGAGTGGGCCGAGAGACCCTGAGGGTTGTCACTGTCCCCCAAGGGAGCAAACGGGCGGGTGGCTGTGTTCCAGTACTCGATGGAACAGGAGATGGGGCCACTGTGACCTTTGTGGCTTTGGTTGTCAGTCTTGGCAGTGATGGTGGGGATGACACCAATGCGGTGGTTGTTGCACCTGAACTCCGAGTCTTGAGGGGTGCAGTGACCCTGCCAAATTCCAAGGATGGGGCAGCAGTGGTCAGGTTTTTCAGACCCTGCAGCGAGGGCTCCATCTGCTGTGGGGTACTCGGGGAGGCACTGGGATCCCTGGGCAGGAGGGGGATGAGGGGGGGCAGGTTCGGCCGGTAGGTATCTGCTTGCCTGCACTGTTTTTTCAGGTATTTACAGTAATGATGAGCTGCCTTGGCAGAAGGATAAATATCGAACTGGCAGATGGCTCCTTCAAACTGCACGGAGTGCTGGTTTATCTTCCCAAAGAGGAAAGATCCATGTGGATCCAATGCCTCGTCCTTTTTAAGATGCAAATCCGCATGTACTCTGCGCTTCCCACAAGAAGTAAATAAAGTGACTGTCTGGCCACGGATATCGATGGCCATATTGTGCCACTGGCCATCATGGACATTGTAATCAAAATATACAGAGCGCTTGTGGCCCACATATACTATGATCTTCCCAGGCACAAACTGGACCCCCAGCTGCAGTTTTTTCTTTTTGCTCTTGACGGCAAAGAGAAAAGCATTGTTGATGCGGTGGGAGCAGAGGCTCAGCACTAGGAGCAGGTCAGTGCTGGAGCCTGCGGGGAGGATGGTGCTGACTGGTGCTTCGACACGTGCTCGCTGAGTGAAGATGACCCCTGATTTGAAAGGAATGACTCCTTGAGGAACTGTACGTGATGAGGACCATCCGCTTGATGGCCTTTTCCCTGACAGGCCGAGTCTTTGAAGAACATCCACATCTGAAAGGGAAGCACAAAGAAAGTGTGAGGTGTTGGGCAACCCAAGGGCTGGATGGGTATGGGGGGGTCAAACCAGTCCATCCAAAAAGGCAACAGGATGCGGGAAACCCCAACCATTCTCTCACATATATACATTCAAATAATCAGAATGGAGAGCACATCTTCTGCACGTCATGTGAGGAGCAAGTGCATGCTCAACTTGGTCACCAACAATTGCCAAAATGCATCAGCTCCATGGTGCATTTGGCTGGCTATCCTGTCCCACCAGGGACCAGCTCCAGATGTTCTGGAGGGAGCTGACCTTGCTACAAGGAAATTTCCCACTGAGCACCAACAGTCCACTTCTCTGGGATTTAATTCTTAGTACTGACCACACAGCTGGAAAGGAATTTGAACAACAGACTGAGCTGGGATTGCAAAATTTTATATCCCCAGAAGGCAAGTAACAGAACTTTCAAAGGGAGCAAAGGCCTTGTATCTGTCTCTCTCCGAATTAGCAAGAAGCAGCTTTTGATCTTTGAGACTCTGGAGAGTTTAGGGAAGCGAAGGTGCCTCCCAGCATGAAAAAAATGCACCTAGATTTCATTGAACCGCTTAAGGTTCTCCACAGCAGTACTTCTTTCCCAGAGGATCATCTTACAGCCTTAAATTATTTTAATAGGTTGGAAGAACCAGACTTGGTTTGTGAAGAGCTGAGAAATTAGTTATGGCTGCCACCGAGCAGTAAAGGTAGGACTCCCCTTCAGCATTTATCACCTAGGAGCTACGTGCCTTGTTCAAGACAAGATGAGAGGGATTGACGTCCAGAGGTACCTATCTTTCTCCACCAACTCCAGGAGAAGTCTGCAATGGACAGACAAGCAGAATCCTCTGGTTTCTGGCCTGAAGGTCTAACAGGAGTCACACACAGCTCAGAGTCCAAGGCAGATTAGCAGGCAAGAGCCACACAAACTGGAGCCAGCTGGCGGCAGTCTCAGTTGAACTACTTAACTGGGGAAGATGCCGAGGTCTACATGAGAAAAGCTGCAAAGGTAAATGTGCCCAGACCTGAAAAAGGTGCTCATGTGCCCAAAAGCTTGTTCTCTTACTCCAGCTTGAACATTTGGCCTAATAAAAGATGTTACCTACATGGTATAGACAGATAAAGATAAGGCTATAATGATTACGATGACACTACCACTGCTGAAAACGAGCTAGGATAACTATTTCCTTCCCTCTTCCCTGCCCAAATGCAATCCCCATTACTCGATCACCAGCTAACTCTTGTATTTAAGTGCTCTTTGGGGAAGCTAGCCTGGGCTATATAATCCAGATGCTGATCTCGCAAGGTAAGAATTTAACAATCAGAAATGCAGCAGTGCCAATCATGGCTGCACATCAGCTAACACCATGGGATTGCAGCTTTCCTAGATTAAAAGGAAGAGTAAATCAAAGGTTGTCTAAAAAAAAAAATGAGCTCCTTCTCTAAAGGGGCCTTGGAATTTGGCCTCTTTCACCCTTAACTACTAAATATTCAGCACAATACCCAATGTTTGGGGAACTGGCACTTAAAAGAGATCCTCAATGTTGGCCAGAAGGGTTGTAGACTCAAGCCAGTCTGAGGCCTGTAGTGTTGCTGGCCAGGAAGGGAAGAGAATAATGAGAAAACCTCTGTTCCTTGATTTTGGCAAAAACCTTGGCCATTTTTGTATGTAAGAACAAGTCAATCAATATTTACTTTGTCTGAGCTCAGCTTTATTCCCACCTCCCTCTTTTAATGCAACTTGACTCATTTTTCTAGCAGAGCCTACCCTGGAAAAAATGCATCAGATGCGAAAGGGGATGGAAATTTTCCCACTCTAGACAGAGGGGATAATTTACTGCACAGCATGTGCAAGTGTTGATAATGGTACTTCTCCCATACTATGAAATCCTTGGTCCCCCACTGTTTTTCTGCCATATTGCCCAACAGGGCTGTCCCTCAGCATAGCAAAGGTACAGCCCTCCCCTCTCCGCACTGAATGAAGGAATCACAGCAGTATCTTCATACTGCATAATCTCCAGAGCTCATGAAATAGTAAAGGCCAAAGCCTGGCTTTAGCAAAGTCAAGTGGGACCCTTGCCACAGACTTCAAAGGCATCAGGATCTAGCCCTAAGGAAATAAGTTTACCACTTAAACTAGGAGCTAGACTCCAGCTTCCAATTCCTACATGTATTTTTAGGTTCTCTCCCAGAGACAGACAGTGGTGTGTCTCTACTAGGCAGAGATGCTTTACACTCCAGGAACTATTCATTTGGTAGCTGCTCTGCAAAGGCATAAGGATGTTTCCCCGCTCAGAGGATGCCGCTGCTGTTTGCAATACCAATCCAGCTGCCTCGTTAGCAACTGCATCCAACAGTGCTTAAGAAAAAAGAAAAAAAAGCACAACCCAACCACTCCTTTCCCTCAGAACTCACTAAGGTAGAGCCAAATTCTAGATGCCTACGCAAAACCTGATTAAAAGAGACCTCATGCAGGACACGTATGTGGATTTTCCAGCACCAGATCCAGGTACACAGCTCAGGACTCCTGTGCACCCAGCCTGTCTGCCTCTCCATCCCATGCTGACTGCCCTGGGCTGGTGGGGCACGTCCCCCGGGATGACAGGATGTCATCAACTAACATAAAATGCAAGGTAATTTTGGCTTCCTTAAGTAGCTCCAAGTTTAGCAAAGCATTTTTTCCCCTTCAAATTTTTTCCTCTGTGGATTTTTCCATCAAAACACATTATTTAAAAAACCATTCACTTAGAGCTGCCTGGTCCCAGGTGCCTTGAAGACAGTTGCAACATTTCTGTAGCAACATTTGAGCAACTGGGAAAAACTTTTCTAGCAGACTCTATGCATGAAGTAAGATGCACAGAGTCTTGAACAACCACATGATCATCTCTGAAAGAGAGGATAAAATGTTTTATTGTCCTCCTTCCCATCCCTTTCTTTCCCTTCCCCTTCCCCCACGCAAAAAGCTTTATAAGAAAAAGAAGCCAAAAGGCAGGAGAGAAATAACTTGCAGCTTCCTAGATTCCAGCAGCTGAGATGTGATGCCCACAGCTAAAATTGGGTTGAATAAACGCTACATTTCCAAAAGTTACTGCCCAGACCCTTAGTCAGTGCACATCAGATGAACTCACTAACCTCATGATCTTTTGGATTTGTAACACTTATGGAAAAATCATCCTCTGCGTTCCCTGATTTTCCAGTGTGCAGGAAGACCCCTAAGCCTTATAGTAATAACTACAGTGTTTTCAAAAGCCCACGGCATTGGCTTAATTTCATCCTCACACAGATCTATGAACAAACTCTTACTGCTTTTGTAAATCTCATGTTTGAAAATCCTGAGTGATAATACAGTCTCAAGTCACCAATGTTTCCTTACAGCCTTTGCTTCCTTAGAAGTTTTTACTTTCTGGCACCCAGAAGAGGAGCCTGTCTCTGATTGTGGGGCAACCAAGCAAGACTTTTAAAATTCTTTTATCACAGAGGAAGTATCTCAGAAGGGACTTATCTGCCACACTAAGGTAATGCAATAACAGCGAAGTGAAAGAGTTTCCTTTAGATTGATGGTAACAAATCAAAAGACATGGCACGATCCCATAATTATCATGGGAGTAAAATGATGGATAGAGATGAATCTAAACAGCACATTAAAATCTACTTGAAAAAAAGAGATGCCAAGACACAGTATTTGTTCTGCCTCTTTATGAGCTGACATAAAACTTGCTCTGAAAACTGCTTGACTAAGTAATTCAGCCAGATGTTCACCTCTTTCACATTGAAGCAGAATTTGGAAAATATTACATTTTTCAAAATTGCTGATGGCAGGGATGTATTTTCTTCCCCCCCCCTAAAAAGTGCTCCACGGGCTGGCTTACAGCTGAGCATTGACCAACTTTCTATTTTTCCTTCATGTTTTGGAGAGTAAGAGGAGAGCCCTAGAGCCTGCTAGTCCACTTATTGTCTACTGATTGCAGAGGAAGCTCTTCAGTTCCAGTATATACCCGTGTAAAACATCCATGTGGAAGAGGTGTTACTATTTTAAGAGGAGATGGCTTCTTTAAAAACAGATGTTGCAGAGATGCTCAGTTCCCACTACCAACTGTGAGAGATGAATTTATTTTTATTTTTGTTGACTCTGAAGCATTCTATCTCCTCTTATGGGATCATTGATTATTGTACCCCAAACTTTTGTCCTGTCCCCAGCAGCACTGGGAGGGGACACCCAGAGAAGAGGTATAAAGACAGGGTGAAGTTGTATCATCACTCCCCTATAGAATACTTCCCCTACTGCACAGGGACTGAGCCAGACAGTCATTCTACTATCAACCACCCCTGTGGAATTCTTCTCCCTTAAATTTGCTTTTACTTTTAGAACTTACATCATTTCTTTATGCACAACATCCTATGTGACTGCACAGGCATGATCGGGTTGCATTCAAGTCAAGGAAAAACCTGTCTGCCAGAGACACTTAATTCCTTAATGCGCCAGCCTCAGGGGGCACTTTCTAAAAGCAGTTAAGTACTAGCAAGTGCAGGTAGATGCCAGTGACATTTTAGACACACCGAAGTGCTTCATTCCCACCAGTTCCACCAGACAGACAGGCACTTCTGAAAATCCTGTGGGGCACGTAATCACCTGTAAAAAACTGGTTCTTTTGCCAGCTGTTAACTGCGTCATCTGTATCATCAGTACTGCAATGATCAGCAATAAATGCATTCATTTCTGTGCACTAGGCTCAGACATTATTAAATGATGGTCCCAAACTGATACCAAAGCACTTGGCTTTTACTTTGGTTGAAAGAGGACAGAAAAAAAAGTGCAGTTTACCTTCAGAATTTCCTTGTGTGAGTCCCAGGAACCAGGTAAAACATAATATAGTCCAGAGAAAGCAGAATCCCCTAAAATTGGAAAAGAAGAAAAAATAATGAGTTTCTACAACATTAGTAACAAAAACTAGCCCCCCCCCCGCCCCTGTTAAGGGTCTTTTCCTTGATCACAAGTTTAGCAAAGTCAGTGGCAGTGTCCACATGTCTCTGGGAAGTAGAGAATGAGTGCTCAGCAGAACAGCACTTGCTTCTGACTGAGATCTCATTTTGCTACTTTTAAGTCATCTAAAGCCCACTGAATTCAGTGGAAGGTTTTCCCACTGGTATTCGAGGAACTGTTGATCAAGGATCAAGCCTTGAACAAGGACCAGACCAGTGTTTCGAGATGCAGGGTCATCAGTGCCAGATCAGCAGTCCCTTCACTACTGCTACTCCTTGGCACTCACCCCATCTTGGACAGAACGTCAGAAATGCAAGAAGATGGAGAAATAATTCAAAACTGGAAGGTCAAAAGACATGCCAGGAACGCATGTGCATCTATGAGGACACGGGTAGAAAACGGGCTGACATGCAGTGACATGTCACCTGCATCTCAGCAAAAAATTTCTGAGTCCTAATGCTTTACTACATGCTTAAAAATATTCTAAACATACAAAATCCTACATGGATCTATTCCTCTTTTTACACCCTGATGCAAAGATGGGAGCAGCTCATAACCACTCAGCATCCTATGCTGTTGCCACTAATGACTTTCTCATTAGCTGGGTATGGAAGGAAATTTTAGAAAGTGAGAGTGCTGCAGACTCCCAAGCAAAGTACTCTCGCAGACCCTTTCACGCCTGAGACGGAATTGGACAAACCTTTCTGTTAGCTCAACTTTAAGCCTTCAAGTGCCATTGAAAACAGCAGCAGAGAGGAAAACTTTGCCCAGAAAGGTAGCTGAAACTCCCCCTTCCCCCACCAACTTCCTTGATTTGTAGCCAAATAACGAACATAGGAAACTCCTTGGTTAAGCTCACTTAAAACTGTCAGTGGAAAGTTTGAAGATTGAATTCCCTCATCTTTTAGAGATATTTAACAGCTTGATCAGCAAGGGCTGCTGGAGGAACAGAGACAAAAATGTAAACTACAGAAGTTCTCAGCCAGAAGAAAGCAGTGTGGGACATCCACAGGTTTTTCTTCATTTCAGCCAAGCCAGTGTGAACACTGGGATATGCAAAGCAATGCCAAAGTGCTGCCTGCTCCTCTCTTCAGATCTGGCAAAGACAAATAATTTATCAAATGGGATTAGAGACCACTCTTCTCCTGCCATCAAGCCTCAGCTTTAGCACAAGAAAGCATCCTCTGAGACAGTGTATTACTCTGGGCCAGACCCTCACCAGTGAAGGAGACCCTTTCCCACAGCTAAAATGAAGCCACAGTGATTTACACATCAGTGGGGAAACCTGGCCTTGAATGTAAAAATCCATGCAGGAATCCAGCCACTAACTAATATTTTAAGGCTTGACGGGACAAAATACCGGAGCGGCCCCACATCGGCTGGGAAACAAATGAGATGAACCACATCATTATTTGCTGTTTCCATTACCCTGACACTGCGCTGCTCATTTCAGGAGCTCTGGGGCTGCTTTAGTTTATGCATGAAGGAACAATAGCTTGGAAGAGCCAAATCACAGTATTCTTCCACCATGTTCTATAGCCAGCCATATGCTAACCAGGAAACCCTCACTATCTATGTTCTCCAGCTGGGGAGACTTGGTTGTTTTCTGCCCACTTCATCCCATGGGACACAGCTGTTGGGCTGAAGACACTGCTGAGTCCAAGGACAGCTGGTGTCCCAGTTCATTCAGGGAATGTAGGAAAGGAAGGAGAATAGTATGATTCTTCATAGCCACCTCTAGCAGAAGTCTTTTTCTGACTTAAGAGGCTAAAATCCACTTCAAAGGAAGACCTGCCTTTCTGTGCTCACCTCCAAAGGAGCAATGGAGTTTTAAGATGCGGACGCAATTCCATGTGTGCATGGAGCACAGACCTTGTTGGGTATCAACCGCGTTTGACCGCCTGATGAGAGCACAGGAAGACAAGGGGAAAGGGGTGACCAACACGATGAGAACACCAAGGGCAGCAGGAGTCCCAAGCATTAAGAACACCTTTTCTCTGGTGAGGATCAGATTTGTACACAGCTATGTACAAACACTGGTGCACACACCAGACCTCACTGAAGTCCAGATCTTTTTTTGGAGGGGTACCTTCACAACCCAAATTTGCTTCCAAAGTCCCTATTGACCAACACAGTGAGGGGAACAAGCCTTAGGGGAAAATCCAGCACGTAATTTCATTCCGGTGACACTGACGGGGCTATAAAGGAGACGAATGGGCAGCATGGGATCCAGCTGGCCTCAGCCTTGCTCCTGGACCCCTTGCACAGCCAATACTGTAAGAGTTGAGAGTGGGGCCGAGTGCCAAAACACTGAAGAAAAACACTTTGGCAAAATTTACCAACTTAATGGAAAAAGCAAAAGCAGCTTCCAAATGGCAGACCTGTGACTGATGGGGCTGTTAATTATTGCAGGATTTTATAATGCAGGCTCTTTTTCCGTTACAATTCTGCAGTGACAGGATTGCATAAGCAGCTTGAGCAGCAATAGTAAAAGAAGATTTTTCTCCTTATATAGAGCTATCAAACCCACCTTGCCTTCATCTCGGTTTCTTCCCACAACCAGTGATTTCCACAGAGACTCTATCAAGAGGTACCCACTAAAAGCATTTATTTCTTTTATTGCATAGGGCCTATGAAGACCAGAATGAGGATCCCACTGCTATAGTCACTAGGTGAAGAAGTGCCCCTAAATACGTATGATATAAGCTCACGTGAACCCTAAAAGTTTACCAGTGCAGACAAACTCCTTTTATAGCAAACTGAAGCTACTGACTACAGCTTAATTTTGCTATGCTACTTTTTGCGAACTCCTGTGATCAGCCCATGGGAACCAATCAGTGCCAAAAGCACAAAGCAAAAGACAACGGAGAGGGACAGAGAAGCGTGAAAACTGGTAATAACACTTCTCAGCCTTAATGGTGATTTTGGCATCTTCCCAGTGAGGACCATGTGCATGCAGGTAGCAGCCAAGAATAAACATCCTGAGGAGTTCCTACAAAAAGCAACCAGAAGGTCTAGGCACCACTTCTGCTGGGGCTTCAGGACAGGCAGGAGGTCCCTGCACATGGTGGTATGCACCAATCCAGAGACCTGTTGAAATCACAGCTGCTAATCAGCATACAATTGCAAAACTGTGCCCTGCATTTTCAGCTTCCAGACTCACTTGCCATCTTCTTACTGAGCATTGAAAGATCAGACTTCTGAGAGCAGCAAGTTGTGACTTGGAGGCTAAAGAAGAGTTATCACGTCTCCAGGTGGCTTGTGCACAGCGTGTCTTGCTGCTACAGCCCCAGTAAAGTCACATTCAGGGTGGCAACCTCAAGAGCAAAAGTAAAGGAAAAATCCTGTTGAACATACCGGTTCTTACCTGACAACCACTGGAATAAAGCACTACACTGAACTAAGGACAATAGTAAGACAATAGCCTCTAAGGAAGACTTGGTCAGGAATTTTCCTCAAAAAAGTGCAAGTCTGACAAAGCTGAAGCAATCTGTAAAATAGTTGTGATCAGCTAATTCTCCGCTTCACAATTTCTGGAATTGGTTGGAACAATTTCAGCTTTTTTAAATTAAAAGATTTGCCTCTGCCTTATAAAAAGAAGTCCAAATGATTTTGACATCTTGTTTGCTTAGATGATGGGTTGAAGCTGAAGAAAATGTTAGAGGGGCCCAAAGCAGCATTTAATTCTTTTTTTTTTGTTTTCTCCCTCATTTACAGTGGGGAAATGTCTTTGAAATTGCAAACATTCTTGCAGGGTGGAAAAATGATTTCCCCCCCCCCTCCATTCAGGTGCATTTTTTTCTGTCCAAAAGACCAGAAAGCCAGCTGGATGCTGAAAATTGCTTTTCAAGAAAGGCAAAGCTACATTTCTAACTGTAGATCAGACAGTGTATCTTAAAAGGAGAAAATGTCTATGCTGCTTAAGATCCTCTGCACATGACTAGAGATGATATTTCATAAGACACCCAGCAGTTTTGATAGTCAACAGGAAACAAAAATCACAACCTACATACCGAGGCTTTAAATTGCACGATGGCATTGATTCCACTCCCAGCTTTTTGGGGTAGAAATCTTATTTTGTACTAGTATCATCCTTTGCAGAGCAGACTCTCTTTTCTGGGCTTCTGGAAAATATGTTATTTCTCCTCTCACCCTCAGTTTCTGAAGAGAGCAATGGGAACCTATAGTTATGTAGATGTCCCTGTATTGACCCTGCATAGTCCTTTGCTGGACCTTTTCTGCAGTATAGACCAGCTATTGATTTACACTTCCAGTCAAAGATTT
Organism: Harpia harpyja; assembly: GCF_026419915.1. Lineage (NCBI taxonomy): Eukaryota > Metazoa > Chordata > Aves > Accipitriformes > Accipitridae > Harpia > Harpia harpyja. Next base: position 7,708,195 of record NC_068958.1, read on the forward strand.
TGTCTGGTGTACACAGACACTGTTGCAAAACCCAGCATGCTAAGGGGAGAGTTTCTGAGATGTCTGAGATGGTATTCATTTTTAACCCCCGTTCACCATCTACATTTTTAAGACAAGCAGATATGGCCCAGATAGATACATTTCCATGGTCATTTAAAAATACTGAGAAATCTAAGAGTGATCTAGAAACTGTCAATATTAAGCGGGGAAGAATGAAAATCAGTACCCCTCTATAAGATTTTAATGTTCAAAAACTCCCCCAAAATATCATCCAGCATCAAGTACGCAACACATCCAGAATCCACTGCTCCTAGGCATGTGTTTATCAAAACAGATCTTCAGATGACAACTAGAAATTCATTGCACATGCAGCCATAAGGGGAGAAGATAAAGTGGGACATCAGTGTGGCTGCCTGAGCTTTAACAGCACTCTGAGCAGAGTGCAAAGCAGAGAGTTTCAAAGATTGTCCCACCATTATTACTGGAGACCCCAGTAGCCCAAACAGGGAAACTCCCTAGGATGGGAAACTCTCTAGGCCAGACTCCGCCGACCCATCCTTGGGCTGATCCTGAACAGGAACGTCTGAATTCCTCCACCCTGCCCCAGAGTTTGGAGCGGGTGTGCAAACCCAGAAATTCCCACGGTTTCTCTGGCACCATTTCTGCCAAATCTAATCTTAATTCAGGATGAAAATGCCCTTAGTGCTGTGCCTGTAGAGGTCTGTCTCAGGGCTTTGGCAACTGTGGCCCAGAAAAAGCTGCTGCTTCCTTTGGAGGAGGCCCCTGGTAGCGAAAGAGCGACCCACTGGGGCCCGATGAAAGGGAGGAATCGTATTCACAAAGGGGAGGGACCTCAGCTCCTGGCAATGGTACAGCAGTAGGTCTCAAGTACTGCAAAGAAGCTTTGCTCTCCTAAAAGCCTGCACATCAGCCAGGAACCAGGAGGGTCTGGATGCATAAAGGCCTGGTATTTGCTCCCCCAGCACTTATAGCTCCTCTTAGGATTCCTCCAGAGGGAAACGCAGACCTGCAGTACGCAGAGCATGCAGATGAAGCGTCAGTGTGGCCAACCCTCCCTCCTGCAGACACCTCACACCTTGTTCTTCCAAGGGTTTATGCTGATATCTGCAGACGGAGGGCCAATGGGTCTCAAACCACTGGTCCTTGTCCTCCTAATTAGGAACCAGAGCTTGTGTATTCATGGCACAAAGCTGGCCCAGAGCTAATCAGCTCCTCTGAGCTCCTGCCGGTGACAACCTGCTTCCTCACCTGCTAGATGCAAGACTGACTGACAGGGCTGTGATGACTCAGATACCCTCCCAGATACCTCCCAGCAACTTTCTACAATGGGGGATCTTTCCTGACAACCCATTACTTGGTTTCCTCTTTGCTCATCACCCCTGTCTGTCTGGGTTATTGACTTTGCTGCTGTGTGAAGTGACAACACTCACTACTGGCCCTTGCCTTTGTGTTCTCAGTTAGCAACTGGAGCCCTCGACAAACAGAAGTGCTAAGCGTGATCTGTCATCTAACTCCTTTTTTGTCCTTCCAACAAACGCCTTTGCATTCCTTCATTTTGTGAATGGGGTTTGGCAGAGCCGTATAGAATTCCCCATTGTTTCCATTTGCACTTCAGTAAGCGTCCATCATTTCTACCTATGCCCCCAACAAATTGGCAAAGAAAGAGAGAGGGGAAAAAAACCTACATGCTCTGTGTCTGTCTCCGGTCAGAGATTTCCTACAACCTCCTCACCACAAGACCTGAGCAACCCTCCGTCAATAATGTAACCTCTATAAACACTGTTCTCAAGCAGGGCAGATTTTATCCCCTCAACTTATTGCAGAAAGAGGATGAAACTGGAGATTTATTAAAAGGACCTGCTCAGAGACGCACATCGAGGCAGCGGGAGAGGGGAGACCTGGATGCTGGACCTCAGTTTGTAACCCCTGGCTGTGACACTGCCCTTCCCTCCTGGGACACAGCTCCAGGAGGCTGTGTAATTGCCTCCTCTCTACCCAGAGGCACCCCGCACACACACAGCATTTGCCTGCCTATTGCTCCCATTGCTGAATTTGTCCAGCAGTGCCATAATTTGTCCCCAGATCACCTGCCCGGCTTGCATGCAATGGTCTTTTCCTCTTAAAACAGGAGCTGTGCCTTCCTGCAGCCCTTTCAGGCCTTCCCAGGGGCTGACCCCCCTTGGTGGTGCCAGATGGGTGCTGTACCACCACGTGTGTGGCTTTCTCATCCAGCACATGAGCCAGGCAGCCCCAGAGCAGCATTACACCAACAATCCAGGGCTGTGACAGCAAGCAGGCACCCATCGGAGGCCTCAGGAACATGAAGCAAGCTTCCTCCATGGCCAGCATGTGGCACTGGGGCTGGAAGGAGCCAAGGTGGCACAACCACAGCTGAACAGCACAAGTGCTACTACGGTCTGGACACATCTTCAATGCACAGCTGAATGCGAAACCTTCTTCTGTGGTTTAGTGAGCCTGTGCTCACTAAAAATGCATCAACGGAAACGATCAAGAGAAGCATTTTAAGCTCTCAAAGACTGTAAAACTTTCTGTTCTTCTGGTTTTACAAGCTTTGCCTGCTCGAGCCAGGACAAGGCTTCAGCACACTCTGCAACTGCTTCTCCTTCCCTGGTGAGCCAGCCCTCCCACTCCCGTCCAGGGGTCTCCTGCACGTCTGGCAGCTCCTCAGCCACCAGCCCCGCTCCGGAGGATGCTGCAGGAGCACTGGGACACGCGGGATCCCCAGTGCCACGTGAGAATGCATCAGAAAGTTCCCATTACAAGCTGCCTTCAGGCAGCACAACCCTCAACCACCCTGAGGAAGAGTCGGTGGCACAAGGGTGGCCTGGTAAGCCCAGGCACAAGCCAGCTCTGGGCTCAGAGAACCCTCTCCAAGACTAACGGCCTCAACAGGAACATCCAGCTGTGGGGATGGTAGGATGCACAGCACTCAACCCTGCCAAGCAAATCAAAACCCAGCACCAAAAACCCATCTGGAGATAATGCAAAGGGTAGCAAGCGACCTCTGCTGAGGAGGGAATGGATCAGCAGCACGCTGGTGAGGTATTTAAGCCAGAGGAGATCCTGAGAACAAAAGGCGCACATATTCAGAGTCCCCAGAAAAGACCAAAGCGCAGATTTCCCAAGGCACTGCAACACTCAACCTCGTGCAGCCGTGCACAGTGCTAGCCTGGGACACCGAGATGCAAAATGAGGTATAGACCTCCGGAGAGCAGGCAGCCACGCTGCCTTCTCCTGGGTCCCTGTTTCCTAACCCTGTCCTCAGCAGGGTCTGATTTGCCCTGGCACTTGAGCAGGATCTCCCTGTCCTCATCCGTAGTATGATTGTGGTCAACTTCTCCATCATGCTCACAAGTTGGTTCTCTGTGCAGCGGCTGTGCCTCGTGCCAAGCATCTCCCCAGCATCAGGGCCCTTCCCTTCCCCTCGCTGCGGTGCCGCGCTCCTCTCTGTCTTTCAAAGGAATCTTTATCTGCTTGTTCCCCTTTCACCTTCTCTATTTTTGACAGCCACCCTCGCACGGTCCCAGGCAGGCAGTTCACTCCAGACCATGCCCAACATTAAGACGTGCAACTGGGAGACACTGCAGTTACCAGCATCTCCAGGCATGCCACAGCCATCCGTGCAACTCCCCCCCCCCCCCCCCCCCCCAAAGCACTGAAATTCAGTCCTTATGAGTAAACACACAAAACTTCTCAAGGAGAGCTGCTTGCAGCCCCTGGCAGCAGTTGTGATCTCTCCACAGAACTTTACACACAGACACATGCAGGCAGGGCGAGCGTGCACTCAGCCTACAAAGGAAACTGCACATTCATCCACGTCCAAACCCCGGCGCTGCGCTAAAGGGGCGGCTGCCAGGAGCGGGGTGACCCTCGGGGTAGAAGGGAGGGGGGTACCCCCAAATCTCCTCGTCCCGTTTCCACCCTTTCATCCCATCTCGCAGCCCAGCCGAGCCTGGCAGAAGCAGAGGGATCCTGTACACAACTTTTTCAAACTGCCAGGCAGAAGAATCCCAGTCTTTCCAAGGGAGTGTCGGTAAATCATCATTACATCCGACAACGCAACCAGAGGGATTAACCCTTTGCTAGTCCCCAGGAAAATAACAACAACAACAAATTTAACAATGAAAATAGTAAAAGCTGGTCCCAGCTGTGCGAGGAAGAGGACGGGCAGGCGGTGTGCTGTAATTTTTGATATATACACATATATAGACAGAAAGATGTATTTGTGCACGCGTGTGTATATTGAACACATGAAGAGCATGCCACCAGGCACCCGCCTGCCTCTCTGACCGTGCCTCAGCCCTTCCCATGGTTCTCCCACTTCCCGGAGGACCGCGGCGCCGATCTCCAGGTACTCGTGCCCCCACATCCCTGCGGGACAGGGCCAGGGAGCAGCATTTCCCCCCCAACCCCGCTCCCAGGAGGGGCTGGGGAACCTGCCCCCCTGCCCCTGCCCGGCAAGGGTGTAGGTGTGCGAGGGGGAGCGGGGAGGTGGAATTGCCCGTTCCTGCATCTCGCGTGGGTGCAAAACCGGCGCCCACCCCCGGACCAGTTCCCGGGCTGGGAGCTCCTTTCCACGGTACGTGGGAATGGAGGGGGGGGGGTTTCCTCCTGCCCTTCCCGGCCCCGAGCCCCCCGCTCTCACCCCTTTCCGCACACCCCAAGCCCATTCCCACCCTTCTGCTCCAGCGTGGCCTCCCTTCTCTCCCAGCCCATTCTCTTCTCCAGCCCAGGAGTTTTCACATCATCCCCTGGCAGAAGGAATGTCTTCCCCCACCCCATCCCCAGCCACCCTGGAGCGGAGCTCCCCTCTCGGCCGGCTCTCCCCTCCCGCAGCCCTCCCGGGATCCCCCGGCTCCCCGGGCACCCCCATCCCCGCCCGGGATGCCCTTCCCCAGCGCCAGGAGAAGTCGGACTTTGTACTCACCCCCTGCCTGCTGCTGTAGCTCTGAGTCTGGAGACCGGCTCTGATTCCGGCTCCATCACGTTTAGTGCATTGTCTCTTTCGGGCAATTTTTGCGGCAATCCATCAGAAAAAGGGGGACAGGCTGGTTTGTGGGTACATCCTTCCCAGGAGCTCAGCTCTCTGCCTCTCTAAGGGGCTCAGCTGTGTCAAAGACACCCCCTGGCCCGGACGGCTCACTCCTTCCTCCTTCTCTTCTGGGTCCTTTTGCTTACACAGATCTTTTAATCCCATTTAACTCCCTCTCGGCAGACTGCAATTACCTTGGGAAAAAGGAGAGAGAACAGAAAGTACACGCTAGGAAGCCAGGCTGGCCCATGGTCGCTGGATTTCTTGCCTCTTTTTTTTTTTTTCCCCCTTAATAGTACAATTTCTGTGATCTCTGATTTCCAAAGTTCTTGATTTAAAGTGTTTTTTCTTAGCTGTTACTTTTTTTTGTTGTTTGGTTGGTGGTTGTAATTATTATTTTTATTTGCAGTGCAGATGTGCCTCCCACCCCCCCAAGGATCTCTCCTCTGGACTTAGAGAGAAGAGGAAAAGGCAGATTTTGAGAAATGAAAATTATTTAAGGATGTCCCTGCTGCCTCTCTCTGCTGCCCTCCTCTGTAACACTGAAGCACTTACAAAAAATAATACAAAGTAAATAAATAATTAAAAAAAAGAAACTCTTTTGGCCACAAGAGCTGCAGAGAAGTGATCGAAGACCCCTTCCAGGCTCCGTGGAGGAAACGCACAGGCCGCTGGTCTGGGGGAGGCTGCTAACGGAGATTGCTGCTCCGCTGCGCTCACCTGCCGGGGGCCATGAGCCCTCTGCCCAAGCTGGCTTCGACCCACCTTACCACGGGCTAGCAAAGGTCCCCTGTTATAAGGTACCTGACACAGCTTTTCCCTCGGGCTCAGCGCTTGGCGGAGGCAGTTGGGAGCCTGTGGAGGGGTCTCAGGCTTGCAGGAGAAAAGCCTCCCCCTGCCCCTGCTTGCGTCCTCGCCCTGGCTCCACAGGGAGGGGGGGGGGACAGGGGACTGCATATGGGGCATCTCCAGAGCCCCCTCTCCTTCCAGCACCAAGTGGTGGAAGCCACAGCCCGGAGGACAGGGAGAGGGGAATGAGTTTTCTTATGCAAGGTCCATCGAAGTAAATCAGATCCCAAGTCCACTTAGCCAGCTCTGCCAGGAGAGGGGACTTTTGTGGGTGGATAAAACCTGCATCCCTATGCCCCCTCCTCTTCCAGCTCTTGCAAAGTCCCACCGAGCTAGGACCCGGCCACCGTGCACGCCCCAGGGTGACAGGCAGATCCCTCTTGTCCACACCAGGACGCAGCAAGCCCCTCAGCTCCATAGGATTCCCTCACGCAGGTGAGGGCAGCCCACCACACCGGTGGTGCCCTCCCACCTCCTCCCTGCACCCCTGGGCGCCCCCTCAGCCCTGCTCCCTTCCCCCTTGCACAGCATCTCTGCCTTGGGCACTTACTTTGCAGCGAGGCAAGAGGCTGTGCACCGTCTCCTCGCAGCCCTGCGTTCATTGGCATTCATTTGCCCCAGCAGCTTACAACAATTTCTACTTCTTATAAAATAATAATAATAATTAAAAAAAAAAAGCAAAAGGAGAAAAAAACCCCCTAAAACACCAAACCCTTTCCTCCCTCCTTCCCCTTCAGTCTCAAGGTGTCTCCTGTGCTGGAAGCCAGCGAGTGCCTGCCAGGCTCACGGGCCGTGAGCGAGCCAAGGCTTTCTGGCAAGGCTGAGGTTCCCCCAAGTTCAACAGATAATCCTTCCCCAGGACTGGTGCGGGCAGGTCCCCCTCGGGCCGTCGCTCCACTCGTGGGTCATGGATGCTGCAGGGATCCAGGAGAGAAGAGAGGTTAGGACCGGGCGCTGGGAGGGACATGGATGGGAAAGAGGTGGGAATTAGAAGGCTGCCCTTGTCCTTTTAAATAGCTGCAGCCAGGGGACTCCGCTCGCTGGCTGGGGTGCCCCAGGTATCCGATTTCAGCAAACATCAGCTAATGAGCACAGATCCAGCCTCCGAGGGGCAGGTTCAGGGCTGCTCTGCAGGCATGGGGAGGCAGGGGGGCACCCCGGGCATCCCACCAGCAAGGCACGGAGCAGGGCTGAAGCTGGAGGAGGGAGGGAAGGGCTGCGGGTGAAGAGCTACATGGTCCCTGCTGCTCCAGGGTGGAGGGCAGGCTGCAGGTCCTTGGGCTGAAAGGTCTACAGGGCAAAGAACAGGTCCTGCGAGGTGCTGAGCATCCAGCACAGGTCTGAAGTACCAGCACCGGTCTGCACATCAAAGCGGAGCCACCCCAGGGTCTCAGAACTAAAGCATCTCAAACCTGGATATGGGCGCTAAACTTACACACTCCCCATGAAAATACAGCCACAAGCAGGATCAACGTCGACCCACCAAGCACCTGAACCTAGAGGGGAATGATGTTACACTCAGAGCAGAAAATTTAAGGACCCACTGGCCTGACTTGGTAATGCAGGTTTTACTCAAAAAAACGACCTCAGAATGTGGCCAAAATTACGGTTTCCACCATAAATCAGATCTCCTGTAGACATGACATCTTCTGTTACCATGCATGCTAAAGACTTCTCTCCTTTAATACATATATTTGACTTAGTTGTGGTTGCTTGCTGGGACTGTGGTTTTGCATCTACCAATTTCTATATGCATAAGATTTTATTCATACCTTTAGCTCTGAAGTATCTACGTTTTGCTTCCTTGCTTGCTGTAACAGATGAAGTTTTAAGTAACAATAACAAAAAATTGAAGCAAGTAGTGTTATGACTAGGGCAGATAACTAACAGCCTCACTGTCCACTGTCCTCAGGAAAACCTTTTCAGAAGAGTGCAGCTAAGTTACACATCCAGCTACTAGTAAGAAACTCCTATGCACAGAGAAACCTGTCTCAAAAACCCTCTGAAGGCCCAGGAGCTCAGACAACCCATCCAGACCAGCTTTGAGGATTGGGACTTAAGGGACAAAAGGCAGTCACATAGCTCATCAGAAATCACATAAAATCCCTATTTTTTTTAGCTTTTTTTTCCCCCAGCTGTTTTTTCCATGTTTCTCAGTCACGCATTCCTCACTGAGAAACATATTCTAGCCAAGCCTAAGTGTTTAAGATAAAGCTTTAATCTATTATAAAAATACTTTGCAAAGCATGTGGAAATTCCTGTGCTGTTAAGTACACCTTATATCTTCCTGCTCTTTTCTACCTTTTCTCTCTTCCAAAAGCAGCAAGTATCTAGTAACCTTCCTTCCCCTCAAAAAACCACACTCTACCCAGAAAAGAGCAAGGCCCTGGCTTACCAGAGGGAGGGACAGAGAAGAAAGCAAAAAGATGAGCTGCATCTTTTTGCAAACATGTATGCAAATAGCACGTGTATGGGTAGCTGGACTGGCAATGCTTCAGGTCTACACCATTGCACCAAGGACCACCATAAAACACACTTAGAGCCCCATCCTCAAATACACTTACTTAACTTTGCTCAGATGAACACTTTCAAACCAAACACATGCATAAAAGCTTTGCTAGCATAGAGACATAAATGTAGCCCAGCAGTAGGAAAAAGGGAATTAGTTTAAAACAAAAGGAAACCCAATGTTGCTGAAGCCAAGACTAGTGCCAAGTGAATTCAGGTTCAAAAATTAGACCTCATTCTTCAAAAAGAGAAAAGCCACAACATATGATCTGAATAGAAATATATTTAGCAGATTTATTTTTCTTCCCTTCCAAATTTAAATAGAAGCCATTTTAAAACACTAAATAAACTGAAGTAAATCAGCACAGCAGTGAAATGAAAAAAAGAAAAAAAAAAAAAAAAAGGAATTGGAGTTGGCTGTTCTAGTTTAATTAGCTGTCCTGGGTTCAGCTGAGATAGAGTTAATTTTTACAGGAACCTGGGAGGTGGGGGGGGGCACAGCCGGGGCAGCTGACCTGAACTAGCCAAGGAGCTATTCCATACCATATGACATCATGCTCAGTATATAAATGGGGAGTGGGCTGGGGGGAGCTCTCTCGACTTTCAGTGGGGGAAGTGGCAGAGCGTCGGGTTCCGGGTGGTGAGCAGTTGCACTGTGCATCACTCCTTTGGTATATTCTTTTATTAGTACCGTTGTTGTTGTTGTAACTTCTCTTTTTTTTGTGTGTTGTCCCAGTAAACTGCCCTTATCTCAACCCTCGAGGTTCCGTGTTTTTTTGTTTTTTTTTTTTTCCTTTTCTCTCCTCCGATTCTCCTCCCTATCCCACCGGAGGGGGGCGGGCGGAGTGAGGGAGCAGCTGCGTGGTCCTTTGTTACCGGCTGGGCTGAAACCACGACAGTCCTTCTTGGCGCCCAACATGAGGCAGGAAGGGTTGAGATAACGACAGATCTGGCCAGAGCGTGTTGAAACAAATTTGTCATACGCATTTCTTCTATTAGATAAATAGATGTTAGTCACGATGTTGGTTCATTTGTTTACATGGTGGCGTTTTGTAAGTTCTTATATGCTCCATGTATTGCCTGTAGTTACGTTTCTCACCTCTGGGAGAGTGATTAGGATTATCATTTTGCTGTACTGGGCAATGTCGACTTGTGAAATGATTACATCACTGGTCATGAGGTTAAGCTGGTATCTGTATGGGGCAGTGATATAATTTCCATACTTTGGGCACCTTCTATCGGATTTTATTGGTAATTATACCCAATCCATGGGGAATTCGGGGGGGATGCTTCCCCCTGTCCGTTCACCTCCCTTCTCTCCTTCCAACTAATTACAACAGCTTTTGAGAATTTTGAATATCCTTGGGATGCGCAAGCCAGTGTGCTGTTAGTGCTATGCCTCCTGAATATGTTTCAGGTCTTGTTTAGGGCTACAAAAAGGCTCTTTAAGAGTACCACCCAGAGATCTGCCCCAAAGCTGGATATTCATGGGTGGCACAGCGTGTGGGAGGATATGGGCAGGTATCTAGAGAACTTCTCACCTCCAGTGGCTTGGAAGTTCACTCCCAAACAACTACAGAACCCTCATGAAGTGGTAGAATATTTGAAAGGAAAATGCTGTGGCTATTCCAGAGATGCACAACTCACTGCGCTGTGCTGGGCCCTGGCCAGTATCTACCAAACACTGCTTGATATTAGGCAGCACCCTCAGGAGGAAGAGGCAGAACCTGAAATAATCACCCGATCTCTATCCCTGAGCAAGTTGCATGACATGCGAAAAGATTTTAGCCACCACCCAGGTGAGCACATTGTTACCTGGCTGCTCTGATGCTGGGATAATGGGGCCAGTAGTTTGGAATTAGAGGGTAAGGAAGCCAAGCAGTTGGGATCTCTGTCTAGGGAAGGGGGCATCGACAAGGCGATTGGGAGAAAAACACAAGTCCTCAGCCTCTGGAAGCGACTTCTGTTAGGTGTAAAGGAAAGATACCCCTTCAAGGACGAAGTTACATGTCACCAAGGCAAGTGGACCACCATGGAGAGAAGTATCCAGTACCTGAGGGAACTAGCTGTGCTGGAGGTGATTTATAATGATCCAGAAAATGCGCAGTCACCCACAGATCCAGATGAAGTCCAATGCACACAACCAATGTGGCAGAAGTTTCTACGAAGTGCACCACCAACCTATGCCAACTCGTTGGCAGTAATGTCCTGGAAAGAAGGCTATGGACAAACGGTGGACGAATTGGCTGTCCAACTCCGGCAATACGAAGGAAGTCTCTCTTCCTCCCTACAGGCCTGTGTCTCAGCTGTAGAAGAATTGTCCCGAGAGTTCCAGCAATTCAAAGTGGATATGTCCTCCTCCCTGCCTGTACAGGCCCGCATCGCAGCTATTGGGAGTAAGCATTCCTCTGCCCAAGAGAGAGAAGAGAGAAAGTACACATGACAGGCTAACCTGTGGTTTTACCTGCATGACCATGGAGAGGACATGAGGAAGTGGGATGGGGAACCTACCTCAGTCCTGGATGCACGGGTACGGGAGTTGCAAGAAAAAGCAATCAGAAAAGAGGATTCTTCTTGGAAAACTGCTGCTCCAGTTTCCCGTGAGCAGTCCCCCAGAGGCAGTAGAAGATCTGATCTAATTTCTGATCCTCTTGAAGGGACTTCTGATTCATGTGTGCGAAAAGTGAGTAACAGATACTCTAACCAGGATTAGAGGGGCCCTGCCTCCAGCCAGGTGGAGGAAAGGGACAACTGAGTCTACTGGACAGTGTGGATTCGATGGCCTGGCACATCAGACCCACAGGTATATAAGGCTCTAGTAGACACTGGTGCACAATGTACCCTAATGCCATCACATTATAAAGGGGCAGAACCCATCTGTATCTCTGGTGTGACAGGGGGATCCCAAGAGCTAACCATATTGGAAGCTGAAATGAGTCTAACCAGGAATGAGTGGCATAAACACCCCACTGTGACTGGCCCAGAGGCCCCGTGCATCCTTGGTATAGATTATCTCAGGAGGGGGTATTTCAAGGACCCAAAAGGGTACCGTTGGGCCTTTGGTGTAGCTGCATTGGAGACAGAGGAGATTGAACAGCTGTCTACCCTGCCTGGTCTCTCTCAAGACCCTTCAGTTGTGGGGTTGCTGAAGGTTGAAGAACAACAGGTGCCAATTGCTACCACAATGGTGCACCGGCAGCAATATCGCACCAACCGAGACTCCCTGATCCCCATCCATAAGCTGATTTGCCAATTGGAGAGCCAAGGAGTGATCAGCAAGACTCACGCTTTAATAGTCCCATATGGCCCGTGCGGAAATCTAATGGGGAATGGAGACTAACAGTAGATTATCATGGGCTGAATGAAGTCATGCCACCACTGAGCGCTGCTGTGCCAGATGTGTTAGAACTTCAGTATGAACTGGAATCAAAGGCAGCTAAGTGGTACGCCACAATTGACACTGCTAATGCATTTTTCTCCATTCCTTTGGCAGCGGAGTGCAGGCCACAGTTTGCTTTCACCTGGAGGGGCATCTAGTACACCTGGAATCGACTGCCCCAGGGGTGGAAACACAGCTCCACTATTTGCCATGGACTGATCCAGGCTGCACTGGAAAAAGGTGAAGCTCCAGAACACCTGCAGTACATTGATGACATCATCATATGGGGCAACACAGCAGAAGAAGTTTTTGAGAAAGGGAAGAAAATAATCCAAATCCTTTTGAAGGCTGGTTTTGCCATAAAAGAAAGTAAGGTCAAGGGACCTGCACAGGAGATCCAGTTCTTAGGAGTAAAATGGCAAGACGGGCGTTGTCAGATTCCTATGGATGTGATCAACAAAATAGTAGCTATGTCCTCACCGACTAATAAAAAGGAAACACAGGCTTTCTTACATGCTGTGGGCTTTTGGAGAACGCATATTCCAAATTACAGTCAAATTTTAAGTCCTCTCTACCAAGTTACCTGGAAGAAGAATGATTTTAAATGGGGGCCTGAGCAACGACAAGCCTTTGGACAAATTAAGCAGGAGATTGTTCATGCAGTAGCCCTTCAGCCAGTCTGGGCAGGACAAGATGTTAAAAATGTGCTCTACACTGCAGCTGGGGAGAATGGCCCTACCTGGAGCCTCTGGCAGAAAGCACATGGGGAGACTCAAGGCCAACCCCTGGGGTTTTGGAGTCAGGGATACAGAGGATCCGAGGCCCGCTATACTCCAACTGAAAAAGAGATATTGGCAGCATATGAAGGAGTTCGAGCTGCCTCAGAAGTGGTTGGTACTGAAACACAGCTCCTCTTAGCACCCCTACTGCCAGTGCTGGGCTGGATGTTCAAAGGGAAAGTCTCCTCTACACATCATGCAACTGATGCCACATGGAGTAAGTGGGCCGCACTGATCACACAACGAGCTCACATAGGAAACCCCAGTCGCCCAGGAATTGTGGAAGTGATCATGGACTGGCCAGAAGGCAAAGATTTTGGAATGTCACCAGAGAAGGAGGTGACATGGGCTGAAGAGGCCCCGCTGTATAATAAACTGCCAGAAAAAGAGAGGCAATATGCCCTGTTCACTGATGGGTCCTGTCTCATTGTGGGAAAACATCGGAGGTGGAAGGCTGCTGTATGGAGTCCTACACGACAAGTCACAGAAACTGCTGAAGGAGGTGAATCGAGTCAGTCTGCAGAGTTGAAAGCCATCCAGCTAGCGTTAGACATTGCTGAAAGAGAGAAGTTGCCAGTGCTCTATCTCTATACTGACTCATGGATGGTGGCAAATGACCTATAGGGGTGACTACAGCAATGGAAGAAGAGCAACTGGCAGCGCAGAGGTAAACCCATCTGGGCTGCCGCACTGTGGCAAGATATTGCTGTTTGGATAGAGAAGCTAGTGGTAAAAGTACGTCACGTAGATGCTCATGTACCCAAGAGCCAGGCCACTGAAGAACATCAAAACAACCAGCAGGCAGATCAGGCTGCCAAGATTGAAGTGTCTCAGGTGGACCTGGACAGGCAACATAGGGGTGAGCTATTTATGGCTCAGTGGGCCCATGATACCTCAGGCCATCAGGGAAGAGATGCAACATATAGATGGGCTCGTGATCAAGGGGTGGACTTGACCATGGACACTATTGCACAGGTTATCCATGAATGTGAAACATGTGCTGCAATTAAGCAAGCCAAGCAGCTAAACCCCCTGTCATATGGAGGGCAATGGCTGAAATATAAATGGGGGAGGCCTGGCAGATTGACTGTATCACATCCCCACAAACCCGCCAAGGCAAGTACCATGTGCTTACAATGGTGGAAGCAACCACTGGATGGCTGGAAACATATCCTGTCCCCCATGCCACTGCCCAGAACACTATCCTGGGCCTTGAAGAGAAAGTTTTATGGCAACACAGCACCCCAGAAAGAATCAAGTCTGACAACGGGACTCACTTCCGAAACAACCTCATAGACACCTGGGCCAAAGAACATGGCATTGAGTGGGTATATCACATCCCTTATCACGCACCGGCCTCCAGAAAAATCGAACGATACAATGGACTGCTGAAAACTACATTGAGAGCAATGCGGGGGGGGGGAAACTTTCAAACATTGGGATACACATTTAACAAAAGCACCTGGTTAGTTAATACTAGAGGATCTGCCAATCAGGCTGGCCCCGCCCAACCAAGACTTCCACATACTGTAGAAGGAGATAAAGTCCCTGTAGTGCGCATGAGGAGTATGTTAGGAAAGACAGTCTGGGTTAGTCCTCCCTCAAGCAGAGACAAACCCATCCAAGGGATTGTTTTTGCTCAAGGACCCAGCTACACCTGGTAGGTGATGCAGAAGGATGGGCAAGTTCGATGGGTACCTCAGGGAGATTTGATTTTGGGAGAGAATAGCCAGTGAATTAGGCTGTATGATATTTAACTGCTAAATAACCTGCCAATGTATGTCATTGTATCTATAGTGTCTATATGCCATATCAAGGGTATTACTGTAAGAATTACCCAGATGACTGAAGGATGGACTTTGAAACTGAGCCAAGTACAACAGTGATAGAACTTGAACTGGCACCCAGCAATTTCCTCAAGATCAACATCTTTGAGCTGCAGACCAAGGGCGTGGGTTGCACCAAATGTACCAGCCGCAAGTTCCAGAGGCAGCATACAACAACCCAACACCTCACACCATCTCTCCTATCCTGAAGGACTGTTACAACAGATGGAGCCCCAAAGTCATGGACTAAATAAAATTGATGGACACATTAGAGGGATAGCCCATCGACTAAGGGAATACTATTTGTGTGTGTGTGTCCACATACATATATATATATAAAGACAAGGAAAGTGGTAGTGGTTAATTGAAAAATGTAAGATCTGGCCATGATGTAGATGGTATAGAATAAGGGGTGGATAATGTCCTGGGTTCAGCTGGGATAGAGTTAATTTTTACAGGAACCTGGGAGGTGGGGGGGGCACAGCCAGGGAAGCTGACCTGAACTAGCCAAGGAGCTATTCCATACCATGTGACATCATGCTCAGTATATAAATGGGGAGTGGGCTGGGGGGAGCTCTCTCGACTTTCGGTGGGGGAAGTGGCAGAGCATCAGGTTCCGGGTGGTGAGCAGCTGCACTGTGCATCACTCCTTTTGTATATACTTTTATTAGTACCGTTGTTGTAACTTCTCTTTTTTTTTTTTATGTTGTCCCAGTAAACTGCCCTTATCTCAACGCTCGAGGTTCCGGTTTTTTGGTTTTTTTTTTTTTGTTTTTTTTTTTTTTCTTTTCTCTCCTCTGATTCTCCTCCCTATCCCACTGGAGGGGGGCAGGAGGAGTGAGGGAGCAGCTGCGTGGTCCTTTGTTACCGGCTGGGCTGAAACCACGACATTAGCCAAAATAAGAAAAGTACAGGGGAGGAGGAAATGCCACCACATACCACACATCATCGGGAACAGGGAACAGAACACTTGCTTTTGACAAAATGCACCTCTCCAAAAAAGCAGTATGTCATTACTGCCTGAATAAATACAGCATTTAAAATACTCATCCACATTTAGCCAGTTTCCAGAAAAATCAGTACCCACCTCTCCTCAGGATCTGTAGCTTGGTTAAACATCAAGGCTCTTATTAATATAATTTTGTCTCTTTGCTCCTCTTGGAAAACCAAGTGTGAAGGCATCTAGGAGCCATGGCGAGCACACATTACAGCTGCACTACATGACTCACAGTGCCCAGCTTCAAGGACCAGAGGAATCCCAGACACTAACCTGGGCTTGCCCTCCCAGTTTGGCTTGGCCTGAAGGACAACGCTGAATTACAGTTCAATCATTTTTACCTTTGCACAAGTCAGAAGAGTATCCTGAATCACTCATTACCCCCAGAATTCACAAGGAATTATAGAGATATATTTGGATATATTTAGATAAATACCCTATTCAGGTTTAAAACCGTGGCATGACCAGGCAGAAGGCACAAGCAGTATGAAACCCAAGGCACCGGAAAAACTTGTGGGAGGGATCAAATAAACATGGGAAGGAGAGACAGGATAAAGAGCCTTTCACTCCCCTCTGGGCTGCACCCAGCCCAGATCAGGAATATCTAAACTTGGTACTTGGCTAAGAGCTGCTGGAGCCACAGGGAAAGGGAATCCACCCTGTGGGAAGTGCCGCTGCCACGAAGGAGTAATGGTCCCTGCAATCATAGGAGGACACAGCTATGCAGGTACATGGTATAGCCCAGGAACATGTATCACATGGAACAGGGCTACTGGGGAGGACTGGGTCCGCACCTGTAAACCCAGCAGGAACAGATTAACCATCCACAGAAACAGGACTCAACCCTCAGCCCACGCACAGTCACAGTAATCCAGGCAGTGGCATAGGAGGGACTGGCTATGCCAGTCTCCAGCTCCCAGGGACGTCTTGTTGAGGGCTGCCCTAGCACCTACGCTGCAAACGTCAGCAGCTTTGGCAGCAAGAAGCCCCTGGAGAGTGGTAAGCAGGGGGTCTGGTACTGATCCCTGGCTCTCGGGGCAGCACTGAAGCATTTATACCAAAGCAACTATTTCTATCCCTTCTTGCTCCTTTTGAGAGCAGCCCAGCCCCTCTGCCCTTATGTGCTCCACACTGTGCTGCAATGCTCTCCCAGGTATGTAATTCCCTGCACAGGATTTCCTAATCCCTACACGACTTTTCTGTTCAGATCCTATATTTAACATGAGCGTACTGGCACTTCTCACACTCATGAGTTCTATTCGAATGACTGGCACTAGTTCAAGCCCTGAACTAAAGTCTTCCCTACCCTGTAAGGGACCTGGTCATGAGCAGAAACCTGCTGATGAACTTCATTTTCTTGCTGAGAAGTGTCTCCACCCATGGCAGAGCCAAGATCTCCATGAAGGCAGAAGCTGGCCTGGCTGGGGTCCAGTTAGCTGATGCTCCTATTTGTTTTCTCTTTCTGGCTTCAGCCGTCACTGCAAGACTAGGAGGTTTCAGCTGAGGAGCAGAACGCACGCAGCACTTCTGATTTTAGGAACTGCTGTTGGACAGTGATTTTTTGATGCAAAAGCTGCTGAGGGTTATGTTTCTTGTTGTTAGTGTGCTATGGAGAGTATTAATTATACAGGACACATACAGAAAGCTCAAAAATCATGTACATAACCAAGTTACTGCCCAGTGCTATTTTCCCCCTCTCCACAGCCTTTCTGACAAACCCTATCCCATCCTGTGCCACAGGCTAGCGGTGACATGTTTGAACTTCTGCAGCCGTTTGATGTAAAATGTTTTAAATTCTTTTCAGGAACACTAAAGGCTTTTGTCTCTTGACCGGTGCTGTGGGGATGCCGTGTGTGGCAAAGACTGATCTTTCTGTGCTTTCCAACTATACCATATCACATCGCGCTGCCCAGCCAGCCGAGAGGTAGGAATGGCTGTTAATCATTAAATGGAGCCTTTTTTCATTGGAATGAAAGGAAACACAATGCAGCAATACAAGTCCAAGCCCACCCTTCCCAAGAAAATGCTGCCACAACTCTGTCATATGCTTCTATTTAGATATTTAGAGAACTACAGTTTTGCAGGATGGCTGTAAAGCAAATTGTTCAGCCAATGTTACAAGCAGTGTTGAAGTGACAGGTAAGCCACAAGAGAGCAATGCATCGGCATGATTTGACAGGGAGATATTACAGCTCCTAAGTCCTGACCTTCTTTAAGATACCAGGCAAAGGCTGCCTGGTTTTGCTAACATCCCTTTGTTTTCCCTGTTGCATGTTCCTAAGCTGGCTTCAATCTATCCCTGGTTTAGGACCTATTCAGTCACTGATGCTACTGGAAAACACAAAAGAGTCAACAGTACTGGGCCCCTTTGAGCAGTGTCCTCCAATCTAAACACCAGACCAGGCTGTTCTGCCATCTTTGGCATAGCATGATGATCCAGTGCTACATTTTGAACTGCACAGCAGAAAACTTAAGGCCTGTTTCCTCCTTTTACCATGGGGGGGAAAACAATTCCACCATCAAAATCCCCACTGGGCTGCTGCACATGCAGCAGCAATTCTCCCATTCTGGAGGTTTCCTAGTTAAATGCAGTAATGCATCAGCAAGCACAAGCGCTTTTCCCACTGGCCTGCCAAAGGACCCTGTTTGGTTGGTGGAGATGGACGTGTGCTGTCCTGGGTGAGCGCAGGTAATGTGACCTTTCTGTAAAACAGCACATCCTTTCTTCATGACACAGAACCACCCTGAGAGCACCTTCTCCCATGGCAAAGATGGACATTACACCAGTACGTAAAAGTGCCTGGTGATCTAAATTTCCTGCATATTAAGGACAACTGCCACTGTGGTTGGTACCACAACAGCATATTACTATGGCAGGAAGCATAAACCAGTGTGTAAAATTTAAGTCTGAATTCTGCAAGTCACACATGCACAATGCTTATGAATTTTGGGCAGCACCGCCCCCCTCTAGTGCAGTCTGTCAGCTTTCTGGATATCCCGGTAGCACTGATGCAGGTGTGGATCCATGCTTGTACCAGTCCCCGCACAAGCCACACAGAATTGATGTAGGTAGAAGCAGCGAGCCTGACCTGTTCTGAACGCAACTGGACAAGGACTAGGTAGCTGCAGCTGACAAACATTGGAAGGTGACAACTACTAATTCACACTACATCCTTTCAGAAAAGACATGCTGTTTGCTCTGTGGATGCGCATGCCAAAATGTGAGAACATGGTGCTTATGGCAGCTGGAGCTCATTTGCACACCCAGCAAGCCTCAAGGCTGAGTTCAAAAGGGAGACAGAAACCAGTGCAAGATCTTGGCCTTCAAGAGACAGCATGTTACAATGCAAATGCCTGGTACAAAGATTTTGTGCAAGACAGACAGAAACTAAGCCTGAATCAGATTCTGAGTAGTTTCAATGGGGAGGGGAAAGGAAGAAGAGCTTAGAAAACATCAGAACAACTTTTTGTTATGACCAACATTTAAGGTAATACTATTTAAAACAAAAAGGTTTTTTTACAGGTAAAACAAGATGTATTTTTTGTTTTGGAACTGACAACTTTCCAAAAGTTGTCAGTTCCAACTGCTGTAGGAAAGATAACCCTGTGTACTGGTGTTGGGCAGGCCTGTGGGAACAGTTTACTGGTCAAAGGGAAATCATACCTGCCTTGTGTCAGGAAGAAATTGAAGTGGAAATGATAAGTCCAGGGCAAAATGAAGGAAGGGTGAGACTAGACAGAGTTGAGATGAGCATCTCTTGGGCTCCACCCTGGGCTCACTAATGGCACCAAAAAACCTTTAGCAATGACAAGGATGAGACACCCCTTGCAAGTACAGACACATATGTTAAGCAAAAGCTTGTACTCCACTAAGTTCTGAGGTATTGACACCAAAACAACTGCAATTTGATTTCTGTAGTCTGAGAGTAACTTTAAGATACAAACCAAGCATAACAGGGAATTGCTTAACTTAATCTAAGCTACAACGTACTGCTGTGACACCATTTCTTTTAGCAGCTGTTTCAGCTGTTCTGCTATTTCTGCAACCAGTTGCTCATCACAGTTCTGACAAAAAGTGATGTGGCTGATTAATTGGAAAGAGATATTGACTCATTTCTTAACAGCTGCTTGGTCCTGGATGTCTCAGACTGAAGCAGTCAGCTCTTCTCTGCGTGGAGGCAGTAGCGTCCAAAGGATCTCATGCTAACCTAGATCTCAGCAGAGCTCGGTTTTGGTTTTCACTATTCCAGTGACCTGCAGGGTGACCTGAAGCAACTTAAACCACTGCTTTTGTGCCATTATTTTCTTGTCTCTAGAGTGAAGCTTGTGATACGGATCATCTTATGTGTAAAGAGGTTTAAGACCTTCAGACATAAAGTGCTGCCAGTGAACTGTTACTACTTTACTATACAGTTGGCAGCAGCCTCTCCTGCAGGAGAGAGTGTAAACCTATTTCCCAACCAGCTTTTATATTCACCACAACCTGCCATCATCCAGATGCACAGTTCATTAGAGATCATTCTGTTTTATCTGGCTCTAAAGTCTCATGTAAAAAAAACCCTGCTGATTAAACATGCAATTCAAATACATCTTCTGGAGTACAGTAGATAATTCTTAGCACTTTATCTGCACTGACTGAAATGCAATCTGTGCCACTCAGAGCAGAACAATGCTTGATTTCTTCATACTTCACTTGAATTGTTTACACATAAAGCAGAAACACAGCCCATTTTCACAGAGAAGTTCTCTTCTGACATACTCAGTATGTTAACTGAAAGTATACAAATCTGCTTCAAAGCTAATTGGCTTTTTTTCTTCCAGCAAACACACTTCTTCATATCTGCACACTCGCTCTCTCTCCACTTCAATAGCAATAGTATTTGGTAAAGCTCCCCAAACTGGAGCCACTGCAGAAAGACTGTATTTACCGATGTTTGGGTAAGAACTACTAAGAGACCTGGTTGTGGAATTGGAGGAACAGAGACACACACACACACAAAAAATCAAGTCAATATTTATACACCCACTGGTGAAATAAATCCCCTCCTCCCCAAAGAACATGGAAATAAAATGAAGTGATTGAAATGGGATTTCATGGAAGGGGACTTTGTTTGCTTATTTGTTTTCAGAGCTTAGTAGTTTGTTTTTGTTTTTTGTTTTTTTTATTATTGTCATTTAAATGCATTTGTCATTTAAATGCATTTGTACTGTACAGAGTGCATCAAAGCAGCTTCACAGTGGGACCTTGCATTAAGGACCAAAAGCTCAGGAGCCCTTGCATGCTGCTAGACTCATCACTGGATCTGGTGGACACAAGGCTCAGGTATGTCAGGGGCTGGACCATCTCCATTCCCACTAAACACCTCTCAGGATGCACTCAGCTCAGCCCTGATGGGGCCAAACTTGCCAAGCAAGAAGGGGTTAACATTCCAGCAAGTTAGATACAGTATAAACAATTTAATCATCATTGTTCTAGCTCTCCCAGCATGGAGATCCTGTCCAAAGCCTGTCAGGGCCAACAGAAAGACTCATATTGACTTCTCAGGCCTCGAGAACATACTCTGGTTTCATCAGGACTTCTTGCTTGTATAGACTCATAGCTAACTCCAGCCTGCCTGGTGCACAGTTCCTTTGAAAAGGAGCCATCTACCAGTAACAGATTTGCTCTTTGCCTCTGTGACAAACTGCTTTGCTGGTCTTCTCCCTCCACCCACATTAAGGCTCTTGGGCTTGTCTGTTCTGTGTGATTCATAATTCCCTTTAATAAAGCAATAATCAGAGCATCAGAGACTCTGATCCCATCAACATGTCTGTTGAAGGCAGTTTCTCTCTGCCAAAGGCAAATCCTCCTGAACTACACACCTGGACCGAATCCCACACAACTTTGCAATGCTTGAATTTCCCTGAGGCAGCCAACCGGAGTATTGTATGCAGCATGATTGGCATCTCTGCACCGTTAATCAGGAAAACCTTTATTTT
This sequence comes from Harpia harpyja, assembly GCF_026419915.1. NCBI lineage: Eukaryota > Metazoa > Chordata > Aves > Accipitriformes > Accipitridae > Harpia > Harpia harpyja. The sequence continues at coordinate 7,729,586 of NC_068958.1, forward strand.
AATTAGGATTTTCCTATCAAAAGTTTCCATTGTTCAATCCTATACAATGAAGTCACTATTCCTATTATTATTGTTTTAAAAAAAAGAATTCCAGATCCTTTTGTACAAGATACCTACATTTTTTGCAGAAGAAAGAGTCACTGGGATGTATTTCACTAAGCTGCCAGAAGACTGTTTCCTGGACTAGCTACTCTCTAGCAGGCAGCAGATCAGCCTTTCTAACATGGTTCAGGAGGTTTTAAACTGCCAGACTTGTTCTTGATATAAACTGATGGATCACCACTGACTGCAGTTGGGTATCCCCCATTCACCATGTAGAGACTGATTTGTATATACTTGCAAACTGAAATAAATACATAAATACTGCCAACACTTAATAGCACTTTTTATGTGCTTTCAGGAAAAAAAAAAGCAAGGAATGCTAGTAAAGTTAGTAAAAATCCTGCATTTCCACTGCTCAGTTACAGCAATAGAACTGCAGAGAAATTCTATGTGTTCAGCTGAAATTTATATTTGTGGAAGAGCACAGAGAATTTGGCCCTTACACATTTCAGAAATATAGCCAAGGGGGTAAGTCCTCATTTGCAGCATCCAGTGGCATCATTATAGAGGAGCCATTATACAGACCAAATCAAGACATTTTTAAGCCTGCTTCCTATTTTTTATTCCCTCAAAGTCTGTGGGATTGAAGAAGAGCCTTGTCACTGACAAGGGTTAGTTCAGGGTCAAGTTCTACACTCCAAAAACCAAAGAAAAAATACTGTTTACCGTCCAGTTTCTCAGAAAAGAGTCAAATGCCTCTTCATATGGGACATCTCATTTGTGTGTCATCAGCAGACTTTTCCACTGGCAAACTCACCATGCTTCAACATTTGCTTCAAACATAAATAAAATTTATGCTTTATCAGTGTCATCTCGCTTCATAGCCAGCCTGAACACCTGCCTTTCTTCTGTTTTATTGTTTTCTCTGGCTTTTTTTTTCATTATGAGCTAACATTAAACTATTTCTTGTTTAGATTAAAAAGGGCAACTTTCAATCTCATTCCATTGCTCATTGTATCTTGAGATGCTCTTCTCTGAATGGCTCTGACTGCAGCTTTTTTCCCCATCAAGTCCCACATTTAGCACACAAACCAGACCAAAACTCACTGCAAGACTTGCATTAATCAGCAGGATGGAATAAATGAGACTATTTAATATTTTACATCTTCAAAGTCTTGAATAAGCAACAATACTTTGTTAATATTCTTGTCAGTGGATATGCCCCAGGCAGGGAGCAAGTACAGCATTTTCTCTGGAACACTGATGTAGTGCACCTGACAGCCTCACTGTCAAACGGCTAACACAGCCTCAGTCATTAACTGATGTGGGTAATGTGGCTTTCACCTTTGCCTTCCTCAGAATAACACACACAAAACACCCAAACCAGCCATCCCCATCAAACATATGATGAACAGGTCATTAGTGCAAAAAACACTTTGATGCCCCAACATGCCTTTCATCACGGCATCCTAAAAGCACTTTGCAATTAATGTGATCTCTAATTCATCACCCGCCCACAGTTTTCCCTAATTCACCAGCTGGATATACAGAAAGCCCCAGATATATAAAGGTGCAATTCTGAAAGAGATGCCTGAGCACTCACACATTCCCCAGCAATCTCTGGGAGCTGTACTTATCACCCCAACTTCAGACAGTAAAATCAGACCATTAGTAACTTGTCCCATCCCGATCACAGTGAGTAGCAAAGCAAGACGGAGAAACCAGGAATCTGTCCCCACCATGCCACAAGACCACAGAGCCTCCCCTCAACACCATTGCACTTGGTAAGTATTGCAAAACACGCCTGTCCGGTGTACATGGTCTGCAGAGGGACACTGTGGAGAGAATAAAATTTCTCTGTACTCTTCACCCCTTCAAACTGAGCTGTTTTTTTTTTCTTTTTTCTGACATGCCATTATTAAACAACAGGAACAAACTAGTTTCTGGGTAAAACTTTCCCCAAAGTAGTTGGAAGACAGCAAGATATGCCAAGCTTTCTATTTTCCTCCTCCTTTAAAGGGGAAATAACATTGAAATAAAATATTTGTAAATGGTACTGATCAGCATTTTATTTTATAGCTTTGATTTTAAATTTTTTTTTTTTTTTAGTCCAACAAAGACCACCCTCTCCCCCTAGCAATACTAGGAGGGGACTATGCTGAAAATTATAGATTCCAGAGTTTGCAAGACAACCACAAAAGCTTAATTATAGTTATTGACATACCAAACACCCACTGAAGGCTTAATCTTCCCTTGGCCAGAAATAACCACACAAAGTGAAGGTAGCAAACTGACATCAACCAACCGCAGCTAGGGACAGCTTATTAATGCACCAGGGCATGAAGACATGCCTTGCTTGCCTCCTGTCACAACCTAGAGGAGACAAAAGTGGGGGCAGTTGTTGCTGTCATGCCATCAGCAGTATTGACCTTGTTTGCTTAGGGGGGGGGTTTATCCCCCATAGAGTAGGGTTGCACAAGTTCCCCCTTCCAGATGTCTTTCTCCCAGAACAGGCCTGAAAGAGCTCCTGCCTCTGCTGCGAGATTCATACCTGTGTTCTGCACCACTTATGCACAGGGCATCCATGTTGCTCCTGGACTGTGTGCGTGCACTCCATCCTCCCGGGTACCCATGGAGAGGTGTTGGAGTGAAACAGCCTTCAACTGCAGGAAATCTTTGCAGATAGAGGTGCAACACTCCTGGGAAATAGCAAATGTCTGGACTGGTCTGCCCCAGCCCAACCCTGTTTGCTCTCAGGCTGTGCTGGCAGATCCTGAAGGAATGGTGCTTGTGGGCAGCTTGCTGCCCTCCGGGCAGACTCCACGCCGCCAACAGCTGCAGTCACATCAAAGGCCGTATGTCTAAAGCGATCCTAAAAGGGTTAGAAAAGGTGAAGCATAGGCTGGGGTGTTCCCAGGGAATCTCCCAAGGAGGTTACTGAGCATCAGTCCCTCTGGAGGGATCCCAGACTGAGAGCATTGCCACGTGGCACTGCCTGAGCACACTAACGGGGCCCAACAGTGCCGGAGCTATCAGTGATTTACAGCCTGTCCTGCTGCACTGCTCAGGCAGAGCCCCTCAGACTGTGAGCATGACCTTGTGACAACCTTGGGAAGGCAGGGAGGAGCCTGATTAACCAGGGAGATGAGGTAGAGACAGCAGCAAGGACTTGGTCATCGTCACAGGCGAAGAATGATATGGAACTGGGGAGACAAAACACAGACCTATCAGAAATAACACAGCCCAACGTGTCTTGTTTTCATTTCATCGGCATGGGAAGTCCCCATCTTTGTCCCTACAAATCAAAAGATGTTTTTTGAGGGGATGGGGAAGGCTGCTCAACCTGGGCTGTGTTTGTCCCAAGGCGCTGCATGCCTGTCACCTTCCACTACAGCCACGTAGCCATGTTTGTGCAGTGGTTCCCAGCACTCTTTACAAATAACAGGCTGGACCACAAAGCCCTCATTTAGACTGGAGTGAGTGTATTCAAGTAAAAACCCACAACGAAGCTTTTAGGACCTGTAGGAGTAAACAGCTGACTGCGGGAACACATTTCACACTCACACCCAGCACCTTGCACCTCTCCCGCAGGGCGGTTAAAGACCACGTACAAAAAGACCAAGGGCTGGATGGACTCCACTGCAGGCTTGGGCTGTGCAATGCTTGAGGGTCGTGGCTACGAGAAAAGCAAGTTCCAGCAGGCTTAATGTCAGCTTGGATGCTTCCAGCACCCAGAAAGCCCACACACTTGCTTTTTTTCCCCATCAAGGGACATTGCCATTGCCTTGTGCACTGTACAGCATGGATGTTACCTACACCGCTTCAGCACCAGTCCCCTCCCAGCAGCCTGTGGGTTTCCACACCATATCTGTTTTGTGCAGCATGTTCATGTGACAAGCTTTGATGGGAGCCGTTCCCCAGTCAATGCACACGGTAGACAAAAAGCTTTTGTAAGAAGGGGGAGGTTGGAATTAACCCTTTTCTGTAGTGAACTTCATGGCATGCACATCCAGGAAATTTGTCACTTAACAGCATGGCCCAATGCCCAGCATATCCCTTCGCTGACATGCTGTTTCATTCACAGGTGACATCCACAAACCCAGACACAACCAAGAAGCTGCAGTAAAACTTCTAAAAAAGGAGACTGCCAGCGTTGGGCAAAGCAGAGACCTTCCCAGGAGAAGTGTGGTACCAACACCTAGGTATATGGTTACAGCAATGCTTGGTACTTTCATTTACAAGAGTGATCAAAGAACTCTCCTTAAATCTGGAACAGAGAAAGTAAATGGAATAAAAGCTAAAACTGAATGGGCTGGTTATTGAAAACAGCAGTATTATACTTACTTGTTTCTCATCTCCTGTGCACTAGCTTTAGTCCACTGAATAGCTACAGAATTCACTGGCATTATTCCTAATTTTACAATGATTTGGGAGAAGAGGGGACAAAGGCAAGCAAACAAAGCTAATTGCCTTCAGTGCTTTGTTTATCTGGTTTTTGTTCAGCCAAACAAAGACGACCTTCAGGTCCAAGCTGACTGTGGAGCCACAGAACTCTTTTGCTCGGTTGGTCTGTTTAAAAACAGTTTGCAATTTTGGCATCCAGCATCTTCGGCAACTACCACTAGCATGTACTTTCTTATCTCCATCTGGTCACTATAGAAACTCTGGTGACTTCAGCCACTATTACTACAGATTAATCAACCTTGCAAAGCCCCTCCAAAAAAGCAGGAAGTCCTCCAAGAGCCAATCCCTTGGTCATAAAAAGAACAAAGCCAGGAGGAGATTAATCACTGGATGCTATTTCCAATGCAAAGTCCAAGCAGGAAAAGTCCCGATTTTAATAACAAAGCTATACATTCTCACCCATCCATACCAACATGCTTTTGTTCTTTATGCCAGAGAAGAACACACTGAGCAGAAATGTAAATAATATGGCACGCTATGCAGGGAGAGCATGCTGCTGGCAATAAGCAGCAGAATATGGACTACACAAACCACAGCCAACCAGTTTTGCCAGCTTTGGTTGCCTTCTCTGCATCAGCCAGCATCTAAGATTTCCCAGCACAGTCTGAGCAAGGCAGCAGGATTTCCAGGCATCAAGCAAAGGAGCAAAGCAAGGAAGAGTTGAGTCTGGGAGGGCAAATCCAACCTGCTGTGATTTCTAGTCAGGAGCAAAACACCTGGCTGAACACAGATGTGCCAAAGGTGCAAAGAACTGAGGTCACCTGTACCCAGAATTCCCTAAGACTCTAGCAAAACAAGACCACCAGATGTTAAATAATCTGGTGGGAAACAGGCATGGCTATCTCCACATCTGTGAGAGGACTGCAAGTCTGTCTCAGTGCTACAAGGGGGGATTGGACAAACTTAAGCAGCCACCCAAAAGAGAAAGGTGAACCTTAACAGTGTTACCTGTCCTAAAGTACCAAAGCCAGCAGAGCAGCTGCATGCAGTGCTCTGGGAGGCAGCCTACAGGTGATGCTGACGCAAAGCATCAACAGTTTGGTTTAGTCCTTGCTTCTTCTCAAACAGGGAGCAGTGGTTGCAGGGCAGGCATTAAGGATCAAAAGTGCTCCACTACTAACTTTTAGAAGCGTGCAATAATAGAGGTTTCCCAAGGCCCTGGGACTGCAAGTATCATTTTCTCATTCAAAGAAAAGAAACAATATGTGTTGGTAGTAATTTGTATTTCTAGAAGGAAAAATGAGAGTCAGATTTGAAAAGGCAACTACTAAACAAAGTTGCAAGCCAGAAGGCAAAGAAAAGCAGCTCTAAATCTATTCTATTATCTTTATTATGACATTGTGATCATGACCTTAGGCCATCTGGAAATGGCATTGCCAAGCATCTCCCCACTAGACACCAGCACAAAAATTCCTGACTCCCAGAAGAAAGAGCAGTTGGGAAGTTCAGGGAAGCTTCTCTACTATCTGCACGGAGCAGCCAGCACAGCCTGGTGGAGCGTGTCCTGCCCATACCTCACCCATGCCTTGCTGCTGGCAGAAGCTCACGGAGCCACTGCTCAGTCAGTAGCTCGTATCCTGACACCACCTGCTCCCGTTCTGGGACAAAGCCAACCCTGAAAATTGGCCTTTGATTCAGGGACTGGGTTGGAGTTTCAGTACGCTTTCCCAACCCTTGCTGTGCCTACTGGCTTGAACAGCTTTCTCAAATGAGATTTTTTACAATAATGGTTTAATGCTTCAAGTTACAAAGCTTGGGAGTTTGGGAATAATTCTTAAAGTTAGGTTCCTGAATGCTTTTATGTTTCTAGGGTACGATAGGCTGCCTTGTGGCACTACATGGAGGATGGATTTGGACGAGCCTTTTACAGTGTTCAGGACAAGCAAAAAGGTGCCTAAGCAGCTCAGGGCTTGTTGCTCAGTAACCATAGCTGTTACAGTGACTACTCTATGAGAATTTGCCATTAATCCTTCCAGCTCAACTATAATAAAAAGACTCTTTATTTTTTTATTTATATTTTTATTTTCTATTTACACAGTCCTTTTTCAGAGTGGATCCACAAGGAGCAAGGGGAGGTAGGAAACAAGGAGAAGCCAATGCAAACAGTTTGGGAGGGACACTTTGAAAATCGAGCAAGTTACAAAGATTTCTTTCGAGTGTCCTTCACTCTCCTCACATCAGGGAGGGAGTGCAGGGGAACTAGGTCACTGAATCCGGGGAAAAGTCAAGCAAGCAAATCTCAGCTGAAGCCCCTGAGGTTAGTATGTCATGATCCTTTTCCAAAGGGGGGTTTCTGCTAAGCTTGACTGAAATGTGAGCAAGATGGGCTTTAAATAAACTCAGGGGGTAGAATACATTAATGTCCTGCCCAACTTGCTTTTAAATATCAAGGAAAATAAGAAAGAAAAGTTGGGTGCAGGGCATAGGCTAACTAAACCACCATTTTACATTGGGCTGAAAGCCAGGAGGGTAAAGGAAAGCAACAGCCCACTCTAAAGTCATGTTGGATGAAGACTTGCATTTGATAAAGGGCTTTCGGGTCCTTTGTTATTTGTAAGGCTCTTAAAAACCAACTTTCATGAACATAACAGAAATAAAGCTCTTAATCTCAGTTTGTAAACACAGAAGGAGGCTAACACACTAACACTGAAGATTGTGAAAATGACTGTTTCAAGGTGCTTACACTTTTGTAACCCTACTTGTGATCCCAGAACAAAACCCATTGTTTCAACAGCTTGATTTTCCAAAAGCACTGCTCATCCAACACCCAGAACCACTCAGAAATTCTCCTATACATAGGAAAGGGTTTCCTACACTCCAAAATAGTCATTTGATAACCTAACACTTTCCCCATCTTTTCTATTCATCACTTTTTTTTTCTCATTGTAAAACATTGATTGACAAACACTGAGCATCATTGTAACAATCTTATGATTTGAGATTCCTCATTTTTCTCCCACATGCAATAGGCACAAGCTAAGATGACTATCATTTCCCAGGTTGTTGCCAAGGTGCTGCTCTCTCCCCTCCTTACCAATGACCCCCAAAACAACTGGATGTTCCCCCCGGTTTGACTGGGGTGGCATGAAGACAACAACTGCCCTGATAAGTGCCTTGGCTGGGTTTGGAAGATCCCTGCTCCCTCCTGGCTTTCTGTCCTCCCTTTAGCCACCAGACACAGGCTCTGGAACGAAAGAGACTTTCACGCAAAGCAGTAAATCCAGCTCAGTTTTCCACATTCCGTGCCTTCGACTGCCAGCCTGTGGTGCTACCACTGGACCTCACATGCTGGATGCACTGCTCCTCCCAGGCTGTCTGATCCTTGCCCTCACCAAACAGAGCATGAAACTAAAACTAACAGCATTTCACACTGTTCAGTTCTGGGACTGTCCTGGGACATCAGAACACACTCTGAAGTGGCTATCAGCTCCAACCAGATCCAGGGTTTCACATCAGAATATCAGCTGGTCTCACTTTCTGCATTTCAGCCTGACACAACCCAGGTGTTTCCTCAGTTTGAGGCTTGACAATTGCAGGATCTGCAAGTTTCTTCCTGGTTAGAACATCCCAGAACAAGCACTGACAAGGATTTACTGAAGTTCAGAGATTATACTGGATGGCAAGAGACATTCGCAATGGATTTGGGAGGCTCAAGATAGAACTTAGACCTTCTTCCTGGACTTGCAATAACTATGGTTACTTAAACACATGCTTCTTCCTCACTTTTGCATCTTTGTGTTAACTCTTTTTCTATTATATACATCTTTTCCCCACATCCTTTGAACTGCAATAGATTTTTAACATCCTCTTACACCATACGTGACAGAAGTTACTAGATTCCTTAAGACGTGTGTGCATACAGCAAAGTATATCACTTCTATATTGTACCAAAAGAAGCCTGGTCATGTCCAACCTCTGTCTACTATTCGACATGTTATAGAAACTCCAGGCACCCAACTGGGGCCCTCATTGTGCTCAAGCTGGACAAGTGCAAAGAGAACATTCCCAGCACTGAAGACTCCACAGTTGAAATTTTAAGAAAAGGGGAAAAAAAAATGCCCCAAGGGGACACTGAGCCCAGATCACAAACCACAAATTTCACATCCTACCTTACTTACAGACAAAGCAAGCTTAGAAACAACTTAAGACTTGGACAAGCTGAGCAAGCCCTGCCCAGCACATTTTCTTTTCAGTGCACTAGGCTGAAAGAAACACACATTATAACTTTCTCAGGCCACTCAAAAGTATCATATCACAGTGACTATTCCCTGTTTTAACATCATTAGGCTGTATGCATGCAAGTCTGGCGGGTTTTACACACATCAGCCATGTGCCTAAGATAATGAGTTACCACAAATTTGCCAATTTATTTTTGGAAAGTGTCTGATAGAAGCTGATAGTTCTAGCTTTGACCCACTGTCCCAGAGAAAACCTTATTCACAGTAGCCAGAATATTTAAAGAACACCAACAAAAAAAAGGCACTAAAATATAAACCTAGAATTCATTCCACCACCACAAAAATCAAAGCTGCTCTGGACATGAGAGGGAGAAGCTCTGGTGCTGTGGACAGCAAGCGTGCCATAAAGCTACAATAATAACTGCACCTTCCTCCAGAGCTTGTGACAGGGCTTTTGGCTTCACCGCAGGTTCATTTACTGTGGAGACAAGTGTGGAGTTCATCCATGCTTCTTTGCCCATTACACATTCCTCCCTCCCTGTTCCAAATTAATGAGAGTTTCTGCTCACTCAGCAGAAATTAGACTGGTTTGCTTTAAAAAAAGGGCAATTAGGAACCTCTGCTTTTGCTGGGCTTCTCGCATGCCAGGTGAGAACAATAGTGAGAAAGTAGAGAGGTAGGGTTGTGGGGTTACAGGAGTCTCCAGGCATCCAACTTCTACAGCTAGCAAAATTCTCACTGGCAAGTGCCAGGATTTCTTCCCTGCATAATACTTTCTCCAGGCTCATTTACCTTGTCATGCAGACACCCGTCAGCAGTGCGAGAGCAGCAGTTTCTAGCTGCCTGTGCCTGGGAGAAAGAGGAGGGGGGAGGCTCCCTGCATAGAAACCCTCACTGCAGGACTCCTGTCCCTGCCTCTTGCTCCATGACCCCTGGGGTATGCTGCTGAGCCTATCTGTTTGCTCAGGCTTTTCCTGATCAAAGTGGGAAAAGCTCTTTCCATTCTTGGTGCAGGGGAGGAAAGAACTACTAGTGCTGTTGGCGTTGCTCACCAATACAATTAATATTTTGTGTATGGAGTTTCTAAAGCTGCAGTTGTAAGGACATATAGAGGTGTGTAACACTGCTGGAAGGACATGCTAATGCAGGTTTGGAAGCGGCACAGTCTAGAGGGGAGAAAGGGGAGAAGGTGGGGAAAGACAGCCAGGATCTCCATTCAAATTTCCATTTTAGAAGCCATTTTAGAAACGCGGAACACCATATTTCTTATTGAAGGACACAGCAGGAATAAAGGTGCTTGGCAATTTTGAGACTTAATCAGAAAATTTGAAAATAAACAGGAAAACTAACACAGTAACTCAATCCACAGGGAAGTACCAGCTTACTTATGGGTATTTTAAAGTCCTTATGCAACTGTAAAAAGTCTATAAAGTTCCAAGTTGCTACATAAACATAGTAAGAAGAAAATCACTAGAAAGCTTCACTCTTATCCCAGAAATCTAATTCCATCCTTAAATTGCAAAAATATGAACCTGTCTTTAATTATAAAGGACTGTCTCTTGTTAGTGTAACAGTTGGTGCTGAACTTGTTATGAACTAAAAAGGATTCAAACATTATCCAGAGGAAAAAAAATAAAGCAAAATGCCTAAAAGGATTATTTTAATGGTCCTACCTTATTATTTCATGACTTTAGCAGACTTTGGTTAAGCCTCCAGACAATAGGAAGTATCTTAGGATTCCTCTTCTATTCCCTCAGGAAAGGAACTGGGAATTTTCTCACCTTGCCAAGACCCTATTTCTGATTCTCCAGCCCTTCCTCCCAACTGCAGCCACCCCCCTGGATGAGGCAGACACGGCCCTGCTGGGGGGTGGGGGGGTGAGAAGAAACCCCCCCCGGGACATAAAGGCTCTCAGGTCTTAATGAATAATTAAAGCTTTAGCCATGGGTGCCCCCTTGTGACTTGGTGAGTAATTAAGCACAACCGATGGAGTCTAACATGGCACATCACAAACCGATGGGGGCTTATTTGAGACCCCCAGGTGATACGCTGGTGCTTCCCAGCAAGCAAAACCCGAGTACCCATTGCTTTGCTGCCAGATTTAGAGGAACAGCTTTATGACATCCCTTGGCACATGGCGGGGCCAGGGAGCAAAGGAGGCTGCTGTGTGCAGAAAGGACCCCGCTGGGGTGTGCAATAGCAGCATGGTGCAAATCCCACTGTCCCACAGCATTAAGTATTTTTTAAAAAAATGTTTTCCCCTCTCAAAGCATGGCACTCTCATTCTCAAGCTGAAGCAAAAGAGGTTTTGGAAAGCACTCCTGTGCTCAGCTCGCCATGCATTTGGGTGGAGGTGGACACCTCCAGACACCTTGGCCCGAAGGCCTCGGGGAAGTCTCCGAGCTGCCCTCACCCGCCAGCCGCTGGATGGGGACAAGCCACCAGGCTCCAGGTGCTGGTGCTGCCCCATTCACACAGCCCTGCATGTTTCCATCTGCAGACATGCCCTCCTTGTCCTTGCCATCTTTCTACATTCTCCTCAACACCACTGGCCCTTGGGCAGGGGACTGCAGCAAGGGGAGCAGGGGGCCAGTCCACAGCCTGCTCCTCAGCCCCATGGTGTAATGCTGCCCATCTCAGCTGCCACATAACCCACCTGGAAAAGCAGACATCTGCCTCACCTGGCCACCAGCCTGGTACCATCATCCACCAGGCCTCAACCAAGCACCTTGGCTGAGCTCTGCTATTAGACAGACCAAAACCTTCCTTCTCCTTTGGCTTGTCTCTGTGAAATGAGAATTTGAACATCCTCAAACGTTGGCTTTGCTTCCGGCAGAGGAATTGAAGTGACCCTTGGTTGATTCCCCCTCAGGCAGCCCGAGAGCCAGAGGACAAGTGGCAGTGCTGAGGCACGGGGCTTGGCGAGCCTGCAGCCGCCTCAGGCTGGTCCCAATGGCAGCACGAGCACGGGTCTTCAAACCGGGCTTTGTCGCGTGTGTCCAGTCTAACTCAATGCCCACCCGAACCCAGCAAGGCCCGAGGGCATTCACAGCCAGCACAGAACATTGTTTTTCTGAAGATTGGTCCTGTTCAAAGCAGTGCTAGCAGATATTGGGCCCGAGGCCTCGCCTTGTGGGATGAGCTCTGTGGAGGGCTGATGGTGGAAATGGCGCCAGCAGGCAGCCTCCCACCACGGAGCACCTCAGCTCCCACCACGGCCACACCACTGCATTTCCCTGCTGCCCGCTCGCTTCCTTTGCTCTGCCCAGGGCCACAGCCATAACCACAGCTGCCAGCTGGTTAGCTGATCCTCTCACTTAATAACCCCACAGAAAATTGTGTCTCCAAGAAGCGACCCGCGTGTTTCTAGTCAGAAACCTCCACTCCTGAGGTAACGCTGAAGGGACCTGACGACATGAGGCATCTCTCTGAGACAACAGCCTGACAAATGCCCCTCTGTGGGTATGTTTCCCAAATTTCAACTTCCCTTCCTAAACTCATCTGTTTACTTTGTTTTCACCTATTATCTCTCTCTTCAGAGGGAAAGTTGAACATCCAGCTGTAACATGATTGATGCGACATGTCAGGGTGAAGATGAGCCACGTCCACCCTCAGCCTGTCACAGGCCTACACAAAGGCTGTGCTGAATGCTTGCCTTTCTCACAGCAGCATCATTCAAGGTCTCTGGCATTTTGACACAACTAAAGATGAAATTTTTCTGTTTCCACTACTTGGCAGCTCATTGCCTGGGGCTATTTGTCTGTATTCTGATATTTCTGCTGCAGAAGGGCCAGTACTAGCACTCCTAATTTGCTCTGCTTTGAATATCACAGCAGAAAGGGGCAGAGTCACACTGTGCCTCTAAATCCGACAACAGTCACTTCAGTACTGAACCTCAATCAATACTTTAATAGGCCTAATTTTCTAGCTTTTGATCAAAATGTCTTTAGAGCAGTACATCTTCAGATATTGCCGCTGGCCTTTGAAAATAAGCAGAAAGAACAAGATAACCTTTGTGAGACTCCACTCCCTACAATCCATAGCCAAATCTACACAACTTTGTTTTAGTATCTCCTTAACCCAGCCTGGTACACAAGAGTTGAGGAAAGCTGAATGTGAAATGGCTCCCAAACAATGTAAAATCAACCTCTCAATCGGCTTATTATCATTTTGGGAAGGCATGGCAGTTCCTTCATCTTAGAAAATATGAATGGATATTTTGTCTCTGAAAACCTCACACAGTGTGCAAATTCAACATTTGAGATTTGAAGTCCAAGCTGAATTGGGCTGCGACCAATTACACAAGTGGTCTAACTTTGGTACTTCAATGAAGGCAACTCTTCAAGATGTCACCAAAAATATAAAACCACTCTAAAATCCCAAAACTATCCCCCTGCTGTTTGAATCCCTCAGTACAGACAAATCAGAGAAACAGCGTCAGGGAATTTTAGATTGCTTTTATAATTCATTTAACATTAACCAAACAGGCTTCCTTTAAGTCATTACTAGAAAAATTAGGGTTGCTTTAAGAACAACTTACAAAGATTAGCTCTATTGAATGCTGAGTTAAAAAATGCAGTTAGTTCACTGTCTCTCATCACCAAAATTATTGCATGTGTACCTGGTTTTAGCTGCTCTAGGACCTGGCAGAACCCTACCAGGCTTCATTGCTTTGGTGCCAAAGGTGCAATGAGATTTTTTGGGAAACTAGTTTCATGATTGTATCAGTCAGTACTGTCATCCCATAGGATGTCTGCTTTCCATAAGCATTTGTTCAAGTAAAACCATCTTAGTCACATCAAATTAACGCAAAGCTGAAAAACTGCTTCCCCTTCAGAAATATGGAAATGCCAATGGAAAAGGTTTCTAGTGGTTTGCACCAGGTCTATAGCACAGTTAGGCTGTTCTCATAGCCAACACTGGTGCTGAGAACAGACAATACTCTGGGTAACATAAAGCCCCAAGTATTTGGTGATGAGCCAAAACTTTCTGATCACTTTTCAAAGTTTGTTTCAGAAAAATTTTGAAATGAAAAAAAGGTAACATTTCAGTATGCAAATGCTGGAGAAAACTTCCTGGGTTTGCTTTAACTTTCCCTTCTCCAGCAGAAAAGTACTTAGAATTGGGCAAGATTCACAAATACCTTTGGTTGACCTAAACTGAACAACTTTTAGCATTTAAATGATTAATCTAGGACTTTGCCCAGTTCCGAAGTTACAGTGCAGGTGGGCCTGCAGCTAGGAAGAAACATCTGTGGTGGGGATATTTACTACTTATGCACAAGACTGTAGACCTGCATTAGCAGCAAGATCATTTCCCTCTTGCTTTGGCTTCAGCTTAGAGTCAATTCCTGAGGCAAAGCTGATGCCTGAAGCCCAAGAAATGCTGTTGGGCTGAAGCGCCCAGAAGACATGGTTGTTTGCCTCACTCTCCTGTTTGGTGGGGACATCAAAGCCACTCTGCAAGTCCACATCACAGGTTCCTTCTTCTGCAAAGGAAGCAAACCTTGTTTTGACATTTGCTATTACTCTCCAGAAAAGCAGCATCAGCTCAGGAGACTGTGGTATCAAAAGGGGGACAGGATCGTTCACACATTAACAGTTAAGTATTTTGAAGCAATTTTGGAGATGTACACACAGATTTCTGGTCCTCATTAAAATTAATGAAAGGTTTGCATTTGAATGCCTATGCTGCCTCAGAAGCCTCAGTCATTGTGGTTCAGAAGTTGTCCCTGTCATACAAAACCTCCCAGGATGATTTACAAAGTTGTACATGAGTTAGTTATTATATTTAAAGTCACAATTATTATTTAAGGTTAAATCGCATATTGGGGAAAAAAAAAGAGGCGGCTTCAGGACAGACTGATGGAACAGAGTCAATAAAAGGGAGCACAGTATTTTAGGGGCTGAAGCATCAATAGCACATGGACATAAAAAGCAAAGAGAGTGAAAGCAGCTGGAGCAAGCACGGAAGCAGACAGAGACAGCAGGGACTCTTCAGATCCAAGTGTTCAGATTTTGTTTTAACATTCACAAAGCCAAGAAAGAAATGAAAGAGTAGCAGCAGGAATAGCGCAGCAAGTCCCTCTTACACTCAGGGACAGAAAGCACACCTCCAAAGATTTCTATTAACCTTGTATTTTAACACATACAAACCCCATTCCTCTCCCTCAAATGATCATATTTTCATAGTAATCGTTTCACCGGCTCAGTTGCCAAAAGCTTCTGCTTTGCACCAAGCTTCTGCTTTCAGAGGCACTGCAGAATGGAATATGAGTGAAATGAATATTAAGCAGAGTCAGGCTCCAAAGATTGCCATTACCTAATCCTGTACCATTACACAAATTTATTTGTTAGGAATATTCCAAGGTTTTGGGAAAAGGCTTACAACAGCTCACAGTGTTCCTGCTGCCCACCACGAACACTGCCTTTATCCATCGCGCAACCACACTTGCACTCCTACATGGAAAAGACAGGGAATTACAGCGAACCTCAGAAATGTTGAGGAAAGATTCCTTCAACCTCTGAAAAGACTGGCTTATTATGTTATTACAATTCCCTGGAAATTGCTACGTAGTCATTACTAGAGCATAAAATTTCATCAGAAGCCTCTAAAACATTCCTGCATATACATTCCAGGAGAAGCTTAAAAAAATCCTCATATGCACAGAGGATCACAGAAAACCTGTTATCCATCTATAGCACCAGAGTATTGATCTGTCAACATAGAACTTTTCGGAGAGTATTGCAGCCACCCACTAAATGGATTTTTGATTAGCCACGTTGTTTAAAACGACCACACACTTTCATAGCAAACATCAGGCTGCCAGGCAAAGGGTCAGTCCCAAGGCTTAGCCCAGCTTCACAAAGTTCTTCCACTGGTTCTGGGCTGAAGTTCAAGTGAACCTCTAGATGGGAAGATGGGTTTAAATTTAAAATTGGCAACCCTGCCTGATTTTATCAAAAGTCTCATGATGCTTGGCATATTGCTTAAAACCCCAGCTCTTGGAATCTTGTGCAAGAAATACAACTTCTGCTTAAAAACCCCCAAACCTCTATTCCATGTAAGCATTCTACAAACCTGAGACATGAGTTCTACAGACCTTCAGAAGTCAGAAGGGAAGAACTATACATGACGTATCATTTAAGTCTCCTTAGTTTTGGGAAACACATTTATGACTTCTTAAACATCTGGTATTAATAGTGTGTTTCTGGAATCATAACATTAAAATTTTATTTCAAAACTGTGACTTTCACTTGTTTACTTTGAAATTTTGGATTTATTAATTCAAAGAAAAAAGCAAAAGAAGAGAAATGGAAATGAAACAGAGACAAAGATTCAAATGTCTTTTAAACCAGAATGAACTCTTTCCTCTCTAAAACAAACTACTGCACTTATTCTGCTGTGTTTTTTGCCCTACAAAAGACTGTGGGTTAGTCAAGATATTCCTGATTGACCTACAGCCTCTAGAACACAGTAATTTGTGCAGGGCATAGAGCAGGACCTTAGAGTAAATCCATCTCGAAGTCCTAGTCAGTGATCTGCTTTAAAAATGCAGATTGACTCCAAGTAATCCCACAAAATCTGCACCAGCAACCATACCTGAAGCCAATTCACAAACAGTTACTACAATTTAGGGTCCAACAGAGCTGTACCTGTGATCTCTTTCTGGCTTCTCTAACACCATTTACTTTCCAGCACTGGTATTATCTTTCTCTCTTCATCCTTCACATCTCCCCCTCCCTCCTTCCTCTCATACAGTAGCTCTTTCATCTGCTCTCAATAGGTGCTGCTCTACCTAATTAATTGAGGACTTAACAAGTGCACTTTCTAATTAAAGTAAATAAGCCCATGCTTGGAACAGTGGCTCACAGTGTTACCCAGCACTCATTCCTCAGGAACAGGATATTATGGGCTCCACCTCCTCTGTGCCAAATTAATGCGTTAAACTAATAGAGCAGAAGCAAAAAAAAAAAAAAAGACTCTTAAAGCATCATTTAGAAAAACGATTCTAAAACATAAAGCTATTCCCAGCCTTGAATCTCTGAAGTCAATGAGATCTATAATATTTGGTGGCAGACCAGCCTTTAGGAAGGCGAGGGGCGGGGAATAAATCTATATTTCAAGCCCAAAGTCCCATTTGGTGCTTCCAGTGCTCTTTTGGAAATGACTTAGTACATGCGTTGGGAGGAGGCTGGAGGAAGAGGCAAGGGAACAGAATCACAGGGGGATATTTCTGTTACCTCCTATATTGTCTAAATGATTCTAAGTCTGTCATATAATAACACCCAATATTAAGACTGCCCTCCTTCAGAGTCACTTCTGTGCCACAGACCTGAGATGAAGATTTAGAGAGGTTGTTTGGAAAATTCCCATCTGTCCTCACCCTTGTTCCATATCTGAAATAACTTGTGGGTCTCCACCTCTGTAGTGAACTGATGATGATACCCTTAATGTACACAAATGACTCGTAACAGATGCATTTAAAAGAACACTGATTATTAAATTACACTACTTCCTCCCACTAGGTTAAGCAGGGGCATTCACCATCTCTCTTATGGAAGAGGTCAGACTGGGGAAGCATTTGCAAAAGCTGTCCTCAGCTGAAGGGGAAAGTCTGCATTTATGACTGTCTTATTTGGTGCGAGACAGCAGGACTGGCTTGAAACATTGGAGCAAGACAGAATATAGAGGCCAAATACATCAGACAATGTTTTGACAGGGAGGAAAACACTTTTTTTTTTATCCCCCCCAGTGCAACTAGTTCAATGAAGCAGCAGGGGTTCTGGGGAGATAGTTGGCATCCAACACGAAGGCCTCTCGCGCAGCAGGAACAGGGCATTGGCTGCACCATCTGCAAGTCCAGCCTGTGAAAATCCAGGCAAAAGGTAGATTCCCCAAACAAATCAAATCAACCACTGTCTTCCTCCATTACTGAAGACTTTTCTGTAGCAGTAAGGACAAAAACAATATTCTGAGGATTTCAGAGTATTCTATAAACGGTCAAAAGTGCTTCCAAACTAGCATTTGAATTTGTGTCTGAATTTGTTTCCACAGATGGGTTGGGAGCAAGACTGTGTTAGTTTAGGCCTTCTGTACCTAAAGTTCATTAAGTCAAAAGAAAGCTTTGTGTCTTTCAGTAGTTTTTGGATGAGTTTACAGGTTTCAATAGCCTGGACAGGGCTATGGGAAGAACTAACAGGAAAGAGGGAACAGAGGTGTATGGAGCAATGAGGAGTGTGAAAACAGGGTGACAGAACTGTATTTTGCATCAAGTTATTCTCAGCTTGTTGTAAGCTCCTGGCTTTGAGCAATTAGTCCAGAAATAAAGATTTGTTTGTATTTTTCACAGTCTCTCTCTGTCGTGGAGACCAGACAGAAAGCCAAAATAAAATTGTGCTCTTCCCACTGCATTTCCTTCAGCAATAAACACCTTAATTTATATATATTTAAGGAAAAAAAAAAGCCCCACAAAACGCCCAGGAAACTCAAGCTTAAATCTTAGATATATGCAAATCAGACTGTGTCCAGGCAGAACATTTGGGCAGATCCAGGTTCAATGTCTAGTTGTTAATATTAATTTTACCTCAAAATTCTTCTGTGCTTTTGTCTTGCAAAACAGTATGAAAAAGAGATCCCTTAAAAATTGGTTGAAGCTTCGATTAGCATAGCTGTCAGACCTCATCTGCATGCCAGCCACACAGCCCTTGATACAACTGCTTCTCCCTTATGCCATACATCCTGGATATTCTTTATCAACAGTTAGAAGCACAAATGTGTCCACTGAAGTAAATATGATTTTTTTAATATTCTTTTTAGGAAATCAGAAGTTATTTTCTATGCACGATGGTCTCAGTTATGTTCAGTTTTCCAGTGGAAAGCTGCTGTTTTTCAGCAGGTCCAAAGCCTCAAGTTACCCCTTCAAATATGTATCCACTTGCCTTTCTGTTGGCTAGAATTAAAGCCAACGGAGAAACAATAACTCTGCTCCAGCCTGACATCCTCAGCTGTGAGAGGAAGAGAGAGGTGAAGCAGCTGAGCAGGGAGTACAGTTACACTCAGACTAATAACCAGCAGCTCCGTAAAGTCACTGCGCTTTGTTATTGTGTTAGCACTGGAAGCATTACACAAAAACCAACATTTTAGTTGCATTATGTTATTAATTTGGCTAAAAGCCATTGCCTTTTCTAGATTGCCTTAAAATAGCTGTTTCCTACTGAAATAGCTTCCTTTCTCCCCAGCCAAATAATAAAAGTAGTCAGCTTTGGGGGTTTTGGGGGAGAAAAGGGCCCCAGGTTGTTTCCAGTTTCTAGGCTTATGGAAACTTAACAAAACATACACAAAAGTGGTGAAAGTCCAAAGGGCCAGAGTGTTTAGTGCTTGTTTTAGTTCCCTCCTGCCAAAGCAGCAGAAGTTGCCCGTTCTTTCCTTTGAGCCTGGCAACCTGACCACTGGTAGGAGAAGCCTCTAGTCTTGGTACCTACCACGGGGCGTTGGCATCCGGTCACCGCTCCGCTGTCCTGAGCTGATCCTTTTATTCCATGGCATTCACCTCAGATGTATTTTAGCTGGCTTGGTGGCCTTGCTATTAAAATAAAAACCTGGATGAATCACCTTCAGTTTATACACAGAGGGAGTCACAAGTTTGCTGCTCCTGTTAGCCTCTGTTTGTCCCACATGCCAAAATACCCACCCTCTTTTGGGTGTTTCAGCCACTAGAGTGACAAAAACCCCCCTTCTTCAACAGGGTGGGCATTTTCAAAGTTTACTTTAGCCTTTAAAAAAAAACAAACCCAAAACTCCTGACTTCTACCTGTAGACTTGCTCCTTAGAGCAGCCTCATCACTAATTTTATTATCTATTTCCAAGTTATGGTTTTTTGGAAATCCTTTCTGTTCATTTGATGCTGAAGCAAAAATCTTCGTGCTATTTTTTTTGTTCTGTAAACACTGATATTTTGTCTTGCATTGACCTAAAGCATAAGGATCTACTCTTCAGTGAGAAGAAGGTCAGGAAAGGATGGGAACTCAAGACATACTTCAGATTGTGCTGTTTGAAGCCTCCTCACCAAACCCAGAACAACAGGAGCACCATTTTGTTGTTACTGTTTAAAGCCTGACAAATTGAGTAAATCTGATCCTGTTTCTCCAGGTGGTCATTCCTGCTGCCACTGAAATAGAGTCTTGTGATCATGTGGAAATATGGCATAGAGGTCACTCTGAAACCCCCAAGAGTTTTGTCATCAGCTTAAACAGAGCCAGAATTTTCCTGCAAATCCCTCTGTAGTGGAAATACAGATTTGTTCTGCTAACAGTGAGGCTTGAGGCTGGTAGAAGAAAAGAGGATTATCAGCAACACATCAACAAAGCCACTGCATTAAACAGTGACACCTGGCCAGGACCCAGCAAAGGTGAAAACATGGCAGAATATGTAGAATAGGGTACTATATGAAAGAAACACTGAGCTCAGTGCAGCCAACATTCACAGGATCCTTCCCCCCACATTAAACTGCTATTGATATACCTAAAGTTTCACATCCAGTATACAGACTAAGCAGCTCGATGACATCAATCAGGTCTGCAAATCAGGCATAGCTCTGGCAAAACAAGTGCAGTCAGATAGAGTAGGAAGCAGCGCCATGATAAAGCACGTTAAACTGTGAAGCCCATTGTTACAGGATATCAGGACATCGTGGAAAGCAATTGGAAAAACCTGTCCACGGGTGTTAAATCCAAAAGGCACTATCACCAGCTGAGAAAACGCCTAGACTGAAGTCACTGGAAAAAAACATACACAGGGGAAAAGTTATCACTACATACTGGTCATTACCCTCTTCCCTAGCCGCTTTTTCTATTGCGAGGGACAGGAGCGTGAGGGTGGACAGATCTACACTCCTAGTCCTCCTACATTCTCAGGGTCTTTGACCCAGGGACAGAGACTGCCTTCACCCTAAATTAGCATTGCTGATTTTTCTAAACAAGATTAAGGTCAATGCACAGCTTTGTGCTCTTGCCATTTGACTTTGAAACTACGCTACTTTGCCTGCACTAGGAGTCCAAAGCACGGGGGCAATACACAGAGGGGATCATTGCCAGGTAAGAGTAGAATCATCATAAACAGCGCATTTGCACATCATCTGTTAAAGCTTTCTGGGCAGGGACCATCCTGCTGGCACAGTCACATCTGACATCTCACATGCATTGCCCGGATGTCCAGCTATAGTACATGTGTATTCCTTTTATCGTAAACAGCCAAGTTTAAAAGTGATCTTTCACAGGCCTGCACTTGTTTGCTTCTTGTCCAAGCTAACAAGATCTGTCCCAAAATAGTGAACAAATACATTGCCTTTCATATGACGCAAACGCACAAACCCCAAACCCCAGAACACGACTTCTAGAGAGACTCTGAGAAAGCCACAGGTACACATTGCAAAGGAGACACAAGTATTACATCTGAATGGCATCAGAGCCAGGTGAACCATGGCCCTAGTTGAGCACAACGGTTGAGCAAGCAAGCCTCAGTCTCTGATCACAGTCCAATACAGATTAGGAAACAGACTACTGTCCCCAGGAAAAAAAACAAGGCTGGGAGGGAACAAACCCTCTTGAGCTGTGATCCTCCCAGATCATTAAAACATGCCACTTCATTCTGGGCAAGATGACTGGACACCTCTGTGCTCCTATCAGGGGACCTGTTTTCCCCAAAAAACAAGCAAAAGGCCTCTCAGATTGATTCTCCTCTCCCCACATTAAGGATTTAGACACATCAGGGACGGAAAAGGTCCCTTACAAATGCCAAGATGCTGCCTCTGGCTGCTTCCTCCCTGGACATCCCTTCCTCCCTTAGTGTGCTCTTTTCAACCAGATTACCTGACTGTTACATGCTCTTTTCTCCCAATCCCACAATAAGCAACCTTGGGACCCTCAAAGAAATGAAGGATATGAACCAAAACTATTTAACAGCATTTTTAAGGCAGCAAATGAGCCAACACAGCCATCTTCCACGTGGGAGAAAGTAAAGGATCTGAACTCAAGGTTTTGCAAAAACATGTGTGTCCATCACCTGAAGGAGGACTTTTGTATGTACTTCACCACTTTAACATGGCACAACAGTTTAAGGTGGTGGTTGGATTTGTACTAGTCACCCCCTCTTCCTACTACTCTACAGCCAAGAGAAGGATTGATTCTCTGATGGCTCATGTACCCTACTGCAGAGCTCAGCCCCCACAGGACCAGTCTCCTCTTCTAGCCGTAATTTCCCATGTGCCCTTCCCAAGCTTCTCTGTCTTCTAATCTTCTACTTCTCAGAGACCTTTAAATATATATTTTAAATTCCGACCAGATTCTTGGACTTGGCAGATAAACTGTGGGTCCCATAAGAGTTATATTTTCTTTGAAAGCCTTGAATGAAGTCTTTATAAAAAACTTCATTAATATTGCTACCTATATGCCTGCTCCCCACTTCCTGTGCAAATCCAAACAGATTCTCCACACAGAAAGACTTTTGAAATTCGCATATTTACTTCCCCCAAACAGTGAGAGTGTTACTGAGGAGTTTGTGGTAGAGTCAGTCCACATGTGTGTTGTCCTGCTGGAGTTTAAAAAGATGAAGCCTTCTATTCATTGGAGATGAAAAAAGTAGATGCAAGAGGGGAGGATATATAACTGGGGAGATTAGGGCTCTGGAGTTCTGCGCTCTGGCTTCATGCCATTGGCAGAATTTGGTCCACTTTTGCAATTCAATTATACGGCAGTAAAGAGTCATTGCAGTTAACGCAGTATAGCGTGTACAAGGATGTTAAAGCTGTTTCTGCCATAATAGTCAAAATTAGTAAAGGAGTTGTTTCAAAAGTATCACAGACCCTTGGGTTTTTTTGGTTGGTTGGGGGGGGGTTGTGTTGTTTTTCTTTGTTTTGCTCTGTTTTTTTAAAAAAACCCAAACAAAACCATTCTGCTGAATTCTACAAGCTGCAGATGCGCACCCCTGGCTTTCAGCACAAGTCATCCATTGAGATCCAACCAGTACCTCAAGAAACTATGCCCACAAAACAAGTCCTGCTCCCACTGCAGTCAGAGGGTGAGCTCCCCTTGCTGAGAAAGGGGTTTGAACACAACTGGGATGCAGAGGTGGGAGTAAAACAGTCTACCAGAGGACAAAAGAAATCCAATATCTCATAATATTTCTAGTTTTAAAAGTCAGCTTCTTCCAGGTTCGCTACTCTATCAAAGTTTGAATAGCAGCAGCAATTAGCTACAGACAGAGAAGGGTAACGTGCAGGCACCAGGCTGGGTAAGAGACAGACGGACAGACAGCAAATGAAACAGTCATCTGGGACATAGTCCCAGCTCTGTCATTTACTACATTTTCAATTTCCCTTTTCCAATGCAAGGCCAAAAGATACGTAACTCTTCACGAAGAGCTCTGCAAGCTACAGCTTACATGCCATGACAAGCAAGTAATCCCTCTGAAGACTACTAAATGTTTAAAATTATTCATGCTTTTAAATATATCTCAGGGAAAATGATTGGTACAAGAGGAAGCTAGTTAAATCTTTCAGACCTTTACATACACACTTAATATAAAGTGGTCTATAGGGCTAACAAGCCAGGTGTGCACAGTCTTAGGACACACAGCAGTTTAAGACCTACTTTTGTATATTGCTAGAGCCAGCACAATTCAAGAAGGAGATCCCCAAGTAGGCACCAAGCCTCCTACGCCTCTAAATGACTTAGTGTTCTCATTTCTTTTGACTGGGGACACTTTACTGATGGCTTTAGAAATTCTCCTTTGATGAAAACTGTGCAAATGATTGAACCCTTGAGTATACTGCAAGGCTCGTATTTGGGCAGGTGTCCGGAAAGGGCCACAGGCTTAATCTTTATTTAAAAAGGATTAAAGATGGAGGATGCTTTGGATATGTCAACAGCACTTCTTTAAAGAGTAGTTTGTTTTAAACTGGGCTGTTTTAGTTAAAAGGTGGCAAGCAAACAAAAACAAAATAGAAAAGAAAATCCATTTGAACTTCTTCAGTGGAAAATTAGATTTCTGATTAAGAGTTGTATGACCTTTCCTTCCAAAGGAACATCAAAAATTTCTGAACAAAACCCAAAACATGAACTCTCTCATGGGAAGTTGTAATCAGTTATTCAAAATCCCTCTGCTCGTCAACAGGCAGTATTCCCAGGCGCAAAGCATCCCACACAACACTACTGCTTGGGGCTCATGACACACAAACTGAAATGGGAGTGCATCGGGGAACACTCAGTGCAAGCAAGGAGGTCTGTTGAAGATCAGCAAGAGCACAACACAAAGTGACACAGAAAAATTGGAATATTCTGGGTTTGAGTTTTCCATACAAAAAAAATTCCTATCGGAAGGACAACATTTTCCAACCAGCTCATTTTTAGTTTGTCAAGGATAGTTACAGCCCCCTCCAGTTCGTTTGGTGTAAATAATCAAAATTAGAATTGCATCAGATTTCAGCTGCAGGAGGGAGATACAGAGTAGCTGTCTCAACACCATGCTGGGAGAGCCGTCTCCCACCCTCTTATTCCAGCACTTCAACCAACTTGCCATTCTGCTTCAACATGCTTTGCTTTTGCACCGTGCGGCTGCAGAAGAGTTATTGGGGAGAGCTGCAGGACGGCTCTGCTCTGCCTCAGGTTATGGCACACACGTGCTGCAAGCTACAAGGGCAGATGCTGCAACCTCTGAGCACAGCTGTCATCTCACCAGAAGTCCGTAAGAAAGCTACATCCATCCCTGAGACTGTGGTTCTTAGTGACACTTTTATACAATGCACTTCCCCAGGTGGGCGAGGAAGCCGTTTCCTTGGCACCTGGAAAGCCCTCCAGCCTTCTTCAATAGAAAGCCCACAGAATTACAGAAGGCTGACATAGTTTGGAAATTGCCCTGAAAAACCTCTTTTTTCCATAAAGTCCTCTGTGTTAGGGACTACCTTGGGAGATGCTGAGCACCTCACTTAAATCAGAGAGCCTTTTTGGGGCAGAGATTCCATCATGAGGAATCCCTGTATCACAGTACCACAATACCTACCTGCAGCATGTGCTGTGCCCCAACATTTGCAATTGGAAATATCCCATTAAATTTGAACTACTGCAACTGTGGATAAGTGTTCAGTTTTTAATGGGAACCCACTGCAATGGGAGAGAACTCCAGCACTGGCTAATTCTTTGAAAGGATCAAAGGCCAGTAATATCTCAGCAGAGAGTACAGGAAGGGTAAATATCCATGTGCAGCATAGCCAAGGATCATTGTTTAGAAGTCCTTTACAGAACAAATGAAAGGCTGAAATCTTAAGAAGTTGTGGGGTTTTTTTCTTTTTTAAGGAAGGAAGAAACATCTGTGGGAAGTATTTATGAGACATATAATGCACCTCACTTAGTACCCTAAGGGCCATCTTTAGACTGGAAATAAAGCTTCCATACTAGGAGTTTGTTAACATTGTGACAGGAATCAGACGCAAACACAAAAGCTCACTTGTTCTGTAATGACTTGCTGAGATAAGTGTCCCTTATCAGCAATACTGTTTTCTTTTGGAAAGGAAGAGACTCTGTGTGTACAAGCAGGGAATGGAAGTCAATGAAAACAGAAGGCTGGAGAGGTCTGAATGGGTATTTTGTACTGTAATTCTAGCTTGGGGCTGCTCTTTTGGGTGTGGAAATATCAAACACTGACCTCCCACTGATGGTCCTTGGCAGTGGGATAAGTCACTCATTTATTTTTGCTCAGCCACAAAGCTGCTGTGTAACAGGGCAAGGTCCTTGCAAAGTTACACAGGCCCAATACATCTCCCAGGCAAACAGCCTGCACCCCAGCACCGCCGCACCCAGCCCTCACATGCCCCTGCTCAAAATATCACCGAGCTCATGCGCCCACAACCAAGTAATCCCCACAGCACTCATCAGGCAGCTCTTTCAATTTGGGAAGAAAACAGGATTTGTGCAGAAGGTTAGGGTGGGAGGGGTAGAAGACACCTAAAGCATCCTTCTATTATAGCCAACAAAGCCCTTGCTAATAGGGGCCTTCAGCGGTGATGCCCTACTGCTGCTGACCCAGAAACGCAAAATACACCAAGCTGAAATGAACTGCGTGAAAGCAACACACACACACAGGAGAAGTGAGGTGTGCAGGAACTTTTCTCTATCCAAATTAGTCACAATGTTCTTTTAAACAGGGAAGAAAAGGAGGGGGAAAAGGGTTTGCAGAGAAGTGACCATCTCTGATCTGAGACTTGCTCAACAGGAAGGTGGCTATGGACTATTCTGGGTCTTGGCTCAGGCCTGCTGGCATCCACAAGGAGTTCAGTCTTGGTCTTGGAGCTGCTTTAATACCAGAGGATGCTCTGTTATAGGCTGATGATACATTAATGAAGTGAGAACCTATAGGGGAATGCTAGGCTCTTCTCTTGAGCAATGCAAACTCAGAAATTAACATATGGTATCAAGATTCAGGATAATTAAAGCAGAACCACGACAGCGGAGAGTTCTAGTTAAGTCCGATCAGAACATGAACAGACTTGGCATCTCAGCTTGCAGGAGAGCATGTCAGACCTCTCTGCTGCATCAGGGGTTCAGCCAAATCAGCTAAACAGCTCTTTCAAGTCATCACACCACCTGCAGCAGGGCAGAGACTCTCTGACATTTCAGACACCACCACCATTTCATGGCACGCTCAAGCAGCAGCACAACTTTTGGAAGTGTTGTCACCAGATTACAAAGAGGTTTCCCCTCCCCCTGCATTAGCTTGCCTCCCAGTCATTTATTGGCAGGTCTGAATGTAATGTGGAGCTGCACCGCAGTCTGGGTAGAAAAACATGGGATCCATCAGCTGGATACATCAGCAATACTGTGTCAACAGCCCATGGCAGATGATGCAGAAACTCACTTGTTCCCAAGCACGTCATCTCTCTTACAAGGCAGTAGCTATGCATGTCACATGCTGTTCCATTAGACAGGGGGAGGCTGAAAAGTCTGGATTAAATAAAAGAAAAACAGTTCTCAACCATCAATGTATCAGTTCACACTGCATTTCCCCACTGGCTTCACATACACAGAGGGGAAAGGGTGCAAGACTAGAGGAAACTTCCACCACTGTCTTGTAGGACAACAGAAGCCAACTTAGTGAATGAACAGCTGTGCTGTCAGGTGCCACAGCCAAGTCAACATGGATAATTGGCCAAGATACCATAGCTAAAATTTTACTTTTCATATTTAAGGTTACCCAGCTCAGGCCCATTCTGCTTCCAGAGCGATCCGGGCTGGAATATCTGAGCAATCATTAGGACATGATTTTTTTGACCTATGACAAGTATTGCTGAAAATCCAGTCTGACACTGTGATAGATTTCTGCTCCTCCATTGCTAATTCAGCCACTAATACCTACACAGACTCTGTTCCATAAACAAGTCTGAAACTAGACAGTGGGGATCAAGGGATTTTGTGGGATTCACATGCTACAGGCAAGGAATGCTCCAACACCATCCACCAGACAAAAAATTAAAAAGACAGGTTCAAGAAAAGACATCCGCCAGTAAAGCACTCATGTGCAAAAGAGTGGTTGGAACTTGAAGCAATTGGCACTTTAAAACACATTCCCTTCTTCTGCCATGGATTCAGCACTTCTGCTTGCCATTAGCCAGCCTTGGAAAGGTGATAGGTCATCATGAGAGAACTGGGCTTTAATAAGAAAAGGCCAGTTCCCCGAGACAGAGATCCTCCTACTCCAGCCTAGAACACTTCTGTCAAAAAACTGGCAAGCAGGGAAGGAATTAGAACAAACTAGAGCCCCCGTGATCCCATCTAAGACAGGCAGCTGGATGCTCTCAGGGAGCGGTCATCTGCTGAGGCAGATAAAGGAGATGGTGGGAAGCATTCAGACAAAACCAACAAGGTCTGCTGCGCAGCCAACATCGACTGGTACATGATAAAGTGCAAAACATTCAAAATCCGTACATCTCCAGGCACCATATCTAATTGCCTTTTATAGGCAACTTCATGGAATCTGCTGGATAAACCCTCCCTGTGGAGACACATGGGCTGACAGGAGGTTTTGTGTCGGCTGCCTGGCATGCAGCAAGATGGCTTTTTGAGGTCTTCTGGCTACAAACCAGGAGCAACAAGGAAGTCAGGCATTTTGGTGCAAACTCACTCCCTTCAGTTGTGAATGTGATGATGAAAAATAAGGCTCCAGACTGCAGAGGTGACAGGGTCTGTGTTTGTGCACTTTGGGACAGGCAGTGGAGGAGCTGGGGGAAGATGTGCAGGTAATGTTAGATACATAGACAGGAAAATATATTGCTATCTTTGCTAGAAACCAGCCAGGGCACTTCTGGCTGTGCTACCATTGCACTGGAATTTGAGGCACAGGGCAAGAGAGGAACACAGGAATAAGCAAGCTCCTCTGTTTCCAAGTAGCTGGCATCTGCTTGGAGAAATACCAAAGGCTAAAATAGTTCATCTGTGTTAAAATATAAACTCTCCACACATATTTGGCTTGCCCTGGCTCTGTAAAGCAAGGCTTCATGGGGGCTTTGAGATGTTTTCTTAGTGTTTGACGCTGTGCACAAAGACATTTCAGCAGATACACATGGCACTAGCTTTTGCACACAGTATTTTACTACATAAGGCAAAGCATTTGTGTTTTGCAGCCATTTACTGAGTAGCAGCCAGCCTGCACCCCAGATAAGCTAACATTGCCATCTCAGATAAAGGCACAAGACTCCAGGTGTTCCAGCATCACTAAAGACTTGCAGGAGCATCATGAGAACCTACATCACCACAAAGCTGGCTGCAAGCAGACCTTTGATGACACTCTGCAGTGCCAGGATGGCATCTCTACTCACATTGTTAAACAGACATGAAAATAAACAGTAATATCTTCTCCTGTGAGAAGGTATGCCCAACATCAGCGTGTCCCTATCCTGGGCTCTAGCAGAACAGTTAGTTCTGGAGCAGACCCTAATTTGATTCTTCTTTTAATGGTGGACTGCTTTTTCTTCCCGGCAGAATTGAAAAGTAGCATTTCCCTGGAAAACCCATGGAGCTGTCTCAGAAGCAGAGCTTTCTGAGGTTAAGTTTTTACCTCACTCTGCCCCAAAAATGTTTAGAACAGATCTCACTAACTGGCAACAAAAGACACACCATACTAACCTGTGGGTGAGGGAAGTGGTCTCATCTGACTGTTACTATATTTAAAAATACAGCATGGGCTGCCTTGAATCAGGCCTTATTTAGGTAAGACCACAGAAAATAAAAAAAAAAAAAAGAAAAGAAATGCAATCTAATCCATTTCAGGTTTCACAAGACAATAAACTGCTAGTGCACAAAGAAAACGCTCATCGAGAGACAGAATTATTATTGTTCTGAAAATCCATCACTTAACATTTATCTTTGCTTGTCTCTTTGACTAGAAGGGTAGATTTGAAAAGCCTCACAGGTACAACTGAAACAGGGGTTTTTACTTGTAATGCTTACCTGAAAACCACCTAACATCACAAAAAACCTCACATTTTTCTTGACTCGGAACAAATATTTCAACCCATAGTCATTTATTGGATTTGAGCAAAGGTGAGCTCAAATTGATAAATTTTGGACTGAAATTCAGCTTCCCCCAAAATAGAAGTGGTATCTAGATTTACACTTAAAAGCAGCTAACACTATAGGATCAGCTGGTTTCCTTCCTTGAATTGCATTTGCATTGGAATCTGGTTTTGTACTGTTAACACTGCACGACAAACACTGACATTATACAGATTAACTTGTCTCTCAGTGGGTGTGTATCTATCACAAGTTACTCTGTCTCTTGGAAAAGAGCAGGGCAGAGCCACTGCATCACAACCTGGAAGACTCTGGAGAAGTTCCCAAGCAACAGGTGCAGGGAATTACACCCTAGGCACTGCCAGCAGTCCACCAGCCAAAAAGCAGGTGAAGACACCACTGTCACCTCCCTGGCCAAGCACCACAGTAAGCAGAAGTGAGCCCTGGCTGCCAGATTACAGCTTCCTCCTGTACAACGCTCCTACCAAACAACAGCACGAGTGCTGAAAAAGCCTATTCATCTAGGGATCTCCCATAAACTCTTTCCAATTTTGAATGTGGTACCTTCCCTTTATCTCCCCTCCCATCCCTTGGCAGTTTCTGAGGACCTTCTGGCAAAGGCAACACCTCTGGTCATTCTCCTTGTTTGCCTCAGGACCGACTTAGTTTGCCCTGTTTTCCTTCAGCACAAGTTCAAAGTTGGGTTGGTCTTCTATGGAGACCTTGCCTAAGTATGTAGAGCGGGAAAGGGCTTCACAGAAATGGTGCTCTGGTGTTTGCATCCCAGTATGGTGCTTAATCTACTCCCTCCCCTTTTTACAGTAGTATGATATTTTTGACTTGTGCTCAGTTTGTCATTCACAGAAATGTTGGATTATTTTCTGCAGGATTGCAGTGGCAAGTTCCTCCATCCTGCAGTCATGCAGTGGAATCTTCCCACATATATGCGCTCTTGTTTAGAGAAACACACAGGGTTTCTTTCTCCTCTAGGAGGGATTCTCTCAAGATCCAGATGAATCCCATCTTCCAGCCTGGTTGAAGCCTTTCCACTTTGCTGTTACCTGCAACTTTTATAAGACTATGTCCTATCATAGAATCATAGAATCATTTTGGTTGGAAAAGACCTTCAAGATCGAGTCCAACCATTAACCATGCCCCCTAAACCATGTTCTGAAGTACCCTGTCCACTCACTTTTTTAATATCTCCAGGGATGGTGACTCAACCACTTCCCTGGGCAGCCCATTCCAATGTTTCCTATCAGGCAGTTCATTAATGCATATATAAAGTGGTCCTAAAACCCAACAAAGCAGCACTGCACTGTTCTTGACCTCCTTGGAGTCTGGGAGCTTCTTCATACCTCCAGCTTGGTGATATTCTCTGAGAGTATAGGAATTTGGAAAAATGAACTACTGATATATATATTGCCACAATCTACACCATGTTTTTCTAGGTTTACAAGAACATCAAGTACTAAAACATCAAAAACCTTACCTACATCATCATCTGCTGTTCCTCCCCACCCACAAACCCTTCTGCCACATCACCGAAGCAAACTTCCTTCATTTAACAGGTTTAATTTTTGACAAAGCCTTGTTATCTCTTAGGCAGTCATAAGCCATTCCCTTATTCCAGAACACAGAGGTAAGCTACTCTGCTCTGTAGCTCCTGGTTTCTTCCCCCCCCCTTTTTAAAGCCAAGTACTAGGTTTGCCCTTTCAGTTCTGTGTAACCTCACTCATCCACAGGAGTCCTTGAAGGGAGCCAAGAACAAACTGGTGCTCAAAAACCTCTTTGGCACTATTCCAGGTACTTCGGGGTGAATTTTATCCCAGCCAGTTATCTAACCACCTCTAGTGTGAGTCCATGCCATCATCAATGTCTGTAGAGCATTAACTGAAATAGCAAACTGCAGTCCTGCAGGTTTGGATGGACATGCTAAAGTCTTGAAATGTTCTGGCATCTTTTAACAGTAGCTTGCCTCTGCAGTAGGCAGAGGATAGCTGCCTGTTTGGTCTCATTCACAATGAGTCGTCTTCTATTTTTTTGGAGGCATGCCTATTTGTTTGATCTAGTTTCAATTTTTTTGTCTTTCCTTTGAGTCTCAGGGCACTATGCAGCTCCCAATTCAGCTGAACTGATCTCTTATTATACTCCCTCCATTTCTTTTGATCAGGATAATTTGCGTTTGTGTACTTCATAAGTCAGTCTTCAACACGTTACAGCAATCAACTGATCCGAGACAAACAAGACAAAAATTAATGTGTTCTGGGAGGTATGTAAAGATACTGCAGGCCATATGTTCCCATCCCCAAATGGTATGTAACTTATGCTTTCCATCATAAGTTGCTGCTATAGAAGCCTCTTTTATCCAGCTTAAACTTAAGTAGTTTAAGTCTCTCTGCTCTCAACTAGAAGAATGAGGCCAGCATCCCTCAGCTGGAAAAAGGGTGTGATCTGTGGTCAGGGAGGAGCAGCCAGGACATGCCATACATACGGCCCACATATCCCGTTGAAACCGCAACCATTGATGCAGCAGCAGTCTTGCAGAGTACAGCCTTCCCCTGGGCCACAAAGGTACTTTGGAGCGCTGGAGAAATGCCGTGGAGCCACGCTGTGCACGTGACACTGTGCGTGCATCTGCATTATATAGCCTCCCATCCCTGCATTTATGCTTTCTTTTCCATCTGTCTTTTGAAAACCCTGCTACCCACTGACAGCAGGCTTCTGTAGCATTGCTCTTTCCACTGTGCACCAAATCCCCCGCTGATGGATGGGGAGAGCACGCTCTGAGGTTGGGTGTTTTCAGCCTGGTCTAGGTGTGTGGGTGAAGGCCAGCACTACCCCCGCACTTTCCCTAGTTCATCATCTCACTCCTGTATTAAGGCTGAGTCCAAACCCACTTATGAGCGGAAGAGCAGTTCATAATCACCTCCATCAACATTTAATCCTCAGTATCTTCTTGCCTTGTGGAACACATCAAGCAATTTTAGCCTACTTCACCTGCCACTGATTTCCCACCTGTATCATCTGGTATATACAGAGTCTTCAATTCAGTCTTATTCCAGTTGAAATTCTTCATCTGTCTCCCCCCAACTCCCAGAAAGCCTCCCCACCATGTCTTTGCTTGCTGCAAACCACCACCGTCTCAGCACTCCTGCCGACAACCTGGCCATTGCTTCGACTCACTCTGCTCACTCCCTGCTCCCAGACCGGACCGAAGCGCAATAACTGCACAGGTTTACCACTCCAAGAATGTGGCCTCTCGTATTCCCCCACCCTGCCGAAATCCCCATCTCCACCCTGCCAAAATCCCCATTCAGGTCCACGTGTTAGCTCATAGATTACTGCAACCGCCTTTCCTCTGGCCTTGGCAGACAGTTCTGCCTCAGCGCGTATCTGCCTGGAACAGTACCATAAAGATTTCTTTTAATCTGTTTGCCTTTCCTCCATATAATTCCTCCTTTTGCATTTATCTTGATTTTCCCTACTGCACCAAAACAAAGCCACTTCCCTGCACTCTCAAGGACCCTTCAGAGCCCCACCATAAACAGCAGCAAAGCGTACCCCTCTCCTCCCTCAAAGCTTTTGCAGCTCTTTCCTCTGATACCTCACCCCCCCCCAAACAACAAAACCCTGAAAACAACCAGGCTGCTGGTGTGCCAAGGCCATTGCTTCTTCTGAAAACCAGTTTGCTCTGTTGTTCTTGGTGCTCCCACACTCAGTTTGCCCGTGCCCTCATCGTTGTACGCTTTGACTGCAGGCTTCATTGCTTTGTTCACACATTCCCTGTCTGTAAGGGAGAGCCCTCCTCACTGCAGTAACAGAGCTGATAAACTACAGTTTGGGAAGACTCATGCATCCAAACAAACTCAAATTTCTTCCATCTTCCTTGTAAAGGAAAAATTCATCCGATGCAATTTCTTTTTATGAGGCCAACTTTTACAGACCCTCCAGCTCTCGTTATGGAAAATAAGTGGAAACTCCTGGCAGGAGATTATATTTTTTGTTGGTTTTTTTTTTTAATATATATGAGCAAAAGCATATATTATGCCTACATAGGCTTTGCCAACAAAATTTGCTGATGCTTGCAAAACTATAGGACAGTTGTCCAAATGCCTGCCACTACTCGTAGACAGTCATGAATTGTCCTTCTTGCTGACAAGTTAATGTTGCATCATAAACTGCCCATATGAAATTTTGTTGCTATAACACATGACTGAATTCAATATGTCAGAAAAATGATTAATTGCCCTAGAGATTTGGATCTTTAAAAATAGCAGAAATTCAAAAGCCTGATGTTCTTTATTCTGATGCTGGTAGAATTTACATCATGGTTAATAAATAACAGGCCTCCTTGAGAAATTAGGTCATTAGATTATTCTATTTGCAAACATAAAAATTCAATCAGATGGAACTGGTAATGTCTAGGATACATAGACTAGACAACAGTAACATCTCAAAAGCTTATGGGGATTATTTCAAGGAAATCTTGGTCTGACTTTCAAGTGTTTGCAAGTTTAGGTGCTCTAGTATTAGGGGTAAGATTAAAAAAAATAGAAAGTTTCTTTACAGCAACTCAGAACTTGTAGAAGGTTTGTTTCTTAGGGTATCCCAAAACTTAGTGTATCTCCTCAAAACAGAAGATGTGTAGCTAGCCTGGGTGACGTAACTATCACTGTGCAAATCTGCAGCACCCACCTGCCCAAGCCACCTCTGAGGAGCAAATTTACCCCCATGTGCTGCTCACTGGTCCTGAGCCAAAGGGATCTATACTTTTAGCATTTGAGATTTTAACTGCAGAGGTTCTTCCGACCCATCTGCATTGTACAGTACAATTACTATGAACATACTCTGAACTCACCTACTCTTCACATGTTTTGCTGCTTTTTATGTAGCTGCAATGCATAAGACCACCACAATCAAAAAAAGCTAATGCCAGGCATGACCACGTTATGTTGAGCACTCTTCTCTGGCGAGCATGGCCATACAGCACCACGACAAAACCCAGCCTCCCTCCACCTTCCCCAAAATAACGAAGTGATTGCACCATAGCTTGGTTATTGCACCATAACCAAGTGATTGCAAACTTTCCCACCCCAAACATGATGCACTTTCCCCAGTGCATCAAAAGCCACCCAGCCATAACACAGATGACCTTTGCCAGTGCTTGACAGCGAGTCTGCAGAAGAAAATGCTTCTGGTGGGATGCTCGGGCAAACCTAGAAACAGGCAGGAAGGGGCCACATTACCCCTTCCCGAGCCAATTCTGACCGTTTCCACATACCTCTCATGCACAGGGCAGCCTTCCCAGACCCAGCACCCCACTAGCAGCCTGGGAAGAGCTGCTGTTGCCAGGAGGCACACGGAAAAATAAAAGCCAATTATAAGTGATGGCTAGGCTGACAGCAAGTACTTTTAATACAACCACCACACACGAATGCCAATACACTGGATTGAATCCCTTTCTCATCAGCCCTTTGTATGCTGCAGACTGTCAAGGCGAGCACAGCCCCCAGCACAACAGAGCCTGACCTCAGGACTGCCTTGCTCAGGGCATGGGGTAGGGGAAATCGGTGCTCTGAGGCTGCAGGAGGCAGATGAAGATAAAAATCAACTGGGACATTACCAGTTTAAGCTGGTACCTTCCGTCTTGGTTTCATTTCTCAAAAGTCCTGGCAACGGAGGAAGAATCAATATTTCCCCGGTATTAGAGGATGCTTTGGCCACTCGAAGAGAACAGGCTGCTTTTACCAATAGCACACCTACTCCCAAGAGCTGTGGGGAAATTTGGCACATAAATACAATTAATTGAATGGCTTTGTCATAATATAGACCCAGGCCCACACTGGGGGGAGGAGAGGGAAACCCCCTGGGGCCTGTGTGAGACCTTGTCGCCTGCAAACAGGCATGGAACATCCCAGGGGACAGAGGGGACTTGCATGCAGGGCTCTCCATCACTGCTGCTCCTGCCCTGGGGCCAGCCCTGGCTCCGACAGCAGCTGTCACACAAGTCTTGATGTTAAACAACACATCTGTCAGACCGCAGCGCTGTGCCTGTGCTTTAACAGACCTTTACAGCCCAAGACACCAGAAAACAGGACACACCAGCTCTTGGGACAGAGGGCTTTTTCCTATTTTCTCTTTAAAATGCCTCCCTGCTTCTCTACAGGCAGAGGAAGGTTGGTAAATAGACTCCACGCTAGTACAGAAACACAAGCCTGGCCTGTACCTGGGTTGTTTTTCTAGAAAATGCTCTCCACTGAGGCTTTTCTGTTCCCTCCAGTCTCCACACCGGGACCCCAATCTTTGGCCAAACCTCTGCTCCTAACACTTTTTTGTTTTCTTAAATGGACTGAGAAGTCCTTTCATAAAGTTCATGCGGGGAAAACACATTCATCCAAGGGTCCAAGTGGATTTTCAGCTCAGGCCCTTGCTCACATCAGCAGCAAGCCCACCTCATGACAATGCCCAGGCCTCGAAGAACCACACACATGCACAAAACCCCCTTTCTATGAAGCTTTTTTGCATGGTTAGGGCTGCTAGGAATTAAAGCAATTCTCTCACCACAGCTCTCCAGGTGACAGGACACAAACGTGAGGCACTCCATCTGCTGACTGCAGAGAGCCTCCGCCAGCCCACCGCTGATGTGGTCTCTGGAAAACATAGTACTTAAGACATTTTTCCCCCACTATTTTCAGGTCCGGGCACTTAAGTTTGAATGTAAGTACCTGTTTTTGCAAATGCCCTGCAGTTTTTCCAGCCTTGGAAAAGTGTTGAGGGTAATGTTTAAAAAAGAGGATAGAAGAAATTCTGTATCAGATTAATGTTTCAAACCTGGGTTATTCCGCATTATAACAACTGTGCTGCCATATGATTATTTCTTTTCAACATTTCTGCAAGTCCTTCAGCCCAAGGTCCTCAAAGCATTGCATAGTCTTAGGCATGTGGCACATCCTAGCACCATCAGATGAGCATCATCTACCCATGTCAATGACTGGGAAGGGAAAAACAGGCAGAAGTGACAGTGAGAACTAGAATGAGAACTCAAACCCACCAGCACCTCCTCTGGAGGTCTCCTCCAGGGCTAGGTACATCTCCTTTTTACAGAATTTGGTCTTTTGTACAGATGGGGAGAATCGTGGCAGAAAAGCAAACCAACCCTACCCTGCCCAAATCTTATACCAACAATTCTCTGACACCCAGCCTGTCTTCTGGGCCTCTAACACCTTTAAGACTGCTTCCTCTTCTTGGGCCCAGTTGAATGCAGAAGCAGAAGTGCCACTAAAAACAAAACACCCCATGCCCTATGGTTTTTCCAGCTCAACATACCAGTAGAAGATAGCTTGGGAAACACAGGAACTACCAAACACAGCAACAACTGATCTCAGGTCTCACCCTGGTCTCTTACCCATTAATGCTGCTCCCTCCCACACCTTCCCATTTTCTTGAGTATTTTTTGAAGAGAAATTTCTCACTGGTTATGAAGGCAGGCACAATGAAGTCCAACAGTGCTTGCTTTACAGGGCAACACATCCTGACTCAACAAAAACAGGTCCTAGGACTAACTCTGACGCTCTTGCATGGACCTGGGTAGGCAACTTCTCCATCTGCTATGTTAGATTTCCATCAGGAGTTGGGTGCTCAGGGACAGGAACAGAAATGAGGAAGGAGGCAGCAAGGAGATACAGAAACACCTGGAAAATAAACCATCTGCTGCAAAATAATTCAGTAAAGTCACAAATAAGCCCAGTAGCATGAGTTGTCTTTCCTGGCTGTCCAGTCACAGCCACCTCCCAGGATGCACGACACATCAGCATGGGATGGAGATGGGTTTCCCAGAAGCCCATGTCAGAAGGGACAGGGTGTGGAGGCAGTGGAGAGCATTTGATGTCCCAGGGGAGCTGCCACACACACTGCTCCAAAAGCTGACCATACAGTCCTCCCCACCGAGGGGGAGGCTTTAACGGTGGGCATGATGGTTGCTAAGAAAAGTGGGGAGATGGGGAGGGGTAGATTTAATAATTAGGCAGGTTTCCCTCTGTAAAGACAAGTGGGGGACCACAGGAATGAGAAGTGAAGCTCAACACAGAGGTGGAGTCTGCCTGAAAACTGGCACGACACATCGCTGGACTGAAAGATTTCAGTTTTCACATGCTCCATTTTTCCAACCCAAAAAGATGAAATTTTCCACAGAAGCAGATGCTTTTCTTGAAAGATTTCTTTGAGTAGAAATGCCAAATTCTCCATCAGGAAACTGTTCTGATGGAAGCATTTTCAACAAGCCCCGTTCAAGGTCTATTTCAGGACTGGCCTTTGCTGGCCTGAGTCAGTTCTTTAACTCATCACAGGTTGTTTTTCCTGCCGTTACATACTTTTAAATTGAGAGTGTCTCCGTTTTAACTGAGCTCCTGCTACTGTTTAAACAAGCCCTTGTTCTGAGTCAGGTCGTGAACGCGGCAGTCCTGGCAGGGCTCAGCCCAGCATGACCAGGGGCTGCCAGGCAGCAATCGCCTCCCTGTAGGGAATCCCCTTCCCAGAAGGAATGTGGCTGTTGCACAGGGATTGCTCATCCCTCCACAAGCACACGCACTTTTTTCCAAAACCCCCTCTGAAAATCCAACCATTTTAAACCAGTTTTAAGGCATTTTCAGCCTACTCCACCCATTTCCAGAGTGATGTCAGAAGAGTTTAAAACCATTGTCTGGTTCCACAGGGTCATTTCCACTCACACTGCCACTGATGAGCTGGGAATTATTTCTTTACTTTCAATTTCAGCTCAATATTCTGCTGTGTTAACATCGCACCCCCTGCCCTCCAAGGGCAGGAGGAGGAGGGTGCCATAAAGCAGCAGATGCCACCAGAACAGCAGGGTACGGCATCTGGCTCCACACGGCATCAAACAGCCTGGGATGCTCCACCACGTCCCCAGGCCTCACTTCAGTGTTTGGCCACCCTTTACAGGGAGGGCTTTTAGCAAATACCTAATTGCATTTTCCATTGCTGCCATGCGATTTGGGCAA
Source organism: Harpia harpyja (assembly GCF_026419915.1). Lineage (NCBI taxonomy): Eukaryota > Metazoa > Chordata > Aves > Accipitriformes > Accipitridae > Harpia > Harpia harpyja. The sequence goes on from NC_068958.1 coordinate 7,767,848, forward strand.
GGTGGGCTGTAGGCTGGCCAGGGGCCCGTATCGCTGCCTTCTGCATGCGGGCTGGAGCCTTCATGGCTATTAGGCAGGGGACAGGGTAAAACATCTCAGTTGCACAGAAGGATAAAGCCTCCTCTAAGACCTGCAGCAACAGCACCCGAGTGAGTTCTGCTAGGAAATGCATTTCACACCTTTAATTTTAGCCACTTTGCTGCTTTGGATGTTGGCAGACATTAATTACCAGGGCAGAGTCCCATAGCACAAACCCACGCTGACAGCAACAACCTCTCCCTTGACCCACAAGACAGAGAAGCATCCAGCAGGAATTTACCAAATACCAACAAATTGCTCCCCATTGAGAAAACCACCTGCAGTTAGCACTGCTGCATGCAGTCGTACAGACACCCACAAAACACATGGCCGCAGCCAAGCCCCCACCTCTGGCAGGTTCTGCTCTGCACCAGAGAGGTGGTGACCACGTTTTCCAGTATGTCATCCTTTCCCGGTGCTCCCACCAGCTTCTCCCAGGTGGGAGCAGCAGATTTGTGGCCTCGGATTGCCCTCTTGCGGTGCAGCTCATGTGAGCCATTGCAGCAGTTCTCAATATTTTTCCCCCACGCAGGAAGCACAGATCTCCGCATCATGCATTCAGATATACTGATGTTAATTCATTTTCCTTAGTTACCTGCTCGGACCACTTTGAAGCGGTGTGCAGACCAAGGGCTGAAGTCAGCTGCGCTGAGCTGTATGCGTTCTGCAGCTTAGAACAACATTCTTCCACTCAATGCTGTTTTTCATAGCAACAATTAAAAAAGCTGTGTGTAAGGGGATTGGATTTCCAGTAAAAACTCAAGCCAAAAACTATTGAAAAGTTTGTTTTTAAAAAAAACCCAAATCAAAACAAACTCTGCTTTAGCCAAGAACTGAACCAAAAAGTTATTCTTGTCCCTCTACAAATAAGTCCCATGAAACACTAGATCCTTTCAAACTAAAAACGAAAGCTGTACCACAGAGAAAGATTACTTGTTTTCACTTTTATCATTTCAAGTTACAAAGACACTTCATCTTTTATTGGACTGGCTCTTGGTTTAAATTAAAATTTGTATTTAAATAGAAATATTGTTCTCTTCACCCAGTGGTATAAATGTGCTAGGGTGGGAGATTGATAATGTGGGTGGCTGTTGGACTCCCCCAGATCTGTCATTTAGGCAGGTAGTTTAATTCACAGCACTACCTAGAAGTGAGTTACATACATCTCTACAGGAGATGGTAGACACTGGGTCCACTGAGCCTTGGGCCTCCTGAGCCAAGCTCCTCACCTCCTAGGTGATAGACCACTGCAATCCGTGCATTGTATCGAATGTGTCATCTCAAATATATAGGTGCTTCCAGAGGATGTTTTCCCCAGCATTGGGCCAGGCGAGCTGCCAGCTTGCAGCTGCAATCATTCACTGCAGGCACAATCTCTAAAGTTGGACCAAAGAGGTCTCTAATTCAGTGTCCTGTCTCCAGCGGTGGCCACCAGCAGATGCGTAGAGAAACCATGTGAGAATGGGCACATTTGCAGCATCCCTCCCTTGGCACAACCTCACGATGTCATGATGTTTTGCTACTAAAATACATGTATTTACATCTCAGAACACCCATTGAGGTAGGGCAAATCACATGGAGACCACATCTTTAGAGCTTCAAATCCTGCAATGCTTTTGTTTGCAAGGCCTTGAAGCAAGTCTACGCACCTATTTGCAGTTCACTGCACCTCTTCAACTTTCTCTAGAAATCTGTAATCACTCTGGGAACCTAGTGACCCAAGCGGATGAGGCAGGACACGTTTGGACTCGTGCAATCACACCACCAAGCTGGACAACATTCAGGGAGGTCCTGCACATCCCTGAGGACATCCCACACCTGACCCCTTCGTTCCTGCCCTTCACTGGTACCATTAGGGGCCACAAGATTTTCACTCAAGCATCTGCTGTGAGCTCCCACCAACCCAAGAAACATAGGATTAAAAACAACAAAGGCTGCACATTTAGGTTACAGTCACAATTTAGCGTGAGACACTGAAACAAGAAAACCCTACAAGGGAAGTAACCAAGTAGCTTTCCATTCGCCAAAACAGCACAGCCTCTAGGCAAAGAGAAACCTGCTTTAATCAAATGCCAGCTCAGTACAGAGCCCAAAGGAGAGCACCGCACAGCCTGCATTGTACGGTAGGTAAGACCAGATGATTTAATATCTGCCTCCGGCTTTGAGATCTGCTATTAGACTTGGAATTTCAGAAACACAACAATAGCAGGAAAATCAATGGAAACACAATCTGATGAATGGTTAAGACATAAGAGCCAATCCATATTTTGACCAGCACATCACAAGCACACCAGGCACTTTAAAAAGCCATCAATACTCCAACTTTCTAGCAGTCTCAGACACAAAGGGAGAAAAAGCACATTTAAACACCTGAGATGCATGGGAGCCAGGAGTGCTCTGCTGCCATCTCCAGTGCACAGGGTAAAAGCACACGGAGAAAACTTGCATGTGCCTCATCTGCTGGTGGGTACCACACACGTTTAGAAAAACCCACTGGCAGTTTGCTAAGGGAGAAGATCAGTTCACATGCATTTTCCTTAAAATGATCTCCCTAAACCACATCATCTGCTGTTACTGCTGGGGACTCCTCTCCAGCCCCCTTGGGGCATTTCTTGCTCCCCAGATTTGGGCACTGTCCTCTCTGATCACATAGGAGGAGAGATAACAGGCCTGAAGAGATGCTTATGATGTGCCATAAACTGAACAGTGGCAGGCAGCTGCCTACAGAGATAACAGAGAGATCCACCCAGCAGCTCCTCTCTTGCATACGCAGCACTGAGATCCCAGCGGGAGGACACAGGTGGCTCTTTTCCAAGCTTCACCCATGAATCATCCAAACAAGACATCACAATCATTCATGCACATGTTTAGACCGGAGCTTCAATCTCCAAATCTCACTGAGCACATTAATGGGGCTTCAATGTGCCCCAGGCATCATGCAGGCTTAGCACTCTTTTACCCATACAGGCAGGAGGCAACAGGCAGGACCTCTTCACACCCTTAGTTATTATCCACCAAGATGTCAACCAGAACCAGGAACAAATAAAAAAATCCAATCAACATAAATTGGTTCCTTGCATCCCCTGCCAGGGACATGGCAGCTTTCAGAAGCCCCCCCGCCCCCAGGCTGAGCTGATGCTGCACCACGGGAAAGCAGTTGTTGTAGGGACACATTTCTTCTGACTCCCAGGTCTGCAGTGACCTTCCCGACATTTGCACCCACCACAGCTTAAGACCCTCACTGGAAAAGCAGCAAACAAGCTCTACAAAGCAAAACAAAACAAAGCCCACAAAGCAGGTAAGCCTGCTGGGGACCAGCCAGCCCTGGGGAACAGCAGCATGAGCTACTCACCAGCTGCACGCGGTGCTGCTGCCGGCTCCCCACACGTGCCACCCTCCAACAGGAGGGCTTGGTCTTGACCAGCTCAGCCTACCCATCAAGACCCCTATTGCACTCCCAAATTCCCACTCCCTCCTTGTCCACGTTCACACTGGAGCAGGGAGGATGCTCAGCGCCGCTGGCATGCACTCCCTGCCAGGGCAGGACCACCCAGCTGCAAGAGCTGCCCAGGGCCTGGGCGCTTTAATTCCTGCCTTCGCTTTCAGCCCGGAGAGCAGATTGAGGCCAAGTTCTCATTACTGCAGATCATTAGCTGAACAGGAAGAGGGTTTCCCCTTATCTCTTTCCCACATTGACACTGAAAAAAATGCACCACTCTGCTTCCAACGGGAAGACCTCCTGGTTTAGGTTGAGGTGAGCAGCCTCAACCTCAACCCGAGAGCATTAACACAACACCTTTTATTGTTGTTTCAGACACTGAGAACATCCCTCAAAACCTAAGCAACCACTATCCTCAGAGGGCAACCAAACAGCTTGAAAAAGCAGGAGCTGGGCATGTTCCACTGGTATATGTTTTCAGGACTGACATAGTCAAACCAGAGCCAAAAGCCCATCTGGAAGGTGATTTCTGTCAAACAGGAGCCATGTCAGCTGCTGCCTGGGACCCTGGCCATCCCCTCCATCCTCCTCTACCAACAACCAGGCCAGGAGCCATGAGGGTTTAAAATGACCAGTGGAAAAGCATTGCTCACCCCCCATCACAGGGCAGCCCCGGAGCCATCAGTGCCAGCATGGCCAAGTGGCCAGGCAGATGGGAAAAAAGTTTGGGAATGCCTCAAGTCTGCATCTTCACCACCAATTTGGTAGCAATTTGACTTAATGTCTGACAGCTCATTCAACAGCAAGGATTTTTATAAATAAAGCAAACTAGGGAAACTTTGCATGTTAACAAGAGCAGAGGTACAGGAAACCAAGACCGGTGAAGGTGACAGAGAAGCCATCACCCTTAGCAGCACCAGCAACCACTGACCCAGTCTCAGAAGTGTAAAACAGGGACAGGCAGTCCCATGGGGGAAGCAAACTCCCTACAATCCCATAGCAAATCCCTCAGCCAGGGCAGGAGGGTGCTTTAACCTCCGGGCTGCACCCCTGCCCCCTTCCCCACTGTGGGGACCTGTCAGCCTGAGCCCTTCTTTAACCCCCTGGTTTTGGAGAAGGGCCCACACTGGCACCAGTGCATGTCACCCCAGTTTCACCCCAGCCAGGGCACCTCCACACCAGTTTCCACAGCAAAAATGCCCCCACACTTACCCCAGGCAATCCCACAGGCAGCCCTGCTGCAGGGAGGCGATAGCTGGAGCACGGCTGCCAGAGAAGCTGACCCCCCCAGACACATCTCACTCTAACTACTCAGAACCAGATGTTAAAACCCACCTCCAGCTCAACTCAGCTGGTGGCAATTCACCTCTAATCATCACACACAGCTTTGGTTCTCCCCTGACAAGCCCACACTCCTCCCTCTGTTGCAGCAGCCATGGGGACTCTGTTTAATGCTCCCCTTGGGAAATCTGATCCTCACCAGAGGATTCAGGATGCCCATGACAGAGGCTTTGATCCCATTTCTGACTGCTCTCATCCTCCCAAAGGGCACTGTGTCATCCCCTCATTCCCAGCACCATCTGTTCTCCCTTCCCTCCCAAAACACCTCTTTTTTTTTTTTTCCTCCCCGGTATTTCCTATCACTGCACCTTCTGCTGCTTCAGGCATGGCAGTTTTCCAGCACCCACCACACAGACCCTGCACAGATTACAGCACTCTCCACAGTCTCTGCACGAACTGCTTAGCCTCTGGCTGTATTCTGTGAACAATCTACCAACTAATTAGTAATTATTTGCACATCTCTAATGCTTCCTTTCCAGGCAAGCAGAGCATTTTACAAGCGTAAAGGAACCAAACCTCATCATTCCCCAGAGCCACCGAGGAGTACAAGACACTCGCGGACCCCGAACGCTGCTCTGCTGCTCACATCAGCTGCTGGGAAGCTGCAGTTTTGGGGCCTTAGCCCCAATCCTCATGTGCACCGTTCAGATCCCTGAGCTATGGGAAGATTTCCTATGGCTCCTCACAGCTGGCCTGTTACATGCCAGCTCCATCTGATAAAGAGCCACATACAGCCACATCTACTAGAAAACAGCAGTAACCCCTCTCTTCCCCTCCTTTTTCTTTTCCCCCTAAACCAATATAAGCATTGCACTCTTTTTGAGCCACAACTTCAGTATCGAACAACATGATTTAACAGTCTAAACACCACTGAGAAGCCAATGCAATTTTCACATATGCCAACGATGACAGTGGCATGTCGAGAGTCTGAACTCCCTGCCTGCTGCAGAAGCCTCTCTCTGCTCCCAGGGCTGCAGAGGGGAGAAGCAGGACTCCCCCACCCCCATCAGCAGCAATTGCCAGCAACAACGATGGCATCCTGGCTGCAAATAACTGTTCCTCTGTGGTGTTGCACTCCCTCGGCCCTCATAAATAAGAGGGGAAAAAAAAAAAATTGCTTTGCCAGATGACTGTACATCATAAGTGAGCTGTTGGAAGAATAAACCTCTCGCTGCTTTTCCCCATAGGGCTAAAACATATCTGGGTTTCCACTTTGATAACACCAGAAACCTCACCCGTGAACAGAGGGACAATATTAACTTTGTAGGAGCTTGAGCTGCAGGTCCATCACAGTCACTCCCTCTGTGCTTCATGCCCCCTCCTTTTATTTCTTCTGAAGTCAACAAGGCTTTCCTCAGCAAATCCAAGTCCAACACACAACAGACAGACAGTTACATGATCTTATGTGGTGTGCCCGGTATGGATATTTGCTCCTGGGCCAGCTGGCCCTCAGGACCACTGCCACTTCTTCGGGGCACTTAGGGTGTGCAAAAACTCAGGGACCGCTCCCCAGAAGTCCAAAAGCTGCAACTGCTGTGAACCTGCTCCAAAAACGCTGTTTCTGACTTTCCACGGAGCTTAAACCCCCCAGGTACTCTCTTGGGTTTCAGAGAGCAAAATACAGCTAACCCAGGCATGTACCTGGAGCACCCAGGGTTAACTCTGCCTCAGCCCACCAGACGCTGGGATAAAACAGGACCAGCCTGTTGTTATAGGTTGGCGGTTCCCTTCTAAGTAGCCCGTGCTCAGCGATGCCACCAAAGGCAATACGTCATTGCCTCCCCTAAGTTGGGGACAGCAGGCTTTCCTCACCCCAGCAGCCCCAGCTTCATACTCCCCACAACTGCAACCATTCCCTGCAACACACAGAACTCATTTCACCCCAACTGTACAGCCCTACCTGGCAGCTGGGACAGCAAGGACATCCTTTACCTGGCACACACCTCGGAGAAGAAAGAAGCCCCTGCTTGTGGCTGAGATATCTCCCTGCCTCCTGGAGTCCCTCCCACCCCAGCCAGCACAGCCCCTTTCCATCACGCAGATGATGTCCCAGCTGGGGCTGGTCTCACTCATCAGCACCTCTGCCAGGTGCAGGACATGGGGCACAGCTCTCTGTGACCACCCTGCATCCACTGACTCTTGCTGGAGCTGTTGCAGGAGCTTGCAGGTCATCCCTCCCTCCTGTCCCCTTCAGGTGAAGGCAGACCTTCCCCTGAGTCGTTTCATCACGTTTACACCAGTAAAGAAGTTTCCACAAATGACCAGAGCTTGTGCTGGGCTTAGCAGAGTGCCACAGGGTTTCGTCCAATACTGTTGTTCCTCTATCTCTATTTTTTAAGGGAACCAAACAGGAATTAGTCAGAGATAGGGGATCCTGAAGCAGGACCTCTTCGTACATGTGCACAAAAGGAGGATGGGACAGGAGACGCCACTGCTGTTCCCTGACCCTTTAGAAACCACTACCTCCAGCAGAGACCATAATGGGCCCAACATACCTGCTAGTCCCTCTTCTTCCAAGCCTTTTTGAGTCTTTATGGGCCAGGCTGACACAAGAGGTATCATCCGAAGCTCCCTGTCCCGAGATTCCCCTTTTTCTCTGGTTTCTGGCCTCAGCCCACCTTGCCCACATCAAGCAGATGGTGCCCCGAGCCTCGTGCTGGAAGTGCTGTTGGCCCAAATGAAGCGTAATGTGCTGAGTTGTCCCTAACAAAGGGGTCCTCTGTTTGGCTTTCCCATGAGGGTTATTATAGCTGGCGTTTATTTTGGACTGGGACCAAAATATGCATTAGTGTTCCTCATCCTGTGGATTTCTGCTTACAGCTTGAATGAGTGTAGGGGGCTTACAGACGCTGTGCCAAGCTGGAGGAAAGTTTTTCAGGAGTTTGAAGTCTTCTTCCCATACTCATACTGCTCAGAGAAACGGGCCCTGGGTATCCCCGCATGCTGGGGAAGGTCCAGACCAGCCCCACACGTGCCCATCCTTGCCCAGTTTGCTGTGGGGCAGCAGTTAGCGTGAGGGGCAGGCTCAAGGATCTGCCCCACCGTCGCAGCTGTGCTGCTGGGTTGTGCAGTAAGTCATTTTGGTTTCTTATATTGGGATAATGATACTGAATTCCCACCATAAGTGTTTCAGGACGTAATGAAAAAGCAACAGGTTCCCGCTGTGCTGGGAGGATGGATCTGCAGTGGCTGAAGAGGTGTTCCCATTCCCAGTGCACGGAGCTGCTGGAGAAACGTGTGTCTCCACACCAGGTGATGCGTGTGCTGTCCCCCTCCCTATATACGAATTGCTCTGAGGAAGATGTCACCTCTTCCCTGCAAAACTCACGAGCTCACCTCCCGACCAAGGTCAGGAGAAGCCCTTAAACTGCATTTTGTAGCCTCAAAAGAAACACCAGCAGTGTGCTGGGCAGCAACCACAGCTCACATGGGGTGACATGAGCCCCAAGTCAGATGCTTGGACGCCCGCTCCCCCCTGTGCCGCACCACCGCTGCCATCGCAGGTGCTGCTGCCGTCTCCCTCGTGTTAGCAGTTTGCTCCCTGTGTTTTCGGCACGTCCTTTGCTGAATTGTAAACATTAAAGCAGACTGCATCTGCTCTCTGTGCCATGCTGTAATTAGGAAACAATATTATTAAAACCAATTCCCATCTCTGCTTTCTTTTCATCTCCCCTCCTTCTTGTTGTTCCTCTATTCTCTTCCCTTTGCAGCCTGTGGCCTTTGGACTGAATGCTGATGAGCTGTTGTTTGGTCTAATCTGCAGCGCTTGTTAATGGGGTTGTTAACGTAGTTTCTAACCACCTGCTCTGTGTTGGCTTCCTCCAAATCCCTGCCTCAAAGCCAGTTCCGTTCCCCTGCATCAGAGCCTATTGCTGCAAAGGCGCTGGGGTTGTTGCTCTTTTCTAATCCAGATGCTCACGGGCTCAAGCTTCGCCACCTGCATTGAAACTCTGCTCTGCCCAAATTCACGTGCTTTGCTGCGAGGTGCAGAGAGGGGCCAGCGCAGCTCCGTGGGGCGTCTGTGCCGCCGTGATTTTTTGGGTAAATCACTGCATATAGGCATTGCGTATAGTTTTGTACCCAGCCATATATCCTTCCCCACAATTATTTGTTTCCCACAGGAGCATGGCCAGAGTTGGCAGCAAACCCTGTGGTTTCTCCTGGGCCATCTGCTCCCACCTGAGATGCCCAGCTGCCAACACTGGGTGCTGGGTGCTTACCGTCACACCTCACGCAGCAAGGATTTTACCTTCAATTCATGCATCTTACAGTCAAATTTCAAGTCGAAAGTGTGGGCACAACACCCACAAATATAACTCCCTCTGTCGAATGAGTTGAGTGGGAAGAAGCAGATGGGAGCTGGGGAGGAATGGGGCCGCAGCAAGGGACAGGGAGAGTTGGGTGGCCCAAAAGCAGAGATGCCCATGGAGCTGAGATCTTGTGGAGTTACTGGGCCAGGGAAATGGAGTCTCCTTTCTGCAAGACAAAGCACGATTCACACTTTTTTTAATAAATACTTTGATCTTAACGGGTGACAGCAGGGCCGTAGGAGTTGAACACTATTTATACATGGCACTCCAGAGTGTGCCAAGACGCCATTTCATCCCGAGTTCAAAGGCGCAGCCCCTTTGCATGCACTCTGCAGCATAACTGTGACACCCTGGGCTCTGCGTTACCCCACCCCGAGCTCCGGCGAGGGGCTGGGGATGGAAAGCAGCTACAAGTTGCTGCTGGAGAAGCAGCTGGAAACGATCTACCGCCTGTCAGACGGAGCACATCTGGGGTGTGAGAGCACCATTCCCCTCAAGTCAACGGGCAGATGCTTGGATGGTTCAAACTGGCTCCTTCCCAGGGACCGAGCAGGGCTCGCTCTCTGCAGCAGATGATTTAGGTTATGTTTTGAAGGTCTCTCTCAATTTTAGTATCATTTTAGTATAGGAGTAGAAGGAAAGATCTAGAAGCTGAGGTTGCTTTCAAAGGGAAAGTTAGTAGTAACGTAAAAGAATAGCAAAAGTGTATTGAAGACATTTGTAGTTTTCCTACCTAATTTTCTCCTTTTGTTGAGCACTGTGTTTTTGGCTGGATGAGACCCTCTGTCTCTCTGTACTGTGTGCCATCAGCTCCTGGAGCTGGGTACTAGGAGACCGTTTGCTGGGAGCTGCAGACAGCAATTTGCCAAGCACAATGCTGCCTTTGAACCTAGTAACTTGCAGACAATAATACTCTTTTACATGCTAATAGATAGTATTGTTCTTCAAATGTCTGACATTTATAGCAATATAATATCTCTGGCGAAAAGCATGCCAGTAACAGGCACGACTTCCCAAGGCAAGTGCTGGGGAAGCAGAGGGATGGAACAGGAATTAATATACAAGATTTGTGACTGAATTTCACTTTAGGTTTCCTCCAATTGCTGCTGTTTCCTTCCTATATTTCAAAACTGATGATTGCCCTGAAAGGTAATTCAGCCTCCCTACCCCCAAAAAAATCCCAGTGTAAATATAGCTGCAAACGTAGATGGGCTGTAAATCAGCATCATCCACCTGGAAGCTTTGCTGGCTGGGATCCAAATGAAAAATCAGGGCCAGGCCTAAGTAGCCTTTGCTTAATATCAGAGAGACAGTAGGCAGGAATGACTGCCTGGAGAAGATGTTTGCCTGAAACAGATGAATTATTAATCAACTTATTGTTATTTATTATTGTTCTTGAACAGCCTGTCTCACTGCACATGTTAAAATGGATTTCAGTCTTTCCTTGTTATGCCTAACAAATATTTATGTCCAGATGTGAAGTGAGGAGACGTGTCTTTCAGGGACGGTACCTAAATCCCCAAAGAGAGATGCACAGAGGGGAATCCGTGCATATGGGGCAGTAGGTAAGGATCAGAAATCTGCATTTCTGTTTGCATCCCTGCCCACCAGAGGATACTGCTTGGTTGCTTGAGTCAAGCATCTTTCTGAGGACCAGCCAACCCATAATGTTATTGGAAACCCTACGAGGAGAAGATTTGCAGCAGCTCTAAAGGGGAAGCCACAAGGTGAGATGCATGTGGAGGGAGGAGGCAGAGAGCAGAGCTGGCATTTGACCTAAAAATCCAGGTGACTCCTTCCAGAGGTTGGGTCCCGCCACACGTTCGATCAACCTCTCTGCTACATTCCCAACGGAGAGGAGGGCTTGAGGAATAGCAAGCCTTACATTTTCGGTGCTAGTTCTTGGCTGAGACAGAAGCAGAAATGTTGCCATGATGTCTACTGAATAAATATGCACTACTGCTGCTCTCATTTGTCTCTACAATTTTGGAGGAGATGCAGATGGCCCTTTAAATACTTGCAAGGCCTGCAACTTTTCCAAAGTGGTTTTTTTCACCCCTTTTTCCAAGCCACTTGGCTCCCTACGGTAATTAATATTATCTAATGGGGTGAAAAGCAAAGCAAAGCCTTCACATTTGAGATTATTCACACAAACAAAAATGTAAACAGCTGTCTGAGAGAGAAGGAAAAAATGGGCTCTGAGACAGGACCCTGCAGGAACGAGCTGCCTGGAGCCGTAACAAAATCCTGTGCTGGGGTATTTGGTGCCTGCTGGGTACAGCCAAGTGGGAGAGATGCTGTGCAGGCATGTCCTCCTCAAAGAGGGAGGCCACCGGCAGCCCCAGGGGACTCTGTCCAGGAGGTTTTATTCCCTGGAGCATCTCGGTTCCCATAAAATCCGCTTCTGTCCAATGCTGCCATGACAAGACTTATCGCCGCGCTCATCCAAATGGCTCAGTCTAGCTGAAAAACCTCAAGGACTTGGGGAAGCATGAGGAGAAAAATATCCCCCCCCTAAACTACAGTCACTTACTTTGAGATCTGTTCCTAGGTAATGGAGAACAGGATCATAAAGCTGAGCGATTTCAGAAAACATGAAACGAATAACAGAGGTGCAGATCGTTAGCTTGGCTCCGCGGTGGCAGGTGGCTCTGGTCACAGACAGCCCTAAGAGAGGCCCCGGTAGAAGCGTCCCTGGTCGCACGGAATCGCTCTGTAATGAACTGGACTGCAAGCTGATGCATTGTACTGTTTTGGAGCAGGCATCAGCTTTTAAACCGAGCAGATAACCTCAGGAGGAGTTAATGAGGCATTTCCTTTTGTGTTCCCCTGCCTTTCCCCCTTCACTTGCCCTTTGGGCACAGTAACCCTCTCCGGCCGCTCTGTATTATTCGTCCTGACTTTGCTTAGATCTTGAAACGGGGCTTTTCCTCCTATGGTGTTTATAAAGATTCAGCTATTTTTTCAAGAGATTTAACAACAAAAGTTTCTGCTTCTGAGACTGAGGAAAAAACTGTGGAGCTGTTTGGCTGGTGCCTGTCTCCTGCGGGGCTCTTTGCAGGGGATGGGGACGGGAGCAGCGGGGGAAGGCAGAGGAGGAGAAGGTAACCACGGGAAGACCGCTCCAGAAGAGCTGGGAAACAACATGCGATCCTGTGCATAGCAGAGGAAAATATATAAGGGAGTGCTGGAAATGCTGACTGCTAACAGGAGAGGTTGGATTTGCTCGGAAACTTGAGGCTAGACTGTGGTTCTGGGTGAATTAATGAATGTATGTACTGCAAGGGGCTTGAAGGAGCCTGTTTTTGCAGAAAGGGGGCATTTCTCTTTGGCTCCGTGTGTTCGAGAAGGATGCTGCTGTTCTTTGGGCAGTAAACATCTGAGCTGGTGACCTACCAGGGAGCCTCAGATCCAGGGGAATGGCAGAGCCCTGTGTTTGCATTAAGCAGAAAGGCAAAGCCCTGGTTTTAAAAAGAGAAAGCCCCACTTTCCTTCTTCCCTTTGGGATGGCTCAACCATCACCAACTCGATGGCTTGAGTCCCTCAGCCACTTGAACATAATAATCAAATAACTCAGAACAAGTCTTATACTCAGGGTGTTCAATAACGAGTCCTCTGTAGAAGCCAGGGCTGTTCTTGCCTTAGACACGGGCAAAAGACGCAAGGAAGGGCCGAGACAGGAGAAGGTGCTGTGCATGGCAGAAAAAGAGAGCAGCAGCAAATTATCAGACACCGTCTTGTTTTCATCACTCTCATGGGGAAAGTGGGTCACCAGACACAAGAGCTCCCTTTCTGCTCTCCTTCGTTGGTGACTCGGCCATACGCACGCTCCACCAGGCTGGCAGCTAAGCTAGCTTTAAAACCATATACCTGTATATATTGGTGTACTTGTATGCCTTGCTGGGATGGGATTCTTTTTCACATTTTTCCTTGCAAGCCCTAATTACAGGGATGCACCAAGTGAATAATAATAACAGTGCAAAAAACTTGGGAATACCAGCCATGCACTTTTTACTGCGTAAACACGTGCAGTTTTGCTACCTGTGCATGAAGCCGAGGTTCTTGGCGTTGTGGGACTACTCTTCACATTAGTGACCTTGATGAGTTTTGGCTGGAAAAGGGAGGTAATCCTACCCCCTGGCACATTCACAGCATCCACTCGCTCTTTGGAAGTAGCATCCCCTTCTCTTCTCCCCTCCAGCCCGGATCACCATGTGGTTGGGCATCCAGATTAAATGACTTCTGAAGTCACAGAGGAAATTTGGGACAGCATCAGGAAGAATCCACATTTTAGGAGGTTTTGCTTCAAGCACAACGTACCGGAGATATATTATGACAACAAAAGTCACTTCTGAGCCAGGACCTCCTCTTCAGGTGAGCAGCTGATGATGACCCTTGTGCTGCCACCCATCCAAGACCTCGGTGCCTCATGAACTCTGAAGAATAAAATAACTCATGTGGCCTGTGCTGATTCTCATAACAAGGGTGAATTTCGTTGCATCTCAGTGTTCTCAGGGTGAAGTCTTGGTAGCAGAGCCAGAGGATTTCAACACAACACTCTGTTGGCTGTGTTCATACACCTTCTCTGTGGCTGCTCTGGACAGACTGGTTGGGTATCTGAGATCTGGCAAGGACTTTTCTTCCAGCCGGGAGAGACGTTGGAAAGTTTCAAAATCTCTGTGAGAGTTAGGCTGGAAAAAATATTTTGCTTGGTCAAACAGATTTTAATAATTGAAAACATTTTTGTTTTCATGGTGATTTATTTTATATTCTAAAATTAGATATTAAAAATTGTTTCAAAATGGAAAAACTCAAGATAACTCATTCCAAAAGTTTGGGAAGAGGATGTTGTGACTCGGTAGGAGCAATGTGTTTCTCTTTCTGTCCCTGACATGATGTTTCTGTGCAATGGCCATGATCTTTTGATGTTTTCTTTTTGACACGCTTGCGTTGTCCAACAGAACAATGACTCTGTTTAAGTGGTTTTTCCAAGCACCTGCACCTATTTAAATCAGAGCTGCATTTCAGCTATTTGCAGGCGGTACAGGCGAGATGCCGTGGGCACCATCACCATGGATATTCCTTGCACAGGCACAATGGTGCCAACAGAGAAATCATGCATCGTAGGAAATGCACTTTATATAACATCCTGGCTGAGGGAACATTTCCCAAGTTTATGTTAGTCGCCGAGCAAATCTCTTGGCTGCACGGAAACATCCATGTAGTACAAAGCTGTGGAGGAGAAGCTCAGATCCAGCTTAGAGAGCACAGTGAGCCAAGCTGCAGCCAAAATATGGGTCTGATCCTCAAAACCACTCCGGTACTCCAGTAGCTATCAGCTTGGAGCCTCCTGTTTGCTCTTCAGCACCTGTAAGGCAGTCTGCAAGTTCATTCATAACCGCAAACTGATGCTTACAGGATTCATGCAGGTCAAGCTCATCGAGGGTCCAGGTGAGGACGGCTTGCAGGACTACACATCCAGGGCTTAATTTTCTGCAACCTTGCCCATCATGCAGTTGCTCATGAGGCTCCGGGGTGCTGGGTGCTGCCAGTGCTGGGCGATGCACGGGGCCATGCATGTGCTGAGGGACTCTCCCAGCATCTCCGTGGGCTCTCCATGTCTCTGCCTTCGACCTCTAGCTCAGCAACGCAGCCCTACACGGTCTTCTTTCCCTGCTTGCTCATACTTGTGGTGTGAGTAATCTGCCCCGGCGCCTCCCTAGCAGGTCACGGAGCCTCTTGGGCCGACCAGAACAGGGTCACGAATTACTGCTGCCTTCACAGCTCCAGCTTGATTGCTCCCTGTTGGGTTCGGGCCCGAAGTGAGCCAGGATTTGGCCTGTCATGTCCCTGGAGCACAGCAGTGTTTTGTGGATACTGCTCTATTTGAAAGAAAAGGGTTTGAAAGAAAAAAAGAGCTGATTAACCCTCTTTGAGCACAGCTTGTGTGCTGAGTGCATGGTGGGGCATCAGGACACTTTCTCTCTAGGGCAATGTCTATGCCAACTGCTGTACTTTCTCTGCAATAAATGATGCCATATAACAAGCTCTAATGCTAAAACTCAATTTACATGTGAAAAAGCCCAAAGCTATTTAGCTGGTAAATAGCTCCAGAATCCATGTCTGTGTCCCTTTGCCAATGTCCCTGGTGTGGTGGCTGCTGTCTCGCAGTGTCCAGGCTGCTCCCGGGAGCTCACCCCAGGGATGCAGTGGGGCTGATCTCACCTGCAGGCACCGGAGGTCTTGTGGGGGCAGGTATTAGGGAAATGCTACTGCTGAGAGATTTGGCAAATAAATCCTCAGGACCTCCTCGTAAGGCTGGAAAGTCTCCTGCCCCCTCCTTTTTTGGAGATCAGGAAACGAAGCACAGAGAAGCATTGCTGATCTAGAGGACGGCCTCTCCTTCTGAGCCAAATGTTGTGTTTTCTGAATGGAGGGGGAGGACATCTCCTGAGCTGAACCAGCTCACTTCATGCCTGGTGAAACACCTGGACAAGCCCTCCTGGCTGTTTGTAGGACTCGGGCATGCAGCCAACGAATCTGCAGCCTTTGAATTCAACACCCCCCTCTGCCCCTAAAGTCAACAAGAGCTTTGTTCACTTCTGGACAGCTGAATTTCCGCTATATAAATCCAGCCCTGCTTCTACCCTGGAGTGAGGCACCATCAGTACTGTTATTCCACTAAATCAGAGCAAACCAGTTATCTTCTCTTTCCCTTTTCATGAAACCACAGGTCTGCCCTGGCCACCTGCGTGGTTAATCATAGACCTGAGTCTGCAGGTGGGAAGCACATTGGGTTCCCAGGACAATGTGTTTCCTCTGGTGGCCACACCACTTTTCACCTTTCTCCTCACACCTTTAGCACACATTTCTTCGAGGTGATGAACACAACAAGGAAATACGTTACCAAGGCAATGGAAAATCCAGACCCCAAATTATAGATTTCTTCTCCAGCAGGACCTGGAGGGGATGGGGGGGGGCGGAGAGTCAAAAGCATGAGTTACTCTTGAATTCAGCAAGTGCTGCACGAGACTGGTGTGGAGGTTTGAGTACCCCACACCGCTATCTCCGGCAATAATTATTCATCATGTAGTGATTTTGTCTCTCTTCTGCATTACTGCAGGGTCTTCATCCCTCCAGTCCCAGTCCCAGTGGGATGCTCTGCACGGCATCCAGCCTGTCCTGGGCATCGGCTGAGCCGTGCGGGGAGGCTGCTACGCTGGGGAGCCCAGCAGCAGACCCGCAGGTCCTGGCACTGCTGTTCAGTGGCGTTACACCAGCACAGCACTGGGAACAAGGGCGATATCCGGAGCATGCCTGCCCAGTGTCACGCTGGCTTTGACTTCTGAACCCATCGCCTATAGAAAGCAGGATTGGAAATGTTAGGTGATCCTTTATCCTTGCAGCCATGCTGAGCTAGACCCTATGGTGGGATTTTGGGGGGTGCTGTGTTTTGCATGGGGCTCAGGAGGGGGGTGAGATGTGTCCCTGCAGCCCAGGGCCATGCTCCCCTGGGTACCTGCTTGCTGGCCAGACACCTTCTCCTGAACTGGGGATGCAATTCCCACCTCTTGAGCCCTCAGTAGGAGCCGGGCACCATTGCCCAGTCGTGCCACACAAACAGGACTGTCCCTCTGTCAGGGAAATGCTGTCTCATCGTCTTCAGAGCCCCATTCCCCCCAATAACGCCGTCCTTTAGGTGAGAGCAGCTTCGCTCCAGCGCGGGAGGCAGATGTTGCACAGCTGTACGCGCTGCGTGGAGCAACACTGACATGCAGCGGTCGGCTGCTGCCATCTCCGCCTGCCTCCCTCTGCCCCCCCCCCGGCCCAGCCACATCAGGGGGATGGACGCAGGCCAAGCCTCGCATCGCTTGCTGAGAATTTAGCTATTTCCCAGTGGAACAAACATCCTGGCTGGTAATCTTCCTCCCACAAAAAGCGGTGTTTGCCACAGAGAAATCACCTGCTGGTTAAAGAGGAGGGAATTGTTAGCAGCTCTCCAGCAAGAAGCGTTTTTTTCCCAGCATGTTACTTATATTTCTTTAAAACTGTCCTATAATACTGCTTATAAGTGACCGTGCTGCTTGCAGCCCAGAAGATGCTGGTGGACAGTTGCTCCCAGATGGAAAAGTGTGTGTATACACTATAGCTGCAATGCCAAACTGGGAAAGGAAAAGAATGGGAGGAGAAGAGTTTCAGGTATTTCAGCTCCCAGGAGTTCTGGGTGTGATGCTGGCAGCTACTTTGCTCAGAAGAGCTTGGCCACACCGGGTGCCCATGCTGAAAATCTCTCCCTTTTATCAGTGCTGATCTGTTTTGAAACCTGGCCAGGGAAATGGTATGAGGTTGGGGCTACCCTGGCTGCCAGCCATGTTCCCCAGTGCTGTCACCGTGCTGCCCAGCACACGTTCAAGGTAATGCCAGCTCATATGGTAACTGGATATGACCCAGATATGGCCAGCTGGCTTAATCCTCTGCTCTGCAAGGGTCTTCAGACTTGAGCCCAGCTGTGGATGGATGTCTGCCACCCCTGAGCACCAAAACCCAGGAGTGGTGATGTCCGGTAATGGGAGAAAAGGGACGACAGGGAAATTGTAACATCTGATGCAAAAAAATCTCCCTTTTCCCAGGTTATAGGTCAGTATCCAGCATTTAGCAAACCATGCATTTACAGTAAAAGACCAAAAGATGCTATTATGGCCTGAATATATGCAAAATTGGAGCAGTTCAGTGATGAACACCTAGGAATGAAGGAGTTCCAGCCTTAGCAAAGGGGGTGCTTTGGGCTGGTTTGGTTCTGTATAAGGACTCGAGGGGGGGTTGTAGTGGAGCACCAGCTCAATGGAAGCTTCCTGGCAATGTGTGATGTTTTAGCCAAAAGACTAAATGAGATTCTTGGATGTATGAGAGGGGAAACAGTGAGTAGGAGCTGGGAGAGGATTTTACCTTTTTTATGGGACTGGGGAGACTGATTTGGGAATTTTGCATCCAGTTCAGGTGTCTGCATTTAAGAGAGGGTGTTGGAGAGTGTTGAAAAGAGCTACAAAAATGATTGAAGGACTGGAGAAACAGCCTGACGGGGGGAGAACTTAAAGACCTCCATCTGTTTGCATTATTAAAAAAAAAGGTTGAGAGGTGACTTGATGACAGTGTATAAATACCTTCATGGGGAGAAAAGAGTGGGCATTGCAGGTTCTGTAATCTAGGGGGGGAGAAACCCAAACGGATGGCTGGAAGCAAGAGCCAGATGAAGTCAAACTGGAAATTAATCACCTTAGTTGTTTAAAAAAAACCCAACAGGTCCAATATTTTGGAACAAATCCAAAGGAAAATGGTGGGTTTTTTCATTCTCAGTGTCTTGAAATGAAGACTGGTGCCTTTTCTGAAAGACCTGTGTTAGCTAAGGCACAAGCTAGCACTTAATGGCTAGGGCTTATTGTGGAGATCATTGGGTTAGAATGATTGTATAGATACACTCAGCATTGCAGTGGCATCCCAAAGGTTGCATCAGCACATATGTCTGGGCTTTATCCACCAGGCTTCTGAGCAGGGCTAATGAAGAACTTTAACTCGGGAGCAAGGATGTAGTCAAGAAAAGAAAGGAAAAAAATCCATCACGGGGCTTTATTTAGCTTATTGGCTTTTAAGGAAAAAAGAAAAATCAGACACAAGCAAAAGTGACCCCCTTGACACAAACACCTGCAGGTGCGGAGCGGCTGGCCGGGATATGGCTGGTCAGAATAACCCACTGTAAGTGGGTGGACGAGTAGCTGTCCCGAATTAATGAAATCAGTTTAAGAAGGGGTTTAGCTGCGCTGGTGTAGAACACACTTGTAATGACAGCCTTGAGGCCCTTCTGAGTGGAAACGCCAGATCTGGCTTTCGCAGGGTGGGATTTTCTCTACCCTTGGCGCACATCTGGTCTTTTGTCCTGGACAATGGGAAGGCCCCTTCCTCTGCGCTCCACTCTCGCTGCCATGCCTAGCCCTGTTCCCACCGGCTCAGCCGATCCCGCTGCCTGTTCCCAGGGTCCTTACATCCACCCCATCACCTGCGTCCTCCGCTCCTGGCAGCTGAGAGCAGTCGGGCACGGTTGGATTTGGGGATGTGGCGGTGCCTGGTTGTGGCTTCTCCTCATGAAGCTCAGTCCCGAGCCCTTGATGGATGGAGAAGCAGAAATAAGAGGTCTTGCTTTGTCAGCTGATGGATTGTCCAGGCTTAGAGCCAAAGTGGCCACTAAATGTCCCACCTGCACCTCTGTGAATATCAAAGACCTTCTGTCCTGCATTCGCATCAAAACTTCCCTAAATCGTGCAGGGCATGCAGGGTTTGGCAGCCGAAATGGTCAAACGCTGACGGTATCTTGTCCCAAACGCTGCACTTAGTTGGGCTTCGGTCCAGCCTGACCCCGACTCCAGCTGCATCCCCCACCCTGCTCCTTGTGCGATGCTGCAGCACCAGTCCCCGCCGTGAGCTGGGATGAGCCCCAGCCTTGCTGGAGCCTCGTGGGGATTCATTAAAACAAACACGTGGAAATAGTCAAATACCAAAATTGGCCTTGAGTATTTTAGGAGGGAGCTTGGGCTCTGGGGAAAGCACCTGGCTCAGCGTGGCCAGTCCCCTGCATTAGGTATTGTGGGAATAGCTGTTTAATTTGGACAGGCCCCCCAATCCCTTATCCCCTCCCACCCCATGTCCCAGGCAATAACGTGCTTTCAATATTCAATGAAAAAAACCCAAGCCCTGGAGTGAAAGGCAAAATGTATGTCTGTGGCAGAAAGCAAGAGAGATTGAAAGTGTTACCAGTGCTTTAGGGTGGGTAATAGCAGGAGATTTGCTAAAGAGATCTGGAAGAAAAGCCCTTTTTCAAAGGAATTGTATAATCCCTAGTAGCTCAGTGTCTCACGCTCAAGGACTTGCCTTCACGATCTGCTGTCAAACGACAGGAGGATTTGCTGCTCTCTTCTGTGGAATGTGCACTACAGAAACCCTTTCCACACTGCTTTTCTAAATCTTATTTGAAGAGATGCTCCTCTGCTCCTACCGAGTGTCAGGGTTTGTCCCTGTTTTGTGCCCCACATTCACAGAAATTGCCAGAAATAAAAAGGGGAGCAGAAAAGAACTTCCATGGAGCGATGCCCCTCAAAGTCATGAGTGCAGCATCCCTAGAACCAGGGACTGGGGAGAGGGGTCCGGGGCGATGCTGGGGGCTGCGGGGGCTGCATTGGAGTGGAAACATCCAGAGGCTTGTTTCAGGCTGCGTTGGAGGCAAGGAAAAACATCTGGGTGTGAGACAAGGTGTGCGTGGTGAAGAGAGAATTGGTTGGGGTGTGCGACAAGGACAGCGTGTATGTGTGCGTGTGTGTCTGGTGGGGGAAAACGTGGCGAGGGGGGGCTGCCTGTCCTGCTCTGGGATGGAGACTGGGTGTGTGAGAGTGGGGAGGTGGGATGGGGTGTGCACACGTGTGGGCACATGAGATGTGTGTGTAAGGGGACCGGGAAAGAAAATCTGCATGTGGGAGCCTGGAGCAGCTGCACGCAGGTGTGATTGCAGCCATCCCCAGCTTCCCGGGTCAGCCGAGAGGCACCGTGTCCGAGGGGTGCACGGGGGCCGGCACCCCCAGGCACAGACCAGCCCTGGGGGTCTTGCCCCCATTTGCAGCTCCGTGGGGAGCTCGGCTGCAGGCAAAGCTCTTCTGGAGTGGGAAGGCTAGAAAGGGTTTCAGTGGAAGCGATTTTTGTTGGCGAATGCAGTTTTGCTGAAATCAAACCATTTTGTGGGAACGCATAGGAAATTATTGACAGGGAAAAAAATCTGAACCGTTTGTTTTGACCTTCAGAGGATAATTTTTTTCCAAAGCATTTCATTTCAACAAAATGCTCGGTTTAGTTTTGACATTACCACTCAGATTGATTTCATTTCAATCTTCCACGTGTGTGAGCTGCTGGTTCCCGGGTTGCACCCTGGCAGGCTGCACGCAGCGCGGTGCTCCAGCTGCACCCGAGGCACCCTCCTCTGCTGCCGTGTTTCAATTAACACGGCAAACGCAATTCTTCCCCATCAATGCTTCTGAAAACCTTCCTCAGGAAATTTGGGATCCACAAAAGGATTGGAGATGAGAACACGTTGGAAAGTGCCACAATTGCCTGTGGAAGAGAAATTGTAGTTTCTGAGCAATCAGAGGTAGCAGCGCAGAGCCTGTCCCTCCCTGCTCAGCCCTTTTGATCCAACCTCTCAGGGAGCAGTGATAAACATATGCACTAGCCAATTTTTTTGGTCTCCTGCATTTGTAGGACATTTTTGATGTGAAAAGGAGCTTAGCTTTACATTTTTATGACCTTGACGTGCTTAAAGTTAAGCTGCTCTTTAAGTGTGTGCAGAATTGGGACCTATTAGTGGTGCCCATACCACCACCGTGTCCCGCTCCCTGCTGCCAACATTCACCCCCTGCAAGAGAGGGAGGTCTGGGTGCTAATTGCATTTATTTGAAATGACGACAGACCTGTGCTAACGCTGGGTTTCCTTATGCTCCCAGTAGGAGAGGCAGCTGCTGCAGCACACGGCGTTTTGCAGCCCCGTCGGCTGGGGACGTGACTTTTGCTGCTGTCTGGGAAGTTGCAAGAAGGACACCAGACATTTGCTATTTCATCACTGCAGATGCTTTATGCAAATGAAAAAGGTTTGTGAGGCCTGCGGAGGCTGCGGGGCGGCTCGTGGCCAGGGCAAATAGATGCCCCTTCCCCGCTGCACCCGGGAGGGGGTTTGCAGAGGGATGCTCAGCACCGCGGTGACGGGGC
Source organism: Harpia harpyja (assembly GCF_026419915.1). NCBI lineage: Eukaryota > Metazoa > Chordata > Aves > Accipitriformes > Accipitridae > Harpia > Harpia harpyja. The sequence continues at coordinate 7,789,814 of NC_068958.1, forward strand.
TATCCGAGAACAGTCAGCCAAAGGCACTTTTAAAGCAACATCATTATTTCGGAGACACGTACAAGGGTAAATGCTCCGTGAGCACATTGTATGAGGCAACTGGACTCCAAAGAAGGAGGAATTTGTTGCCTTGCGGAGGCTCGGTGATGCTGCGATGCTCTTCCCGTGCACCGAGGTGGGGCTCCTGGCCTCTGCCCACCAAGCCCCGTCACCAGCAGCCATACACCTGCAGAGACGACTCTCCAGGCTCCGTTTTTAATTCACTCGCTTTCATTTATATTCAAATCAGAGGATAAATGTAGGCAATGCGCGCACTTCAGCTAAAGAAGGCTGCCTTTTCACAACAACCGCATAGGAGGTGTTTTATTTTTAAAATACATGGAGAAAGAGATGAAGACACAGAGCTCTGCACTCCATCGTCTTCTTGTTGCTGACGTTGGGCTGGTCATGAAAACAGAAAGATTTTTAAGAATTATTTGCTTCCCAACACACATGCTGTTTATTTGGCTCCAGCAGTGAACATAAAGCCATGACTTCTGCTTGTGTTTTAAGTCAGTTCCTGCATCTTGTGCATGGGTTTGCAGAGATGCTCCTGGGGATTTTGAATCTCAACCACCCTTTATTTAATGATTTAAACAAATGATAAATATGCATGTGGAATAATGAAAATATTCACGAGGAAGTGCAGCCTAAAGAATATACTGGTCTCCCTTAAATCAAGGCAATGCTTGACGGGGCTCTGCAAAGGAGTGGAGGGCACCCTCCTCAGGGGCAAGTCCTGCAAAGACCCACTGGGTTGAGCTCTTAAATGAAGGTGGAAAAGTTTCCAGCATTGTGTGCAGCTCAGACTCACAGGCTGTGTGCCCTGATAAAGCACGTGGGTTCTCGCTATTAATCCTTTGCATTTAGAGCATAATTTTTCCCTAAAAGTTGATCCTGATGTGCTTAAAACTGACAGCGCCCTTTTGCAGCATGCTTTTTAAGCAGCCGTATGCTATCACCTACATGCGCTGGCCAGGCTGTGACTTAGCCTTTGCTCCTCCGTCCCCACGGCAGATTTGTGCAGCCCCATCGTTTCTGGGCTCTGCCTACCCCCGAGCACACGGGACTGTCAGAAACCACTTAATACACGTTGACTTAATGGGAGTTGTGCAGCAAAATGCTGCTGGGTGCTTTGAAAACTAACTCTGCGGAGAGGATTCATTACTTCTGCATTGCAATTAATGATAATTAAAAAAAAAAAAAAGTTTTTGTATCGTGAGTTATGCTGGGTGTCAGAATTAACATCTCATTGAATTATCAAAGCTTTCAAGCAGTGGGTGGTGGAGAGAGTGGCTTGGGGCTTGCAAATAGGTCAGAGAAAGAGCTGGTTGCTAAATATCTGATGGAAACTTTCCACTGGGGAAGAAAATCTTGCTGATTTGATGGAATAGGAACAATTGTGGGGAGGATGTCGATACCCTTAAAACTTATGAAAAAAGCAGGCTGCTCGCAACCTCGGCTCTGTGTCAGCCCTCCTCATTCCCTGAGGATCCATCCTGCTCAGACGTGCATTTCTCACCTTCTCACTGCAAAATGAAAACCTAAAAAGAAGGGAAGCATGAAAATTGCGGTGGCACGGTGCCAGTGCAGGTCTGCTCTCTGCCCTTGGCATCCCCGGCTGAATGCCCTTGAAAGCAACCAGCGGCTTTTCGGGTGCTTGTTTTTTGGGGTCCGGCCCGGGGCTGGTTTCGGTCTGGTGCTCAGGGCTGTGGAGCACTTGCAGCTGTATTTGACATCAACACAGGGAGCGGCAGGTCTCGCCAGGGCCTGGGACATGTCACCGCATCCTCCACCCCCTTCGCCCAGCATCTTCCATAGCCTTTCTCCAGCCTTTGTCACAGCCTTTGCCCAGCCCTTGTCGTGCAGACTGGCAGCTTTGGGGGCTGGCGGTGATTTCTACCAACATGGGAATTTACCCCTCGGGGTTTCTACCCCTGCTGCCACCGGGACGTGGCGTTACCACGAAGGCTCTGGGTTGTGTGTACCACCAAGGCGGCAGAGAGAGTCCATTTTATTTTTGCAGCTCTTTATAATGATTCTCGTGATAAGTCAGCACTGAAATAAGCCAACTGGGCAGAAGGAGCCTCTGGTTTTGCATGTGATCCCACCTCCGAGGGGTGGCCAGTCCTCTTTCATGGGTCCTGCTGGGATAAGGGTGCCCCAAGGACGTCTGACCCAGGCAGGATCTTCCCGTCTCCCTCCTGCGTCGGGGTGACAGCACGGGGCCGCCTGAGGATAAAGAGATGAAAGATTGTGACATGCTTAACTGCTCCTCCCAAGCAGAAAGGGAGAATATAGTATTTTGGAAACCAGATGAGCAGACCTGACAGCCTGCACTGTGCGGGCTCTCGTGCCTCTGCGGGGAGCAGCCCTGAGCCGGCAGATGGGCGCAGGGTCCGTCCTTTGGCTGCTGAGGCTGCGCAGCTTTTATTTAAAACTAAGGATTTTCTTTGTTCCAGACAACTCTTTCCTTAACAATCGTTCCTCCGCTCGGCTTCTTCCTTCCCGCTCCCATAGACAATAACCTTGTGTGAATCGCTGGAGGAGAGACTTGATCAGCAAACCATCCTCCCTCTCTGCCAGCTGTATTCCCCCTGATCGGAGGGACTCTTCGGTCCCCATGCGGAATGACAGGCTGATGACGATTATAAAAAGCAAATCTCAGAAGGGTTTGTCTCTATGGGGGAAATGGCGCAGCGTAGCTGCTGGGGAATAATAATTATATTATTATGCAGGAATAAAGCCCCATTTATTTCTGAGAAGGAAGTGGATATGGGAGAAGAGTAGCGAGTTATTGCAGAATAACTAGCCCACAGCAGCTACGCCAGGCACAGACCACTCCAAATATTGTGCTAGAGAAGGACTCGCAGCCTAGACCGCACGGTGGGCGCAGGTGGGGCTGTCTGATCCCGAAGAGACCCTTGTCAGCATCCGCTGGCTCCTGCAGGAACAAGAGACGAGGCAAACGCTCGCTTGGCAGTGCCACACGCCTACGGCCAGGGATGGGCGGGCGAGGGCCACCGTGCCCCCAGTGCTCTGCACCATCCCGCGGCGGGATGGATAGGGACGGCTGCCGCCCATACGGCTCCGTACGGCCCACCCAGCTGCTCTGGCACACCCCGGCGTGCAGCCACGTGCCTTTGTGTTGATCCGAGCAGCGTTTTCCCCACCACACAGGGTTGGCCATGCGCACCCGCGTCTCGCTTCAACACGCGTCAACCAGCGATCACCCAGTTGCGTACCGTAAATAATTAATATATGTGTCACCGTGCTTCCTCCCCCCCACTGCTGCCCATCGCTCCTCTGGGACGGAGGGATTTTGGCCAAGGTCACTCCCGGTGGCCGGCCCCAACAGGACCAGGGGTGGGGGCCAGCCTGGATGCCCCCCCCAAGGTTTCATTGTCCTTATGGCTGGGTGGGAAACGGATGAGCAGCACAAAGGGGAACGGCATTGCTGCGGGCGTGGGGACGGGATGTGGCGATGGGGGAGGTGGGCAGGGGGACACGGATAGAGGTGGCTGCCGGGGGGGGAAAGGGATCGTGACACGGTGACACCCCCCCCCCCCGACCCGCTGGCCCCCTCCAGAGCCCCCGTGCATGGAGGGAGCATCTCCCCGGCAGAGGACGGACCCCGCTGACGACCCGCTTTGTGTCCCGCTGCGCATCCCGGCGCTTTCCTCATTGTTTTGCAAAACCGGGGGGGGGGGCGGATTTAATTTCAAAAATAAAAATATTAACCCCAATAAAGATCTAACAAAAAATGGAAAAAACGTACATTGAAAGACTACCGAATACGTATCGACACACAAGAAAAGGAAGGCGTCCGTCCCCGCTCCCCCCGAGCTGCCGGGGGGGGTGTGCCCCCCCCCGCCCTCACAATGCCGCACCGCCAAACCCCCGGCGGCGCGGGGCCGCCCCGCCCCTCCGCCCTCCCCCTCCGCCCGCCGATTGGCTTGCGCCGCGCCGACAGAGTTACAAAGTTGCCGTCAGGTGGGGCGGGCGCGCTTCTGATTGGCGGCGGGGGCGAAGCTGCGGGGCGGGGCGGGGCGCGGTCGCTGTCACAGCCGGGCCGGGGCGCGGCGCGGCGCGGCGGGAGCCGCCTGCGGGGCGCTGGGAGCGGCAGCGGCGCGGCATGGCCGGCTGAGGCGGGCGGGAGCCGCCGCCGCCGCCCGGCGCCGCTCCCCGGCCCCTCTCGGCGGGAGAAGGAACGCCTGGGTAGATGACCGACCGACCGACAGACTGACTGAATGAATGAATGGCGGAGCGCCGCGCCGCAGCATGAGGCGCCGGCCGAGGACCGCGCCCGGGCTCGCCCTGCTCTGCCTCGCCGCCCTCCTGGCCGCCGCCGCCGGGCTGCCCTCCAGCGCCGCGACGCCCCCCGAGCCCGGTAGCGGTAGCGGCGGCCCCGCTGAGGGCGGTCCCGGTACCGTACCGCCGGACCGGCCCCGCGGTACCGCCGCGCCCGCCCGGAGCAGCGCTCCGCCGCCGCCGCCCCCGGAGGAGGAGGAGGAGGAGGAGGAGGCGGCGGTGGCGGAGGAAGAAGAGGAGGAGGAGGCGGCGGCCGCGGGCAGCGGCCCCGCAGGTGAGTGGCCCACGCGTGTCCGTGACGGGGGGACGTCGGCAGCGGGGCCGGCGGCTCTGGCGGGGAGCGGGACGGGGCTGCCCCATCCCTCCATCGACCGGGCGGACAAAGGCGCGGCCGGGGGTGGGCGACGGGGCGGCGGCTCCCCGGGCCCCCTCCGGCCGCAGCGACCCCCGTGCGGGGCAGGAGGAGGGACCCCCGCGGTGTGGGACCCCCGGGAGCATCTCACGCCCCAGCCCCGTGTGCCCAGCACAGGGCTGGGGCTTGGTGGGGGGGGGGGGGGTGGAGCGGGGCAGCGCCCCCCACGCAAGGGCTCAGGTGTGGGGCTGGGTGGGCAGTGCCGGGGTGCCGAGGCTGTGCTGACCCTGGGCTGGGGTCTGGCGGGGCAGGTGTGCCAAAGCTGTGCGGTGTCGGTGGTATTACAGGTGTTACTGGTGGTTTTGGGGAGCGGCGGGGCCCTGGCTCCCCAAAGCATCCTTCACGGCAGCCGTCCCCGGCGCGCACCGTGCTCCCCACGGCGGAGCTGAAGACACGTCCTTCCCGTCGCCGTTGCATCGGGGCAGCGTCCAACAGGGTGGACATTGGCCTCGAGCATCACCGGGTGGGACCGTGGAGGTAGAGTTGCTCTATTAAGCATCAAGGCTTCCCCAGCGTCCCACCTCCGCGTACCGGCAGCGGAACGGGGTTAACAATAACTTGGTGTCGTTGGAGCCCATGTTCTGACCTGTACCTGAAGGTTTGTTTGCAGCTCGGCGGGAGCTGGGAAGAGCCCACGCTAGCGTGGTACCCGATGGGTGTGCGAGGGGAGAAGAAAGCCACGGGCTTTTTCTATTCTGGGAAACACGCATCTCGGTGCAGCCTGCTCGAGGTTTGATCCTGCCCCTCTCGCAGTCGAGGGGCTCGTACAGAGCTGAGGAGAGCGTTATGGCAATGGGAATAAATGGAGTTATCAATGAGGAGCGTGAGGAGGGAAGAGGTGATGGGTGGACTGGAGGGCTGTGCTTTCAGGTGAAGCTCTCGCTGGGTGTAGTGCTGAGGGATGGCGCTGGTTGCTTGCTGGGAGACGAAAACACTGATGGTCTTCGAAGCGGAGACTCCAGTTTACTTCCAGATTAAGTAGACAAAACTCTGCTGGAGTCCGTGGATGGAGCTTTGTCCACTTATTTTACTGGAGAACTTGGCTTCACTCTACTTTTCCAAAGCTTTATGTTCAGACATGTGCAAATGCTATAGCACTGATTCTCTCCTTTTTTTTTTTTTTGTTTTTATTTGTTCTCCTTGCCTGGAACATGTTGGGTTTAAGTATGTTGAGCTTCCTCTAATGTGAAAGGGCTAAATTCTGCTGTTCTGGTAGCTTTAGCAGTCTGAACAAGTGGATTAATCAACCTGTTTTATTTGGCTAGAAATATAATCAGCTGAAGATCTGGAGTCTCTTGTTTTCTGACTTCAATTCCTTTTTTTCCATTGAGGTTTCTGTCTTTACTTTCTCAGGAAGAGACAGAATGGCTTAAGATTAGGAATTGCTGATAAAGATAGGAGGGGTTGAGTTTTCTTAAGGCAAAAGCAATTTTCTCTATCATACCGCGATCAGACCTCATGGGCGCAGCGACTCACCTGGCATGTGCAGTGTGGTGTGACCCTCTGCATGCCAAGCGGGGATGCACGTACCTCCCTGAGTTGTGTGGGGCACATATTTCCCTATCTGACCTTGTGTGTTGTGTTTGTTTCTGTCGGTGTCAAAAGGCATCACCTTTCCCATCCTAGGCTCCAGTGATTTTTATCAGGAGCATCCCCCTCATATGGGCCAAGTGACAGGTGTCGTGAGGGTATTGCAAGGCAATGCAATACCTGGGATTCTCTTGGATGTCTGTGTGTGATGCTCACATAACATCCTTCCATGTCAGCTGCCACAGGAGGTGTCAGGGATGCAAGTCGGGAGGTTTTGTGTCTAATCCCCGTGCTGGCACGGATCCCCCCGTGGGCTGCCCTCACCTCTGTGTTTCACATCTCTCTTGGGAAATGGGAGCATCGATGATGAGAACCCTTCCCCACCATCCCTGGGTGTGCTGAGTTTTTATTGTGGAGGCCAGCATCATCCTTTGAAGTTTTAAAGTGCTAATTATTAATGGCTACAGCCACTTGATCTCCAAATTGCTCTCTGGTGCCTTTACTCTGCAGTGATGGCCAGGGTAGGAAAGCATGGGCAGATTATGTTTTCTCAAGCAGGCTAATTTGTTAGCATGGCAGGTTGAGATTAACCCTGGCTGATGGGGGATTGCTGGTGTGCTCCTGAGTCAGGTGGGTTTTAGGGCACCTGGGGGGGACGAGGTGGCAGCAGGAGGAGATGCTGGGCTGGGCAGCATCCCCCTGCGTGATGTGGGAGCTTGTGGAGGTGGCACGGGTGGGTGGGTACAGCCATGGTCTGCGTGGGAGCTGGTCTCTGTGGGTTTTGTGGGGAGCTTTTCTGTGCTGCCCTGTCTGTGGAGTGTTGCTGGAGTCCTGCACAGAGGTTTGGTCTTAAAGGGCATTAAGCACTGAAGGCACAGTAAAGCTGGTGGGCACCATGGGTTTAGCTGAAACCTTCCTTTTGCTTTAATTCAAGCACGTTTTCAACATTGCTTTTTTGATTCAATAGGTAATTAATGCATTATATGCTTTATTGCATGAAACAAATGGGCCTTTTCTGATGCACGTTATTACAAAGGCTTCCTTTAATGCTGGTGGCATTATTACCGATAAGAAATTGGTGTGAGAGTCCTCGCATTCAGTGTTTGTTTAGTGCTACCAAGATTTAAATTCTGACTTCAATGCATTTTTCTCATTCTGATTTAAGAAGCACTTCAGCTACCACCAAGCTGCCTGCTTGCTCCATTCTCATTCTCTTCCCTTTCCCAGTTTCATGATGTTTATTTTTCTTTCCAAGCCTGTGATCATGTTAAAATCCCGGATTTTGTTTTTAAGAGAAGTAAATTGCTAATCCTCATGTTTGTGGAGACAAGCTTAGAAGTATCCTCTGCCTTATCGCCAAAGCCTCTAACACCCGCCGTGGAGACTCTGCCTCTTCCTTTTATAAGCAATAGCCTCGTTTTAAAGCAAAAGCTGGAGCTTTGCTGGGGAAGCTGACTGGGGGACGGCTGCTATTCGGGTGGATGCTTGGTGTTGGAGCAGAGATGCAACTGCTGTGGCCGGTGTGGTCCTGGTTGGGCTTTCCCTCCCTACAGAACAAAACTCCTCTATTCCACCCATTTCTGTAGAGCGGTGTTGAACAATATGGGTCTCTTTGAAGGACACTTTGCTCTGACTCTTTTCCAGCCCCACGCACAGCAGATGGGTGAGCTGAAAAGCCCAAACCTCCTTGCACAGACTCGCTGTCCCCATGCTGTGGCTGGGTCAGCAGAAGAGCTGCACCCAAACCCTGGATATAGGCATCTTTAGACCACACGAAGCGTTTTGGATCTTGAAAGCCGTTGCCTTCTCTCCTCCCCGCGGTTTCTGTAGTTGCCAGGACCCAGATGTGACCCTGAGTCTGGCTCCTCACCTCTGCACCTCATGGGAGGGGACAACGAGGAGTTTCTGCTGCAACCACAGGGAGGAAGCGGAGGTGGCCCGGCAGCTCGGAGCAGCGAACCGCGGGAAGGTGTCCCGTGCTGCTGCGGGAATGGGGGAAAGCTGAGTCAGGGTGTGCAGTGATGTTCGATGGGTCTCCAGCCTCTGGCACGGGGCTGTCTCTTGCTGGGATGCTTGCAGCCCAGATGGAGGAGGTGCAGTCAGAGCTCTCCCAACGGGTGGTGGCTGCGGCTTTGGGTGGGATTAGCCGATGGGTTTAGCTTGTAAAGAGGAGCCTGGCAAATCCCCGGGGGCAGTGGGAGGGTGGTCTGGCTAATTGGGCTGAGCGCAGGGGAGACGGCGGGGCGAGGAGTCAACCCAGTCGTGAGTGCTGGCTTCGTTTCTTCATCATGCAGCTGGAGAGGTGGAGGGTTTTGCTTTTGAGCATGGTGCACGGAGAAGGGTCTGTGCACCCCGTGCATGCAAGAGGCACCGTGGGGGCAGGTCTTGTGGGGGGTCCCTACAGCACGGGCAGTATTGTTGTAGGGGAAAGACTTTGGTCCAAGCCGTGGAGCCGTCAACAACCAGACCCTGCCACGCTGGGGCTGTGCTCCTGGAGGGATTGGGAGCTCTCAAATCCTGGTGGAACAGAAACAGTCAAGTTCCTGAAGGCAGTTTTGGACTCTTTGACACTGCTGGTCCCTTTTCCAGCTCTGGGTGACTACTCTTCTCCCCTCTTCCCGTCCAGCTGTTACACGCTTTGGTAGCGGTAGGTCTTCCCACCCAGGTTTGCCCTGTGATCAGCTTTTCCCCTGTGCTCAGCGTGACACAGGACTCTTTCAGGGATGCACATAAATGTTTAATGCCCATGCAGCTGGTTGGATTTCCAAGGCTGGGGCTGAGCAGTAGGTGAGACTAAATGTTTGCAATGGACATATTGCAGCCTGAAAAATCTCCATCTCTTTAGGTGCAAGCACAGGTCCTGCCCTTCGGCGTTGAGCTCATACAAAGGCACCTGCTTGAATGCCCCTGCTCTGCCTCTGACCTGACGAGGGGCAAGCGGGGGGAGCTGGGAAGAGTGAGCTGGGGCTGTCCTCCTGTGCATCGCTTGGGAAGGCAGCTTAAGCTTTCCTCGTTTGAGGGCTTGGGATTGTGTTCAATGTGGTTACCGAGATAGCTTGCTTTCAAGATGTCAGCAGGATTTAAATTTTCTTCAAGAAATGGAAATTAAGTTACAGATGTGAAGGCTGAGAATAAGGAAGATGGTCTTGTTACTTGGGATCAGTATGGGAGCAGCCAGGGCAGAGAGCGCCTTTTTTCAATCAAGTAATAAATTGTGGTGTTTGTATCTTTGAGCTTAAAATAAAGGGATGTTGCCCACAGCAGAAAATGCCTTCCTCCCTGGCTCCGTGCTCCCATCTGAGTCATTCTTGAATCAGATGTATCCAACTGTCCTGACTTAAGATTTTGAGATTCTTGGACTTAGTGATGCTCATGAAAATCAGGATATTTCTGGGAGGATCTACAGAGCATCCAAGGTCTTGTTTGTTAGCTTCCCTCTGCAGGGAACAGTGCTGGGATTTTGCCTTTTTTCTTTTGACTGGTAGCTGAGATTCAGACATCATCGCATCACTGAGCTGCCACTTGGAAAATACCATATGTAAAATAGGACCCTTACTGTGTGGTGTGTTGAAGTTATTTATCTGGCTGCTTTTGGTAATACCCAAGCACCAGCCTGCAGGGAGGCAAAGGCAAAGTTGCTGAAACACTGAATAAAGTGGTTTGCCTGAAGCTGTGCGGTGGGCAGGAGGTATCCCAGCCCCGTTCGCTGATGCCAGTGGTCTGCCGGGCTCTACAAGGGTGGTTGTGGTCCCCAGGGGCTGGGACGGTTGGGGCAGCACCCAGTGGTCAGGGGGCTGGAGTGTGACTGGGGGTGACTCTTGCAACACAGACTGGGTTTGCACGGGCTGCAAAGGTTGAGCCTGTCCAAACAGCTGGGAAATGCATGGGCGAGCGTGGGATGGGCTTCCCGGCCAGTGGCTGGTTTTGCCCCTGGAGCATCCTCCCGGGGCTGCCTGTTCCCAGGGAGGTACCGTGGTCTTGATCCTGCCCGCTGCTTGGCGGGGACCGGAGGGGAAAGTACCACTGCAGTTAAGGAGCGATGGCGTTGGGCTGGGAGCAGAGCTCACCTCGTGGGCTGTGCTGAGGTGGAACCTCAGGGGGTGAATAATCCCATCCCAGAGGGGACCGTGGTCCTCGTGCTGCTCCGCCGCAGCCTTGGAGGTGGCTGCAGCGTCTTGGGCTCTGCGCAGATGGGCGGTGGTGATGGTGGGCATCGAGCCTGTATCCCAGTCTGTCCCCATCAGCTGTGAGCAGTACGAGGACAGGGACATCCAGGACTTCCCACACCCCGCGGCTGTGGGCAGAGAAGCACAGAACAAACTGTCCCTGTGAAACAGAGGCCCCGGATGCGAGTCTGCTGAAGTCAGGGGAAAGATTTCAGAGGTTTTTTTTTTGACAAGAGCCCGTGGCCTGTAAATACGCAGGGCTAAGTCATTGTGCTGCTGCGAACAATTGCAGAGCTAACGCCAGCTGACTGTCAGGAAGCGCTGCTGCAGATCCGAGGTGCTCGCTGGTGCTTCCAAGAAGCAGCTGAGGTCTTAGCAGTGGCGTAATGCATCTGCTATGGTTAGAAATAAACTCGTGCCTATGCTGGGTGCTGAAGGCAGGGATTTCTCTTGCAGCCGTCTGGCTGGCCGGGAAGGCTCCTTCTGCTTTAGCTCTGACGAGCGCTTAAACAAAAAAATTTAAGGAGCTGGATTGCTGTGCGGCACCTAGACTGCACCCGAGACTTCACCGAGTTCTTAAATGAGGTTGCAGCAAGGGCTCGGACTTGCTTCAGAGGTCCTGGAAACCCACAGGCTTCGCTGCCCGAGCCGTGCTGCGTGTCTGAGCTCACCAGGGCTGCCTTGTGCAGCGAGGCATCGCTTAGTGGGAGTAGGAGGCCGGGGGGGCAGAGTCTGGCACTTCATAATTGGTTGGGGATATTATTATTATATTTTATGAGCTAAAGGCTAGATTGCAGTCTAAACATCTGCCCTGCCTAGGGGGGTCGTGTGTCTCCTCTACCCCAGGAGAACAGAACCGGTTGCAATTCAGTCTCATTAAACTGGCTGAAAACCAGGATTTCTGGTTCACAGGAAATTATTTGCTTTTTTAAATTTGACTTTTGGGTTGGGTCAGACTGAAATGAACTGGTTGTTCTTGCTTTGCTTCTGCTTCTGCTTCCAGTATGCTTGAGGGTCCTGTGCCTTGAGGCTGCCCCATAAAATCCATGTCCTTGTTGCACTCGTGGCTAAATCCATCCCCAGTGTGGAGTTGGGGGCTGCTGGGTCCCTGCTGGGGGGAAACGCTCCCAAAACCTCAGCAGGGCTTGTCTGGAAGGGTCTTTTATTAGATTAAAGCTTGTCAGTCTACAAGTATTTTGAACAAGGCATTCTAGACTTGGAATAATTGAACCTCGTTTGTTTGGACAGAACTTTTTTTCCCCTAATGCAACAGAAAACTTCCTGACAGCGCTGGTCCTGGCTCTTCTGCAGCCGCCTCTCCCGGAGGAGCGATGGAGGATGTCACCTCTTCTGATGGAGTCACTTGCTCCCCCATGGCTCCTCTCCCTGCTTCTTCACAGCCAGGGATGCTGGAAAAGCGGTCCAGCTTCTCCATCCCAGCCGGTTGGGGTCCTGTAGCTGAGTGGGTCTGGGGCAGCCTGGCTGTCTCCCCTTGTCACCAGCTATTTAATAAAGGCACTGAATACAGAGGGGGATGCTGGTTCACGTGGCTTTTCTGGATTGCGCCTAGCTGCCTGCGAAGAATAGACCATCTAAACACGCTGCTGGAGCACTAATCGGCCGGGGACGGTTTGAGCTGCCCGAAGCGGCTCTTTTGTTGGAGGTTGAATTCCTCCTCTGGCTGATGCTCATCCGGATCTTCCCATGCAAAATTCCTATCGCCCTTCGTCACACAAAATGCGGTGGGGTCGTGATGCCGGACAGGCTGCCAGCCCTTGTATTTGGCAATAGCTCTGCTCAAACCCCTTCAGGACTTATATTCCCCCTCCTCTGGAAAAGATTTTTGGGGTCTCTGCCCCTGCTTTATACACACACAGGTCCTATTTCAATAAATGAGGAGCTTCTGTGGAGCTGTGTGAGCTAATGTGAAGCCTTAGTTTGGTCTTGTGCTGTTTAATGTAGGGTTTTTTTTTTTTTCTGAACACCTGCTGTATGAATTAAAATTTGCCTTGTAAATGTAACCAATTCAGAGTCTGAGCATGAGAGATGGGCGTTTGCTTTTTGCCTGGAAAAAGAAAAAAGCAAAACCTTGAAGGTTTTTCTCTTCAGGCAGCTTGGCCTTGAAACCAGAGAGAAGCCCAAGTCCCTCTTTTTACCATTTTTGATTCAGTTGCCCCCTGTCCTTATAAGCAAGCCACCAGAAACATGACGAGGCAAGCATCTCTGCTATTTATAGCTTGCGCTGCTCCACATGCCTGTTTTAAAAATCAGCCAGCTAAATGGCTCTGCAGCCTTTCAGCAAAAGGCGTAATGACACAGGCATTTTCTATGCATGGATAGATGTATGTATATATAAAGGCCATTGGTGGTGAGCCTTCACCCCGAGCAGGCAGGATGGTTTCTGCAGCAGGGATATTTCTCCTGGGCAAAAGGGAGCCCCATCAGCGCTGCCCTGACTCTGGGAAGGGGCTCTGGTTTAGTCTGCACCCCCATGGCTCACCCCTGCTCCAGCCATCACCAGCCAGCCCTGACATGGGACTGGTGCCACTGGGGATGCTCCTGGTGGGGTCAGTCCTCCCACCTCTCCACTGCACCTTGGCTCTTCAGGGGGGTTATCACTAGACAAGATTTACATTGATATTTCCCAAGTTTAAAAAAAAAAAAAAAAAAAAAGAAGCTGCATTAACCCTTTCTTTCTTTTTTTTTTTTTTTTTCCCTTGTGGCATCACCTCTATAATTAAGAGGCTGTGGTAACCTTTACCTGTATAACTGGTCATGCCACTTCTCAGATGAATCTGCTTTATTCCTGGCAAATTATACTGCTGCAGTTTTCAGGCAGCTTTACTCTATTTTGACTGACTGGCTGACTATATTAACTGATAGTGCTGCTTGGGCTGCTTTGATCCTGTATTATTTATGGAAATGATGGCATATAACTCTGTGTCGCTGATTAATGCTGCATGTATTTTTAATGTGCTAGTTCTACTGTTTGATCTGTGCTAAATGATTATTCCCTGATGTGTTCCTGGGTTCATTTTGGTTCCTTATGAAAAGGATATTGAAATGGACTGTTTGTTTTGTTGCTTTTTTTTTCCCAGTGGTCTCATCTTGTGCTGGTTTTTAAGCTTTCACAGATCATTTTCCCAAGCATGGCTCTGCCGCTATCACGTGGAGCATTTACACTTTATTGCTATTAATTTGAGTGTTTCATTGGTGGCATTACTCTAAATTCATTGCTGTGTGCGCAGTTGTTTGAAGTTTCAGGGAGATACAAGGTGGCAAACCAACCATTTAGGTGGTGCTCAATCCTTCCTCATGTGCAATTGCTGAATCCCAGCTTGACTGTGATTCAGATCCAGCAGCACCTGAATGAGAAAGAAACCAGTCTAAATTGGAGGGGGTGTAATGAATATTTTCTGTGGCCTGTCACAGGATGGCTGGGACTGGTCGATATTAAGAAAATGACTTTAATTGCCGGGGAAGTGTGTGCTTGACCCGCGGCTTCCTCCTCCGTGGCGTGAGATGTGGTCGTGGTTGGGGAGGGACTGGTGGCCGAAGGCGATGTTTCATCCCGGGAAATGCCCACCACATCCCGTGGCACGTCCCGTGGCGTGCACGGCATGTGCGGTGCTCCTGGTGCTGCCGCTGGGGAGAGCGTCTGATGTCCTTCATCCCTCCTCCAAAATCCTTCCCCATCACCAGACGTGGGCAACGGGGTGGAAACCAGGAGGTCGTTCCAGGAGGAGCATCTGTGATCTGGAGGATCAGTATTTCCACTCCCCAGGGGCAAAACAGAGCGGGGGGAAGTTTTGTTTTTTTTTTTTTTTAAATCTGTTTTTTTTTCTCCTGCCTTTTTTAATACCTGCTCATTTTCGTGGTACAGGTAAGGGTTGTCTCCTAACCCCTGCCCGCACCCAGCGCGTGGTCAGACACACCTTCTCCCTGGGCACACGGTGCTCCAGCAACAACAGGTTTGTGAGGATGCTTTCATGAACAGCGCTGTAAAGATGCAAAGCAATGCTAGTTGAAAACCTTTAAAGGAAGGCTTTTTTCCCTCCTCTGAACAGGGCTTTTTGTCAAGATCAGCAAAATATGTATCTTTCTGCTAAAGATCCCTTTTCCTTTAAACTGTTTTCAATGGAAAAGTCCATTAAACTTGACTTTTTGTTCCCTCCCTCCAAATTTTTCAAAGCTCCTTGGTCCATGAAAAACGTCAATAATTCAGTTTTCCTCCTGCTTTCTATTTCAAAGAATATATATATAACTATACATGCATATTATAATACATACAATATTTTTTATATTTTTTTCCTTCAGCTATAACTCTTGCCTTTTGTCACTGGGAACAAAGCAAATATTATAGACCGTTTTCCGATGTTCTTCCCCTGCCCCAAAATGGAGACGCGCTAACCTGGGCACGGCACCAAGCCAGTTATTTGGGGGGAAAATCAGGAGGGATGCACCGCATCGGGCGCTGAGGGAACAGGCAGGATTTTTGGATATGGCTCCTGCAAACTGAATTGCTTCCCCGAAACACGTCTTGATCGCAGACGCGTGAGTAATGGGGCAGAGGCACCCACACCTTCGTGGTGCTGTCGGATGGGGAAAGAGGGCACGGTGCCTTGCACAACGTCTGTAGCGGGGGGGTTGTTTCTGTGCACCCCTTCCTACCCCAAACTGCAGCCCGAGGGCTGTGGGGAGCTGGGCTGGGATGCAATTAGGACCCCAGGATATCCAGAGAAAGTGGTGAATCTGCTCCAGGTTGTTTATCAAAGCAAAAAGGTTATTCGAATTAAAGCGGAGCGTGCGGAGCGCGCCGACCTGTCGGCTCTTGCCTGGGCTGGGCGTTTGCTCGCTTTGTGCCAATATAGGAGACGTCTTTGCCGGAGCCTCCCCAGCTCATGCTCTGCCCTTTCCCGCCATGGTCAGTTGGGTTTCTTCCCAGTCCCAGTGCTTGAGGAAGGATTTGGGGGGATTTGCTTTGTTTTTAAGCTCCCTGGGCGACTTGGACGTGAGTGCAGCCATCTTATCTCCCGGCGCTCCCCTCCCCGCGAACGGCCGCGTTGCGTTAAGATCTGTCTTGCGGGGTTTTCCAGCAATGCCCCCCAATTCCGGGGCAGGGCCGGGTGTCCCCCCGGTTTGGGTCGGGGGCAGCTGGCAGGCTGCATGGCATCCCTGCGTCTTGCCCAGCATCCCCTCCGCCACGGGGCCAGCTGGCACGGGGAGCAGATGGGGAGGTGGAGCCGGGCTGCTCGGCCGGGTTTCAGGCTACGATAGAGCGAGGTGACGTAGAAAACTAAATACCTGTTATCGGAGAAAAGCAAACAGAGCCTCCACCTGGCTCCAGCTTTTCTCCCTTCAAGGGCAGGCTGCACGACTGGCGTGTAGCTCCCTGTAAAAGATGTTTTATTATTAACGTGCTTGCTTTGGTTTGGCTGTGTTAGGAAATCCAAGCTTGACTCCAGATAACGAATGACAAACATTATTCTGGACTTGACTATTTTATTCTGAGCATATTTTTTTTTTCCTCCTGGAAGTTTACAGTAAGTTGTCGACAGCATGCCCTTTGACGTGGATTAGCACTGACGCCTTGCCGTTGGGTCTTCCCATCCTTTTCACATCTTGGTTGTTTCTTTTCAAGGGAGGCTTTTGTGCATGTCTAATCTGTTTAAAATGAAAAATAAACAAGAAATGGACTGATCTCTGGAAAGGTAGTCGGGTATGAGGGCGGTACTGGCTTCCCTGCAGAAGGCGGCGAGCTTTGGGGTGGGACGGAGGGAATGATGGTCCTGCCCCAGGAAGAAAAATGAAAGTGAAGGCCCCAGGAGAGGACCTTTCCCCACCAGCACCCCAGTTTGCTGTCGAGGGGAGCCTGGAGCAATGGCTGTCACTGATTTTTGGTTTACAGACCCCTCAGAAGCTTTCGAGTAGGTGGGTAGAAGGTGAGTTCAAGCTTGTGGGTTGGGGAATTGATGCTTTCCTCTCTCTGCTCCACCACCCATCACTTTGTGGTCCCTCCTAGGGACCTCCCTTGGGTCCACTGTCACGTACATACGTGAGCTAGGTGGCCCTTGCCTTAGAGCTGATCCCTCTCCCACCTATATATATATATATCTGTATGTATGTAATAGCAGGTAATATATTTAACAGCGTGTGCAATATTGGCCATATCGAAGCAGAGCCTCTCTGCATTGCCAGGGTTGCGTTGGGTACCTGCAGCTCCCCTGGATTTGGTAGGATTTTGGATGCCTCTTTGCAGATGGGACTCGGATGCTCGTTTTGCAGGGTTTCTCTTCGGCAGCAGAGCTGATGGAAGAGGAGGCACTGCTCCTCCTTCTGCAATGCTAAAACAGTCATTATAAAGCCCTCAAAAATTGGGAAATGGTCAGGATAGAAATGTCAACAAACCTCTTCGAGCTGACCCACTGACTACAGAGGAAGCTCTGTGGGTTTGAGCGTCTCTTTGACTTGGGATCAGGCTTGTTTTTGCCAACCCAACACTGAGTGCGCTGCCTTTGCTGAGGGCAATTCCCCCTTGGTGATGCCGTCCTGGCCGCAAGATGCGAGTGGTGCGGTGCTGCTGTGGGGCTCGGCTCTGACCCTGTAAATCAGTAGTTTGGGTTTAGCATCTTGGCTCAGACTTGGTCTTAGCTTAGTGCTTAAGCTGTGGGTGAGACAGAAAGCGCTGCACAGGGTGCCTGAAACCCTTGTGCCTGTCTGCCTCTGTCCTTCCCAACACACTTTTAAGGGTTTTGCCTATGCAAAGAGGATTTGGCTGTTCTGTGGGACAGGGCTTTTACCTGTTGTACTCCACTGGATGGCCTGGTATTTATTGTGGAGGTTTCAGAGAATTGGCTAAGACTTTAAGTCACTGTTTATTTGTGGTTGCTGAACTTGTGCTGTTTAATGGAAACGTTTTCCTTTTGAAGGTGAGCTATTGCTAGAAATAAATACAGACAATACCTCGTGGCTGAGGTAGGAGCCAGGACTGGATGGAGCTTCAGTGTCGGCAGCAGCACGATGACTAAGGAGAGAGAAATTAAAAGCCGATGTGCAGCCCTGATTAAAGTCATTAACGTGCTGCAGGGCTCAGGGGTTTAAAGCAAAGGTGAGCGGGAGGCTGGGGCTGGCAGCTGCCCTTGGAAACGTGGACTCTGCCCCTGCTCTGTGTGCATGGGTAGAATTTATGCGCTCTAAATTTATGCCATCGCTGCAGTTGACGGAGAAAGGTTTGGAGTACACCTTAGATGCACCGAGATGTCCCCTGCCGCTGTCTGCTCCTGCTCAGCAGGTCCCCAGCAGATGATAGCCAATCTGCTGCAGTTCCCCATTTCCAGTGATAAGTGACAGCTTTCTCCGTCCAGGTGTCTTTTTCCATGACGTGCCCTGGCCCGTATCAGTTCCCTCTTTGAAAGCTCAACTTCTCTTCCATGGGTTTGCCAGCAAATTTTGTCTTCGTTGCAGTATCTACAACTCAGTTCGGCTGGTGCTGGATGAAAGCAAAGGTGAAACAAGTTCTCAAAGGGGGAATTAAAGTCACCCAATGCGAGCTGGAGGTAAATGCATCACCGTGCCCCGTGCAAAGTGTAGCAGGGCAAGCACAAGGCTGCATTATAAAATAAGGGAATAAAACCTATGGAGCAGGAAACCTCTCTTCCCAGCTTGGAAGGCATTTTCCTTGCTCTATCCCAGCAGCTCTCACTGCTTGCAGCACATTATAACTTACAACTCCTTGTCTGGCAAGAGTTACGGTAACTCCAAATTAGCCTGTAGCGCTATGTCATCATAACCTTGAAACAGGACCCAAATGGCAAAACCTGCCCGAAACCAGTTGTGATTACTCATGCTTTGTGCTATCCCTCTCCCCCGCTGGAGTTTCTGCTATGGTAATTCCACTTATTAAGCAAGAAGACAAAACACCTTTATTAAACTTGGAACCAAGCTTGGGAGCAATGAGAGAACCGGGACTTGCTGGCTGCAGACTGTCAAAAGTTTTTCTTCTCTTCCAGTCCCCTTTCCCTTCCTCTGCACAGCCTTTCAAGTGAATGAGAGAGGAAGAAAGATACTTTGTTGTTTGTGATGAATAAAAGTCTGCATTTAAATATGTTTATTTAGAGTAGGAAAAAACTTAGGAAAGTGTACTGGGAATGAATCCTGTGATGTTGGGGCTTCACTTGATCTCCAAGCTTGAAAATGCAATGAGCCGAGATGGACGGGGGTCTGAGCTCAGGCTCTGTAAAGCTTCTTTTGATTAATACTTTCAGTAAGTGTTTATTAACACCGTGGATAAAAGAAGCCTTTGTTAACGGGTCTGTCCCTTTGTTCCTCCGGTGGAGGAGCTGAATCTTAAAGGGAACTGTCCTGGGCACCTGCTGGAGTTACTGATGAAAGTTTTCATTCCAGATTTTTTCCACAGGCTTAAACATAAAATAGCCTAAAACCCTCCAAAGCAGGTCTGCCCTCTCCCTCCTTGAAAAGCAAAAAAAGTGGTAAAAATGCCTCTTGCTGCCTGCATGCAGAGCTGTGCGCGGTGGTTCCCTGCCCTATGTCTGCGGAGAGCATTGCTTCACGCTAAAACAGCGGAGAAGACGTGCGTGAGCCCCTTCAGCAATTTTGTCTGGAAAGGATTTAAAGACAGTTGCTCCCATCGTTGTGGCCTTTTGTTCATCGTAACTGCCGTGGGAGGGAGGTCTGCTCTGGAGAAGCTGGGTGCCAGGCGGAGAGGGGGTGTTGTGGTCCAGCATGGAAGCGCCGGTGCAGACGGGGGATTATCGGGTAACACGGCGGGACACGCATCTGCCTCGTCCTGCGGTCCGTGGGGTGTGTTGGAGGAGCGGGTGCTGCCCCAAGGTGGGACTCGGGGTCTGATCTTGCTTCTTGTCTTGCAGCAGTGTGAACCCCCTTGGTCCATCTTCCACTTCTTGTGGATGTCCGAAGTCTCCCTTTGAATGCACCTCTCATCTTGGGGAATTATTAGAGCAGTTTAAAAAGCACTCCTGCTTGCTCAGAGAGAAACCCGGGCATGATACTTGTGCTGCTCCAAAAGGTGAAGACCTTCTCCAGAGGTCGTGCATGCCCCAGAGCTGGCCGGGTGGCCGTGGCAGCCGTCCGAGGGAGCATCTGCTGCTTCCAGGAGATGCAGAGCGCTCCTCTGCCTCTTGCCAACACCTTGCCGGGGGAGGACGCTATTCCCGGCATTTTCATATTGAATTATGGATGGATAGCACACCTTTGCCATTGCTGTTAGCATCTCCACGCTTTTGTTCTGTCTTCCCTCCCAGTGTAAGAGTGACTGCTTTAAATGAAGAGAGGAAGAAAGGATGGCTTCTTAGCACATCCATCCTACGTTGGACCGAGCTTTGGTAACTCTGCCCAGTGTCAGCGGTGAGGGAAAGCTGCAGCTCCCTCTGTACCTCTACGGAGCACCCGGTTACACCATGGCTACACCTGGTGTAAAGACATTGAGTTATGTCTTTGCTACCAAAAAAAGATGTATTTTGCAGTGAGACCAGCCATGTGTGTTTGCCACCTTACCAGGAAACTTCCAAGTTCTGCAGCTTGTACTGTGATGTACCTACGTGGAGGGATGTAGGCTGTCACGGTCCCCAGCAGCTCACCTCCCCGGGCACAGGTTTCAGCTGCAGCAGCTGATGGTGCTGAAGCAGATGTGTTATCACCTGTTCTATGATTTCTGTACTAAGCAAAAAATGGCTTTACAGCAGCCTGAACTTGGCTGTTCCCTTTTCTTCTTAAAGGCAGCGTGAGCACACCCACAGACCCGGGGCAGCGATGGCTCGGGACAGCAAACCCCGCTCGTCTGCCCCACGTAGCTCTTGGGTGGGTGGTTCAGCGGATGCTCGGCACTGAGCTGGGTCCAGGGTGGTCTGGAAGGAGCAGCTTGGAGGTCGCATCTGTTCCTGCTGAAGCTGAATTTGACACTGAGAGCATGAGGAGTTAATTGCAGTGACTCAGGAGAAGAGGAGCTATTGCATCTGCAGGGACTGTCAGCAGGCAGGTCCAGAGGGGAAAAGGCTCTGGAAGGCTGCGCGCCTTGCAGCAATGTATTTTGGTTTTAAGTAACTTAATTGTGCCAAATGTGCAGGCAGGAGGCAGCTCCTGAGGCTGGGCAGGTTAGTTCCTTGCAAGCTGGACAAAGTCCCTGCTTTGCAGCCTGTGCAGCTTCCCCAGGAGCGGAGCCCTGGCAGCGCAGGCAGCCTGGGGTGGGATGAACAAGGAACAACTACTGCGTTTGTGCAAAAAAGCTCTTGGATAAAGAGGGGGAGGCAAGCCCTGCCTTTGTTAGTGGAGCAAAGGAGTCGTGCTCTATGCTTCACCTGGGGTTTTGGGGTTGAAGAAGATTTGCCCTTCTTGACTTGCAGTTTGTAACCGTCTTAGTAATGGAGGCACAGAGAGTGCAGATCTCTGCTGATTCCTTCCTTAATTGCTATGTATTTAAGGTATCTAGTGGCTGTAATCTGCATCTTAGTGGAATTCCTTGCAAGGAAGTTTTTATTTGTCAATTCAAGCAAGGAGAAATCACTTGTATTGTTTAACTTCCCAGCACGCAGCTCTCCTGCCAGTGGGATGCTGCCTTCATGTGTCTTGATATTCACAGGGTGATGGTCAGAGCTGGTAACATGAAGGGAAAGAAGGTGATGAAGTCAGGCCAGGAGTTGTGGGGTGCTTGTGTTGGCATGGCGGGTCTGCAGGGAAAAGGCAGAAAGCCTCTAGCAAGGACTGACTGGGAGTGTGGCTCATCTAGCTACAATGCTGCTGTTGCGTGAAGCTACCTTATTTGCAGTGGTAGCTGCTTTAAAAAAAAAAAAAAATCAAAATAACCAAATGCTGCATCTTCTGTGAATTTGTCAGGTGCGCATCCCAGGTCCAACTGGGCAAGGGCAGCCTTGTTTTGCAGTTGTCAGTGGGGTTTCTGTGGGAGGTGGCAGCCGTGGCGTGGTGAGCGGCTGCTGTGCCGGGGGAGCTGGGAGAAGCCGCTGGTGATGAGCTGGTCTGTTGAGATGTCGGTCGTTATCTCGGAGCAGTTGAGGCGGAGGAGCGAGCCGGCAGCCTGTGGTGTGAGCCCGTGGACAGGGCTCTTCATCCCTGCACTGGCATCGTCTCTGGACCGTGGCTGGCAGGCGAGCCTTGATGTGACATAAAGGAGCGAAGACAGAGAACGCAGCCTTCAAATTTTCTATATTGTTGCTCAAATGGTCAAAACTCAGGTATTCTGGGTCCTGTGTGGCTCTCGCATGAAGGTTTACCTTCGTTGCTGGCTCTTGGCGGTAAGAAAGTCCTCTCCTCTACTGGAGTCATCTAGAGCAAGACCAGCTGTGATGGTTTAAGAAGTTCCCAGAGCCCCTTCTCCGTCTCTGCTGGAGGTCCCTGCTTCTTGGCAGGAGACTCATTAGGTGCTGTGGGATGAAGCCAGTGGCTGCACCCACCATCCTGGGTGGGCAGCTGATGGATGGGATCTTAAGATGCTTTTAATAAGGCAGAGCCCTTGGGAGCCTCGGCCGAGGCCACCTGAGTGTTTTGTACCAGTTTGTACCAGCATCAACAGCGTCTGAATTGGTCACAACAAATGAACGCCAGAAGAAGGTGGCTGGAGGACGAAGCTCTCCCATACAGACCCGACAGCGTCGTGGGGCTTTCAGCAGGGTCGGAGGGTTCCTGCTGTTTCAGCAGTTAGTGTAGCTGGGTGCAAGGGCTAACGTGGCGTGCCAAACGCTGAGCTGAGCTTTCTGGCATATTTGGCTGGGCAGCGATCAGATGGTTTCATGCAGAGTTGTCTTTGTACTGGTGGAAGATGGGTGTTGCAGAACTGGTTTCCCTTCCCTCCCCTCCTGCCAGCCTGCTGGCTTTTGCATTTTATATCCCACTCTCTGCTTTTTTATTTCTTTCCAGTTAGCTCTGCCTTGTTCAGCTGCTTTATCTCACACTGCTCGCCTTCCAGCAGCACCAGCTGCAATGCCGGAGGAGCCACCCAGTTGTCCCAGTGTAGCACCTTGTTGTTGTTATCCCTTTTTAGGCGTGTGTGAGCCTGACCAGCACCCATGGGTTGGGTCAGCAAATCCCTAGGAAAGGGGACAGAGGGGAGGTCTTCATCTCCACACCTGGCTGTTACTGCTGCCTGACCTTGGGAGCCTGCAGAAGGTGTCGGGGGGAGAGCTGATGCTGTTGGGGTGTGAATTGCTGAGGAGAGACATCTGCAACAGCTTATCTGGGGAGGAGGAGGAGGGTGGCCGTGCAGGCAAGGCTGTCCTGGAGCATCTGCTCTCAGCCAGGCGACTGCGAAGGAAGATCTGTGTCTGTTTGACAGGCGCTGCCTCCGACCGCAGCTGCGCAAGTGGATGCTGTCAAGCGCATCAGGAACAGAAAGTTTTGCTTATCTCTACTGCAACAAGTCTGAGCAGCAAACCCGACTGTTATTTAAACAAAAGGCTTTACCGTGCCCTCCCTGAGATGTCACCCAGAGGAGTCTGCAGCTTGTTGTTGAGCAGGAAGGATGCACGAATCCTTTTCTTTGCTTAACTTACGGTGATGCGGCATTTCTCCCCTGGGACGTCATGGCACATCAGCACATCTCGGGGCTGTATGGAGGCAGCTCTTGAAAGGTTTAGACATTCACTGCAGAGAAGCATCTAAACATTTCTGGCTTTTGAAAACTGAGGAAGGAATCGGGTACGTCCCTGGGACTGGGGCGAACTTCCTTCTGCACGGCTCTACGCCTGGGCTGGTGTCACCTGCCCGTTTTATCTCAGCATGAGCACTATGTGGGGCTTTAAACGATTTATACCAGTGTTGAGGGAAAGAAAAGAGATTAATTCTTTTAATATGGAAAGTTACAGGCTTAAAAAAGCCTTACTGGCCTTCTGTTTTAAGATCTAATGTCACGGTAGTGTCTCAGCTTGTGCATTGCTGCTCTGCTTGAAATGCAGACATACCTGGGGGAAACCCCTTCTCTTGCTCCAGCTATGCCTGGGCCAAAAATTAAGGAGCGAGGGACTTCTCGACAGGGTGATTGATCCTGGGGGTCCCCTGCAGAGCAGGGTCAGTGACCGGGAGGACCTGGCTCCCCCATTTCTCTCGGCTGTAGAAGCGGGAGCAAATCCCCCGAAACGAGGGGTGGTCATTGCTGTCGTCTCCAGATGGGTGGGTTTGGTAGCTTGGGAGATGCTCACCTGGATGACGTTGCAGACCCGTGGCTTCCCTGACTGCTGAGTGGCAAGGGTAGAGTTTCCCCATCGTATCTTATTAATGCAGGGTCCATTCTGGGGGGGGTGCCTGCATTGCAGTCACGTTTCTTAAATAGGAAAGCAGCGGCAGTGAAGGCAAAGTAACTTGAGTCTTCGCGTATGTGCAAGCCCGTGCAGGAGCCTGGAGCTGGACTGGAGGAGCCAGCCCGCACTAAAACCCGACCCCTTCCCTCGCCCAGGCAAGTACCAGCCCTGGCTGCATGCTGGGAGCCTTGCTGGGAAGGGTGGGGGAAGGATAAAAGGGGGGTTCATCCGAGCTCATCCTCCAACGCATCTCCTAACCCCTGTTTTCTTGCTGGTTGTTCATGCAATACAACTTTATAGCCCGAATGCAAATGGTTGAAAGGACGATTCTTGCTCAGGGTTTTTCTCCACAGCGCCTTTAAAGCTCCTGTATAAATTAACGCGTTCGTTCATTAGCTGCAATTCCCCAAAGCACCGAGCAAAGTTTGTGATTTTAATTACTTTTTGCAGGGATTTGAGCACATGGAGACTTCAACAGATGATTATAGTTCATACTATTCATGCAGCCTTTTTTTAATCCCTTTCTCTGCTAGGACATGGTCGATAGATACTAAAATTGAAGTCTGTTAATAAATTCCCAGCCCCGTCCCGTGTGAGGTGCCTTGATCTTCAAACTAAAGCATTTTGCTGACAAAACAATTAAACTTCCTGAGAGGTGCTGCAGAAAGTTTGTCTGTAAGGAGGGTATGAGCTGCCAGGGTTGCTGCGTGCTGTTGCAGAGGTATTTGCCAAAGTTACATTTCATCCTGTTTATCTCTTAAGACCCAAGTTGGGCTGGCTGTGTTATGTGCTGGGTGGTAAAAAATACAGAGATTTTCAAACAGAAACACGGACTATTTATATGGTTGCAGACATTTGTGGAAATATTAGTGGGAAAATCTAACCAACTAAAGTAAAATGCCAACAAAACTATTTTCAAATTAATTAAAAGGCTTGGATCCATTTTTTAACTGTTGAGATTTTAATCCTCAAGCATTTATTTGGTCTATTTGGAGCTACTGTAGCTTCTCGTATCCTAAACATTTTAGGGCCACATTCTTCTTTATATGCAGTCTTCTTAGTAAGAGACCCAGAGGGTTTGTCTGCATATGGGAATAATTCTTTAGCTACAGCAGTGTAATCCCTCCTGCGCAGCCTTCTGCATTATAACCTGGTTCTTAATAACTACTGGACCACTCCTGCTTCTCGTGACATCTTGTCTCGTCGGTGGGAGCTCCTTGGGTATTTTACCCTGCTGTCAGCCCCGGTGGTGTCATGCGCTGGGGATCTCCCAGTGCAGGAGGAGTATGAGGTTAATGAGGATCCATATTTTACTTTTTTTTTTTTTTGCTTATGTTTACAGGGTTTGATCCTTTAGTCTCCCAAGACAGCTTTACACCTGTGAGTCTGACTTCTTTGTTGCATGTTTACTGGGGAATGAGCCGGTTCAAAGCTCTCTGTGCAGGTTGCTAACTTGTTTAGCGTCAAAAAGGAAGGCAAAGCAACAAAATTGCTTGGTGCTTGCATTGCACAAAGGAGCTTTCAGGAACTCCTCAGAAACAAAATGCCTGTATGCTCAATTGCAGGTGCAGGGAAGGAATAAAAATAACTAATCCCAGGAGTAACCAGCCTTTACATTTGTTTAAGGTCTAGGAGTCCTGGCTGTGGGTTAGCTGAAGGAGAGGAGCGATGGCTTTGCTCACAGCTGGTGGGGCAGGAGGGCTGTGAACCGAAGTGGGGAGCGATGCTGCATCCCTTTGAAAATCCAAAGAAAAGGCAGAGGGGTGACATGGTCTGGGCTGAGCTAGAGTTTGGCTGAAACCCCAAGTCTGCCTGCTTTACGCTGATGAAAAATGCTTGTGTGGCTGCTGGTGACCCCCAGAGTTGGGACCTTGGCTTTGTACTTCTTTCCAAGTGATAAGAGAGATTTACTCTGATTTAATTTTCCTCAACAAATAACTTTAATCTTTTAACGATATTACAAGTGATGTATAAGCACTGAGAAATCCTTGTCTTTTCTCCCCTGTTGACCCATACAATCCTTTTATGGAACAACACAAGTGACTCGTGTAAATCTCTTTAACAGCATTAATGTGAATGATGCTGCTCTTTTCACCAGCAGCACGCCCAACTCTGCAGTGCTGAGAGCTTGATGGAGTCCGTAAGTGCCCTGAATCTGATGCACTCAGTAACAAAATGAGTGCAAAATAATAGAAGACACTTCTATATGTATATAAAATTTTTTTGGGGTAGGCAGAGATCCTCTTCCTACCACTTTGGCTTTGCATTGTAGCCTGAAGTGAGAGTGAATTACAGGTCTGAGCACCTTAATGCACCTTCATAATGCAAGAGTTGACTATTATTTTGTGCGAGTGCTGTCTAGATGAGAATGAACCCTAGGACTTGGCAGCACATCTCTCTTTAAGAAGTTACAGTGCATCAGCTCATCTCTGATCCTGTTCTTGCAGGAGCTCTTAGCCCATGGCAGATGTTCCTCAGCTCCCTGCAGGAGAGCTTAACCAGCCTGTACCCCTTCAGATCTGCTGCAAGCCATGGGGTGAAGGCACGCTGCCTGCAATGGTTGGAGGCAAAAGCATCCTTACGCTGGGGTAACAGCTTCTGCGTTCACGGCGTCAGCTTCATTGCACCCAGGTACCCAAGTGAGGAGCAATGGAGTTGAATGCAAATGCCAGTCCAGGGCAAGGCTCGACTACACTGAGATGGTGGCATCAGAGATGTGGAAGGGATGGGCTGGAACTCAGTAAATTGTTTTACAAGGGCTGGGTAAAATAGGACCTTCTCTTTTAACAGACGGCAGCTTGTGGTGAGGCTCACAGATGCTCTCGTTATCCTGTATCCCGTGCTGGGACGGCACCATCCTGACCTTCGTCCAGCTGCTGGGGGAGGTTTTGCACACTTGTGGATCGTACCGAGGGGATGAAATGTCTTCTCGGGGGTAAGGGAAAGAGCAGTGGTGCAGCACAGCTGCGCCTTTGGCTGTGATAAGAAAAAAAATTCCCAGTAGAAAGAGCTGTGTCTAAGTGTTTAAGGGGGATTTGTGTGTTTGTGGGGAGGACTGGAGCTGCAACTGTCCCCAAGCAGTGGAAATGGGGAGAAAATCAGAACGGCAAAGCTGGGTCAGAGCAAAGCTTCACCCATCGAAGAAGGGCCAGAAGAAGATGCCAAGAGGACAGGACATAATCCTGACTTTTTGCAGCCAGCGTTTCAGAGACTTTCCCATCAGGATGCTTCCTCCAGATCCCTGTGTTTAACAGCTACCAGCGGACCTGTCCTCTGTGAGCTTATCCAGTCCTCCTTTGAAGCCGTAGGTATTTCTGGCTCTCAGAACATCCTCTGACAATAAGTTCCACAATTTAATTACAAGGGGAAAGGAAATGGCCTTGGATAGATTTTTAAACCTGCTGCCTGATCCCTTTATTCCTGCGTTGTCAGAAATGGTGCCTGGAGAGGGATTGAGAAGGGGAAATGAGGGAGAAAGGAGAGAAGGTAGGGCTTGAATTTGGGAATAAAGTATGGAGAGAGGGAGGAAACTGCTAAATTAATACCAAAACGGAACCTTTCTAGGGACGGGATGCTGTCATGTACAGTGAATACACTACCTTCATCCTCTCTGTGCAAATGAGTGGGATACTGAGTCAGTGCTGGTTTAATATTTGGGAGGTCAGACTGGTGTGAAGTGAGATTACATTGGTATAAACCCAGTGTGACTACAAGCATTTGGTAATCAAGAAGTGAGTGCCTCTAGCCTTGGACTGGCTGGGCTTTTGGGCTGCTCACCTTGAGCCACGTGTGCAGGGGAAGGAATTGGGGTGCAGATGATGGAGGGAGGAGGTGAGGACGTCTGGCTTTGCCTCTACTGACAAATGGCAGGAGATGCCCCAAGTCTGGCATCGTTACTGCTGTTTTAAAGCCAGCAGGATACCTGATGGGGTATTTGGGGGTGAGGCTCTCGCTGAGCTGTGTGTTTGCACGGCTCACACGAGGCTGTTGGCTTCAGCTCTGCAGCACTGCACCGCAGAAACCACGCTGGGGCCGCACCTCTGGCTCCCGGTGCTGCCGGGGCACTACTAGCACCCAAAAACCTAACAGCACCTCCAGGTTATATATATATATATTTTCTTTTTTTTCCCTTCATTTAGTCCAGAGAATAGAAAATGACTGTCTCCCTGGGGATATTTCTGAAGCAGGACAATAAATAGCATCCCTGGGACTTCACAGCTTGCTCTTTCAGCTGTGCGTTCTTCTAACAAAAAATGTGCATCTTGGATTTTCCATACTGGCTCCCAGGGAGTAGGTGACTTCATTCAGGATTTGTACCGTTTCAGGATGTCTCCAGCAAATACGGTTTCACGTAGACATCTTCGTGTGTTTCACAGTGTTTTCTTCCTTTGCCGTTTGTAAATATTTCACTTGTTTTTAAATTATTCATTCATTAAGTGGCTTGGATGGGAGAAAGAGTCATGCTTAAAATACCTGCGCAGACTTAAAAAACTGCACGTTCAAGAAACTATTTTTACACCAGAATGAGCCCTGCTTAAGTACTAGGAGGGGATGGGAGATGAAGGGATGCGGTGTCACGCCAGAGCTGGCTCAGGCTGGGACGTCGCTGGGGTTTGCAGGGTAGAGCTTTTCACTGGGGTGGGATTTGGAGAATGAGATCCCTGCCGGGGGGTGTGGGCTGGAGGGGCTGGAGCTGAGCACTGCGGAGCTTGGGGAGCCGGCGGCTGTGCCGAGGGGTCACAGGGCACCGCGCTCCCAGGGTCCTGCAAACCTGGCACGTTCTTGGTTGTGTTGGTGCTGCTTACCGCCATGGTGTGTATCCAATATAATAAAAACCAGAAATAACTATTCTCCAGTTTATTAGTGACATATGACTTTTGCATAAGCATCGATCAATTCAGGGTGGCAGCTAACTGAAATAAAATCTTTTGCATATTAAATCTGTGTGCTGTGACATAGCAGCATGTCCCTTGCTGTAGCAAACTGTAAACCTTTTATTCTGCCTGCCTGTAAGCAATGCAAAGTAAAGGTTAAAATGCTGCTCATGAAGGGAGCGGTGTTTGGGGTTTTTTGCTTGAAGGAGTAACATGTGGCAGTGATACACAATTTTATAGTGCCTCTATTCTGGGATCTCAAAAAGTCATCGGACTGTTAATTAATTAAAGCCTGTCAACAAGACCTTCATGAGCAAAGGCGGTGGGTTTTATTGCTGATAGGCAAGTGCTTTGAGCTGTTGCATGGTGCTTTACGGGGAAGGAAGGGAAACCTTGATGTTTTAGAAATGGCAAACAGAGGCAGAGACTAGCAGGGCTCGGAGGACCTCAGGGGCGGGTGAACACCCTGCGGATGGGGAAACTGAGGCAGAGCAAGGGTGAGTGTCTATAGCAAGTGGGGGAGAGCTGGGAGTCAGAGCTTGGACCAGTGCCCCATCCCTGAGAGCTCTTTGCCCTCGGCTCCCGTTGCTGATGGTGTTATCCCAACCTCAATGCAATACCTCCAACTGCAGGGCAGTTCTGGGGTTCATCCACCCGTGTTCATTCCTTTGTGTTTGCAAAAGCTCTTGGTAAGGTGTTTTTGAAGGTTACCTTCAAAAACCAAAACATTTGCTTGAGAAAACTGAATAAAGGCTCCAAAAACCCAGGCTCTGGCCAGGAGCCAGGATTATGTTCCGTAATCATCTTCTGCAGTGTTCATCGTCTTTGCTGTGTTCCTAGAGTCTAAGGTAGATGTTTGCCATTGCTTTCCTATTCTAGCTGTGGACCTTCTTGCCTTCTTGAACCCGGCTGCCATTGGGACAACAAAGTGTCTTTTAAATTAAGCCTCGGGTTTTCATAGTCTGGTACATCATCATGTCAAACCTTGACGCCGCGCTAGGCAATGGATTTTAATGCTGCTGTCTGGTTCTCCTCCGCTGCCCAACCAAAGGGGCTTTAGGGCATTTTTGGGTTCTGTATCAGCCAGGCGGATGCATGAGCCGAGCTGGGTGCAATAAGGGTGAGTAGGAGGGGACCACATGTGATGCTGCTCCCCTGAAGTGGGCCACCGTCTGCCCCCCCCAAAAATCCCTGGGGTGGTTTGGGGGAGGCAGGGCCCGCAAGGAAACGACCCTTTTGGGAGATGTCTTCTGTGTCTGCCCCGTTGTGCCTTATCACACGCTCGGGGGTGATTTCGCAGGACCCGCAGCAGACGGGCTCAGCTCCGCACCCCCACCGGCAGCAGAACCAGCCTCCCCCGTCGCTGCCGAGGCAGCTGGAGCCGGAGCTCCACCAGCCTGTGAACAAAAAGCTGCTTTTTGCCTGTGTTATTTTGGATTATTGCAGCATTTTTCACTCTCCCGGGGAACTGGCGTATGCAGAGCCGGTGTGTCTGCGTTGCCATTGAGTTTGGCTGCTGAGGCTGAGCTGCCTCCAGGTTTTGACCCGACTTTGTGCAATTCTGATGGGCAAAGACCTGTGTGTGTGTGTGTGGAAAAAGGCATCAGCAAGTGTCTGCGTGTGTTTTTGGAAAGCATACGTCTTTCCAAAAGCATCTCAGCACACAAACAGCCCTGCCGTTGGAAAGAAAACCCAGTTTGGTAGCTGGTGCCATTGCCAAGATCAACCCAAAGTCAGCTGCTTTTTCCAGCAAGGCTGTTTGTGTTTGCATCCTTCAGATAAGGCAGCGGGGCCTGGCTGGATCCTGCCTTCGCCTCCCGCTGCCTCCCGGCATGTGTGGGGCTCCTGTAAGTAGCGATGACAGTCCCAGTGAGTTGTACCATGGCTTGGCGATGGCTGGACCCTTTTGATGGATGATTGAGGTCCTTTGATAAAGGGCAAAAGAAACATGAGGCTCTTGCCAATATATGCAGCCTCTCTTCTCTGACTTCTGGTTTTTCCTTTTTTGCTGTGGCTGATTTTCTTGGAAGATAATATGCTGTCATTGTCAGTTCTCCCTGCTCCTGTCAGTATAATATATTTGGGGACAGCCATCCCTTTTCCCCTAGCGCAAGCATGGCCACAAAACCAAATTCATAAAGCTGCTACAGCACAGCCCTGTCTCACTAAGGGCTTTTCAGCCTCTCACAGTGGATGAGGCTATTTAATTTTCACAGCGATGTGCCCAGGTATCGGCTGTGCCCGTGTGTCCTTTTGGGCTCCGACGGCTCCTGGCGAGCCGTGTCCCTCAGGGCTGGTTTGCTGGATGGAGAGGGCAGGAGCAGGGCAGTGCTTATGGATGGTCCGCAGCAGCATGGAGGAACTCTTTCCCATCACACACGTGCCAGCAGGATGGCAGCATTTCGAATGGGAATTTGACTTGTAGCACCCATCGCTTTCCAGCTGAGAAGTTCAGCTCTCAGCGGGTGCTGCTGGAGCATTGGGATGGACTTGGAGTGCAGCCAGTGGTGGCTCTGGCTGCGATGCTCCTGCAGCACGAGGGTGGTCTCCATGTGGAGCAGCTCATTGCTGCTGTGCTGGACCTGCCCTCTCAGCGCCTCACATAGCCATTAGAACTGATGCTTGTTTTCTTTTCTTAATCAAGTCTAGCAGGTCTAAAGGCACTGTGTGTAATGAAATTTAAAAAGTAAATTTGTTTTGATGCATGTTTGACAAACTCCGAAGTGCTTTTGCTCAACAAGTTTTTGTGGCTCCCATTAGCTGGGAGAAGCCCAAGTGCCCAAATCGATAAGATTCTGCTTGGATAATTGAGATGGGAATTTGGTTCATTATGTGAAGTGGCTGCTGAAGTGGATAATTGCAGAACTTGAGGTGTTTGTCCTATTTGCTAGTTTAGACTGAAGAAAATTTAGGTGCAATTTCACAAGTGTGTAGGTACAAAATTACTTCGATGGGGATACTGCGCATGTATTGATAAAGTAACAAAGCTAAATAACTCATATTTCTTTGTGTGTTGGAAGAAAACAGATGAAAAGTAAAAGCACCGGGGGCCATTTAACAGCCATGTGCTGCAGCCTGGCTGTCTGTTGGTTAGAGATGTCCTGTGGCTTCTGCATGGTCCCTTTTTGGGGAGAGGGGGATCTTTCCTCCCACTTGGGTTCTAGTGTTCCTAGAAAAGTCAACCTGTAATTGTGTTTTTATGTTCCTTTAATGTGTTCAGCAAACTGCTCTATAGTCTGCCTTCCTGTTCTGCTGCAGTCCACCGGTGAACGTGCCCAGGGCGAGGGCTGCTCCCCTGGAAGGACGGGCATGGGGGAGCTTTTACAGTGCTGCTGTGATGCGGGAGAACTTATGGCTTGTGTTTCCAAAGATACTCTGAGGTCTTCAGTGTGGTCTGATTTCAGCACATTACTTATGTATTCATAAATGAATCTTTATACAGTCACTGGGTTGTAAGTGTCGTTTGATCCAGGCACCTGCTGACGTCCTTTCCATTGGGTTGGGGCACAAGTGTGCAATATAAATGTTAAATAATCTGAAATACTTGTGCTGACAGAGCATTAGTGTTGGTCTTGTTGACATGATTTGAGCTTTGTTTAAGTCAAGTTTTCTTGGGATGGAGACCTGGCCTCTCCTCTCTCTGTGAAGTGCCTTTAATACTGGCTTTTCTCAGGGAATAACAAATACCAGCGGTTGCGTAAAGTCCCTGATGCTTTGTGCACTACTTCTGCAGATAATCCTTGTTTATAATTCACTCTTGGCAGAAACAGACTTTAAATTATTAAGGCACTAAATATTTTGCAATGAAGGAATGGAGATAAAGCTCTTGGCAGAAACAAATTGCCGGGGAGAGGTTGTTCTCTTCAGTGCGTTTGGTGCTTTAAAGTATTATGAGAAATAATGTGCGGGGGGACTGGGAATTCATCACTTGATCAAAAGATTTGCTTCCCTCTAAAAAAAGCGGCTGCTCGGTGTATGCTTTCCATTACCCCTGTAAATAAGGAGTGTCCCCGAAGCACACGTGTGGGTCCCCAGAGCCATCCCTGCTAACTACAGGGCTGAAGGTGGCCCGTCGTGGTTTCGGTGGTGAAGGGCAGCAGCCAGAAGGTCTCCGTCCTGCCCCAGCTCCACCACCCCAATTTTTAAAGCTGTTTTCATGTGCTCAGTGCTTTCTTGAGGGCAGATTTTCAGGGGAGCTTGGGCTGCTGCAGTGGGGACCCGTGCCATCGGCTCAACTACCTGGAGCTCCTCCATTGCCCCCGGCTCCCGGTCGGGGGATTCTGTATCCCTTCTCCAGGAGTGGGAGATGCTGGTGCCAGTTCATCGTGTAGGCGTGGTGTGTATGTCCTGTGTCGTAAGGACCAGCCCGTTGGTAAATCAGGGGTGTTCCAGTGGTGTGAAATGGAGGATCTTATAATTAGTGATTTTGCCACCTGTTGCTGACTTTATCCTAATATTACAACAGCTAGCACTTGTCAGCTCTTGCAGTAACGTAACCAGACAACCATGAGTCTGTGTGTGTGTGTGTATATATACATACAGACATTATATACAGCTACATATATATGTATTTAAGTAGTTATACCCATAGTCTTCTAGCTCTCTTTTGGAGAGATTTAAAACATGAACCGTGTGGGTTCAAACCCCAAGGTGCTCCCAACTTTTTTTTTAATTTTTTTTTAACCTTCTCAACATTTTAAAGCAAATACCATCCTTACAGCAATGATGACTCCAACTTGGGCTAAGCAAAGGGAGGGCAGCCGTGCTGACAGCGACGCCGACCCCGCTGGGGGTCTCGCTGGGCACCGTTGCCCGCAGCACACGGGTTTCATCTTCTCTTTCTCCTTGCAGGAGACCCGTGCAACTGCAGCGCCGTGGGGAGCGCCAGCGCGGCCGAATGCAACGGGACGACGGGGCAGTGCCCCTGCCTCGAAGGCTATGCGGGGCTGCGGTGCGAGACCTGCGCCCAGGGCTTCTACCCGGAGCAGAGGAGCCAGCGGTGCCGTCCCTGCGGCTGCAGCCACGCCGGCTCCGGCAGCGCCCGGTGTGACGAGTGAGTAAGGCGGTGTTTCGTTGAGCCTCCCGGGGTGGGGGGTTGTGTGCGCGGCATTGGGATTTGGGGATATTTGGGGATTTGGGATGCAGATCGGGCAAGAATGGATCTTGTCATCTGGTGTTAGTATTTAAAAAAAAAAAAAAAAGGAAAAAAGCAAAGAAAAAGCAGGAAGGAAGCTGGCCTTATAAAAATTCATGAAGCATATTTTTCCTCCCTTTCAAGATCTGGATTATAAAAATATCCGTAGCTGTGGCAAAAGCCCTGTCAGCCCACAAGGGAGTGAACTTGTATTTCTGAGTTGTACGGAAGCAGAACCTCTCCTAATGCCTTGTGCGTCCATTAGTCCCTATCGGTCAGGACTGCCTTCACGCTTGAGCTCAGGAGAGGAGCGGAGGAGTTTTGGAGAGGTTTGTTTTCCAAAGGGATATTCGTTACACCAGAGGCAAGCAAAGCTTTGTGCTCTGCCCTTGCAGAGCACCGACAGCAGTGTCGGCTCCTGCCTCGCCTGGCGTTTAACCCTGCCACCTCCTCTCCTTTGCTGTGTTAAGAAAGTCGCCGTAGCCGATGCTTTGAGCTCTTGTATAATGAATGTGTTCCTTTTCGTTTCACCTTATCCAACCTCACTTGCCTTTTAAAAGCCAGCACACAATGGTTTTTTTTCTCCAACCAGTGATCCGTCAGTCATTAGAGATTTGTTGCTGAGTTGCAGGCGTCTCTGTATTCCTGCAAAGAACGGTGTGAGCGGCAGCCTGACCCTTTGCGTCCCCTGCTTGTCCTCACAGGGTAGTGAGTCGCACGGTATCTTCTTGGAGGAGAACCCCCCAACAAACCACCCTGCAGCCACTTCCAGCCTTCCCAGTCTCCCTTCTCCTGCTGCCACCAGAAAGTCGGCAGCAAAGGTGTTCCTGGAGCCCCCAGCCCTTCTCCAGGGCCCTGCAAGGGAAGCGATACCTGCGTGCGGATGCAGTGGGCTTCTGCTGCACTGGTTGCCTTGCGCTGGCATCAGCCTTGTTGTCTTTTAGGGTTTGGTCCAGGCTCAGCGTGTGTTGTACACCTGCACTTTCCTGCCAAGGCTGGGGCTGAGTCAGAATCGACATGTTCTGCAGGGACATGCTGTTTGTAATTATTTTATACTTTTTTTTTTTTTCCAAACACCCAAACCCTCTGTTGATGTCCTTCCTCGTTGTTTCAATGCTGCATTTTTCTGCTTGCATAAGCTCTGAAAAATCAGAACTTTAGTCAACTGGAGCATTCCTTTTGAGTGACCTTCTTAGTAAAAAAGCTGATTTTTGGGGGTGGAGAGTGTAGAGTTTTTCACTTGGTTTTTTTTAGTGGTTGTTTTGTGTATGGGAAGATGTGCCTGGAAGCATCAGGGTTTGCCACAGACTGGAAAATCTGAGTTTGGTCACATCTACTGGAAAGGCAAATTGGGCAGAAAGGCAGATGGGGCAAATCTTATCTTTGAGGGCTGGGAGAGGAGGGAGGCGCTGCTGGAGCAACTGGGTTAACTGGGAGGGAACGTTCTCGCCCTGACTCTTGAGTCACCAGGCAGCAGGCAAAGCATGGATGTGGGTGACGTCTCCCCATGTCTTGCTGCGTGGAGCAAGCCAAGAAACACCCTTGGGAACTTCAGGTGAGATGCTCCGAGTCGTGAAGGAGAGTGGGGTGGAGTTCGTGCACGTAGTGAGCCATCACACCCAACCCCAACGTGTATGGACCCAGAAACGGCAGAAGACCTCCCTAGCTTCTCCTTTTCAGCACAATTTTACAGCCTTGAGGGACGTGGGAGATGCAGATCCTCAGGCGTTTAGAAGAGGGGCGTAGGGCAAAATTTGGAGGAAAACTCAGGGAGGAGGACTTATGTTAACAGAGATTGCTCTGTGTTTCTTTTCCCTGCTCAGTGGGGTTTTCTGCAGATGGAGATGACCTCTGGGTGTTTAAAAAGAGGAAAATTAGGTCAGTTGTCTGTGTTGTAGGGCTGGGGGCATCAGTATGTCTGTGAAACGGGCAGCCTCGTGCATAACGATGTGGGAAAACGAAGTGGGATGCAAAATCCGGCAGGGCAGGAGCACGGGCTGTGTTCCTGCGTTGGGGTCTGTCCCAGCGGGGGCGAGAGCCTCTTCTGCATTGCGAGGACATGTGTGTGTGAATCCAAGAATGAGATTTTTGGCTCTTGTTCTGGAAACGGGTCTGGAGCTCTGGGTTTGATGTCTACCTGCCGCCAAGTCCCTGGATGAGCGGTGCATGTCCCTCCGGGCAGTCCCTGCTTGGGATGAGGCACGCAAACGTTGCCTAACACCAGCAACCAGCTCCTGTTCCATTGACATTAAAAATACTGTAAGCTGTATTTTTTATTTATTTATTTTTTTTAAAGCATCAGCCCAACTCTAACTTGCACAAGTTAATTCCTGCGTGCTGGCTTAAGAAAAAAGCGATCACTGTTCAGATGAGTCTCTGAGGAAAACAGCAGCGTAATTTTGGACTCTGACCCTTTTTGACAGTGGCTGATTTGAGAGTCAGACTGCCTGAAGGCTGAGCTCTTGGGGGCACACAAAACATGCCTGATAGGTTTCAATCAGCTTGCACAGGCTTTTGTAAAATGGCCTTTTAAAGCCATATGATGATTATTAGTATTATTTCTAGGCATGCTCTATGGCCGGCCAGATGGCACACCCAAGTGCACTGTTTATTAACTAGACCTCAAATGCAGACCATCAAATAAAAATAAAAAAAATCCCTTTCCCGAGGCAGACAGTTGATTTTGGGAGTGAACATTGACCTGACATGTTGTCGCTATGAATGGACTCCACAGCCGCTAATCAAAGGTCTGTTTTGGTGGTGTTTTAAATTTGATTATCTGGGGAGATCCACACAGATTCCCCCTCTGGGATGGCGGAGGATTTCTGTGCTCTGGTTTGGGTGATTTTTTTTTTTTTTTTTTTTGTTAGATGAAAAGCTGTGTGTAGTTGAAGCTGGAGCTTGCTGTGGGGCTGGATGCAATCCTGGCTGTGAGGAGAGGGCTGACACATCTCGGAGAGGGGGAGCGTGTTGTCCCTGTTGCGGCAACACCTAGAAACCTCAGATAAAACCCCATTTCACTGGGTTGGATGCTGTGTAGATGCTTGCTGAAGATAGCTGTGGCCTGGAAGTGTTCATAGTCCATAGAGGAAGGGTGGAGAAAGAAGCTGAAGTTTCGAGGGCCATGGTCAAGGTCACGGAGAACGAGGACGGTGACTCACGTGGGTGCGCGGGCTGAGCTGGAAGGGCTGTGCTCCTGCTGCAAAGCCCCAGCCGGGAGCTGCCCCCCGCCAGCTGCATCTCTCACCATCTTTTGGGCACCTCGAGTTGAAAGCCGTGTTGTCCATCCGTCTGTCCTCCTCCAAGGGAGCAAGAACGTCCCTACCTAGTGGAGGAGGTGAAGGCGATGCTGCTGGAGAAGGTCACCGTGCCCAGGCTGGCCAGCCCACACCTCCCAGGCTTGCACCCCTGTCCGTTTATTTTTCTTTTTTCTTTACGTGAGCAAAGTCCTCTGCCTGAACTCTCATCTCCCACTCCCTACGGCCGGGCAAGGAGCCAACCCAGAGGCAGCAAAGGCGGTCTGGGGGGGACGGTGGTCTCCAGCCCCACCAGCCGGGGCAGGGGTGGGAGCACTGGGGCTCCTTGCAGTGTTTCTGCAGTGCCTGGGACACCCCTGCCCGCCGTGTCCTGCGGTGCGGCTTCTCCCAAAATGCCACTCGTGTCCTCGGCCGACTCGTGGCACGACGAGCCGGCACAGCGGCTGCTCCCCGTGGCAGCCCTGGGACGTGGTGGGGCTCTGCCTGGGACACGCAGGGCGAGAGGAAAGGGGTTTGGATTGGGGAAAACCTTTCCCTCCTGCAAAGCAGCAATCGTGCACCGACACGAGGAGCTGTACAGGCGCAGCTATTTAAATGCATGCGGAAATAATTTTCCTGTGTAAACCTGTCCTCTGGCTGATTTATTTAAAGGAGCAGGACTGCACACAGGCAGAGCCCAGCCTGAAAGAGGCAGTGTGCAGTACACTGCTGGTGAGCAGGAGATTTCAAATGACGCTGCATTTTATTTATTTATTTATTTTTACCTTGCTAGCAGCGCTGGCCAACCCACACTGGGCTGCAAACATGGGTAAAAACTGGGCAAGGGTAGCCCAGTGCAACCCAGCAGTCTGGGGCCCTGACGGCTTGTCCGCTGCATGCTGGTGCAAGGCTTTCCTGCAGGCGGGGAAGGGTGGTATTACCCTGATGTACCTCTTGC
Source organism: Harpia harpyja (assembly GCF_026419915.1). Classification (NCBI taxonomy): domain Eukaryota; kingdom Metazoa; phylum Chordata; class Aves; order Accipitriformes; family Accipitridae; genus Harpia; species Harpia harpyja. The sequence goes on from NC_068958.1 coordinate 7,827,757, forward strand.
AAGGCAATCATTAAAGGTTTTTCCTAGCCCAGTGTGTAGGGCTTTGAGGCTTTTTTCCAAAGCGTGGCCCTGCAGCCACAGGGACAGCGTGTTTAGCCCACCAGCAACTGTCCCCGCATGGGAGCTCTTGCACCCCACAGTTTGGGATGTGAATGGAGGAGGTGGGCTGCGAAGCGGAGAAGGTGCTATGAGATGCTGCTGCCCAGCAGAAGGGTTCAGCCCTCGATTCCCTATTTCCCTGGGAGGTTTTGTGTTTTAAACTAACTTACCCCGGTTCTAGGGAAGACAAGGTGATGCACCCTTCAGCTTCTGTTGCACCATTACCTGTGCTAGCGAGCAAGAGGAGAGCTGCGGCCGCTGTGGGTGTTTAAGAATTCCCGTGTGGTTTAGCTAAACCTGGGTTAACCATCTAATCTGGGTTAGGTTTTTCCAGTTCCCTTAAAAAGCTGTAAACTAAACACGTATAATATGCTATCATTGTCCCTAATGACAACAGATGCGTGTTAAATTGGGGTCTGTGAATCAATTTAAGTTGCTCCCTCTGCCCGTGCCTCAGTTTCCCCACAAGCAGAAGGGCAACAGGAAGCAGAGGCTCTGACACGCTGCTTGGAGGTGACGTTAGCTTTGGTTCACGTCTGGCGCTGAAACACGCTGCCCAAGTGTGCAGCGCTCTGCTCCTTCGCTAACTGAGCAGCCTTTCCTTACTGCTGGCTGGGGAGACGGCTCTGCAGCGTGTGATCCTGGTTTATGCACAGTTCGTGCCACGGGCTCGGCATAAGTCATGTTAGAGAGAGCTCCTGTCACTCATTTCCGTTTAAAAAAAAAAAAAAAAAAGACAAAGCATGCATATAAATGCCGAAGTGTTAATTCAGAGATGTTTTGCCCCCTCAAGGGGATCTCATGCTTTGTGTTCATATTAGAAAGAATTAAGGCAGAGCGTCCCTTAGAGCATGTATACATCGCTGTCTGTCCCCTGGAGCAGGGATGCTGCGAGGCTGAAAGGGGAGTGCTGTTAGCTGGGCAGTCGCCATCCCTGTATGCCTTCTTTGTAGTGGGCTTCTCTTTGGAGAGGCTGATCTTGTGACCCTTACTCGTATGGATTTGGAAGAGCACTGCTGGTGAGAGTAAGGTCAGCAGCACTGGACAATGTTCTTTGTTAAGGTCTTTGAATAAGGGCCGGGGTTTCTGAAGGAGCTCGGGGAGCTGGGCAGGGAGAGCCGCACGCTGGGTTTGCAGGGGTGGTGGGATGTGAAAAGGTGCAAAGAGATGATGGAAGGGTGGGGAAGCGATAAGGAACGTCGGTCCTGATGGTGTTGGGAAGCACCCAGGTGGGTCACAGACTAGGCGCACCTTGAGCATCATGTGGTATGAAGCCACGTGGGGCAGAACTTGGGGTGGTTTTTTTGTTAGTCAGAACATGCAGATCCATTGAAACTCAAGGTTTTTGTGGAGCTTCACCAGCTGGGCAGGCAGGGTGCTTGTGGCAATGGTTTGAGATGAGAGAGACCTCATGTTCCCAGGGCTTCTGCCCATCCCTACCACAGGAGGTTATTTGGGGGAAGGTGGTGGAGTTCTCATTTTGCATAGAGAAAATCTTCATTTTCTGTCTTTAGAGTGTCATCACACTTCTGAAATGTCTCTTCTTTGCGTGGGAACTCTATTTCCAGTCTGCCGTATTTTAGCAGTCCAGTAAACCACGCTGGGCACTGCTCTCCTTTGGAGATAATACCTTGGGAGCCTAACTCCTCAAGGACTTCTTTAAAACAAACAAACAAACAAAAACCCCCTTTCCCCTACTTTAAAAAGACTGCTCTCCCTTTTATAGATTGGCTGAACACAAGCGGTGGCTCATTATCTCCCAGTAATGCCTTGTCAGCATCACTCTGCAGAGAACAGATTTTTTTTTTGTGGCGGAAATTGTTACATGTGGACGTCATAAAAGCAGAAGAATACCCTGTTAGAGCGTATTTTTCTGCATGCTTTAATTATCTAAATCTCTCTCCTATTACAGACTCTTATATCCTTTACATCTGATTAGCTCTTCTTCTCTCTTCCCCCGCAAGGAGGTAAATATTGTACCTGCACCCATTTTTATTCGGTTGCGGGCAGGGATGGGAAATGAGTGAGTGACTGGACACAGCAGCAGGGAAAGGTAGATTGTTATCATCTCCCTGACAGTAATTGTGGCTTCTCAGAAATCCTGTTATTTTGTTGATTTTTCCAGCAGGTTTTGCCATTGCTGTGTTGTCTGTTGCAGACTTGCTGCTCTGGTAAACATCGACTGCCCTCAAAAGGAAATACTGGCTCAACTTTTTCAGCTCTTTGGCTGAGTTCTGGTTTGGGGGAGGTGGTGCCCAGCCTGACTTCAGGCAGTGCTTGTTGCTCATGCCTTTTTCTGCTGCCTCAGAGGAGGCATCAGTAGAGATCTGGGGGTTGGAGGGACTACGTTGGGCAAAACTGGTGTGTCCAGCGGGGACCAGCCCCGTCTCCCCACCTTCCCCATTGACGTGTCCTCCTCTGTGTTGAGGTTGCCTGTCCCATCCCCATATTGCCGTGATCTCCAGGGGATGCTCTGGGAAGCTGGGACCCACCGTTTGGGGTCGAGACTTTGCTGTTAGTTAGCTTTTGCTGCTCTTCCTCGTGCCAAACCGTAGAGGACCCCATCCAACCTCCCTCTCCAGGGCCATCATGGTCTTCCCATCGCTTCCTCCCTCTCCAGCCACCCAGGTCCCGGCGGGTGGTGCTGGGAGGGCACCCACAGGAGACACCACAGCCCCGGGCTGGAGTTCCCTGGCTTTCCCAGCAGCGCACGGCATCCTTGGCGGGGGAGACGGGGCCGTGGAGGCGGCGGTGGCCAGACAAGGTGGCCCTTTGACATTTACAGAATGGCCTTTCAGAGCTGTGAAGTGTCCCCAGTCCGTCGAGGGCTGCCATATAAACAGATGCCGTCCCCCGGCACAAAGCGAGGAATGCGGCGCACAATGGCCCAATGTTCGCCGCAATAAAGCCCCGCTTCTTCTGCCCTCCACAAAGGCAGCTCTGAGTGGGGTGGCGGGCGCAGGGCTCAGCTGTGGTTGCACTAACCCTTCCACTAAAGCGTTTCAGCTACCAGTGGCTTTGGTTGAGCCAAGGGAGCAGGGAGGTGAAACCCAACGTGGGGCTTTTTCGGGCTCTCTGCTTCCCTGTGTGCTGATCTTCAAATTAATTGACCTAAAGGAAAATCAACACGTGGGTTACGAGGGTTCTCGGTTTGCTCGGGTTGAGTGTTAGCAGTGTTGGTTTTCCACGGAAGTGTCTTGGAGCGTTTAGCTTTCAAATGTTAACTTTTCTACGTTGCCCAGAAAATGTGCGAGAGATTTATCCCCTGGCTGCTGTCAGACATCACAGAAAATCAGCACAAAAGGAGCTGCGCTCACTGGAGAAAGGCACCATTTTTAGCAACATCTCTTCTGAATCCTCCTAATCTTGTGCAGCATCCTTTTGTCTTATTTCATCAAAGTGTGACAAAGCCTTTTCATGAGGGTTGTTTTACAGATGCTCGTAGTTCAGCAACGTGTTTTTCCTCATTCATACAGAGCGCTGTCGTTGCCGTTAATTGTATATGTTGCAGGAACACCTCCGGGCCCTGCTGGGATGAATGATGGGCATATCTGTAATCAGAGGATTACAAGGCAGTGGCTGGGAGGCGACGGGGCGGCAGGCGAAGCTGGAGATGCCGCCGGGTCGGGGAAGGGCTGGCTGTAGCCCTCGCTTTCCTTTTTCTCAGGGCAACGTGGCCCCTCACTGGCTCTTCTGGGGATGGTCCTGGCAAGTGATGTGGTCCTGGGAGATGATGTGAGGGGTGCGTGCATATGCTCCATGCTTCCAGATGAGGATGGTAAATGTATTTGGCAAAGCTCTCCTTCAAAGCCGTGGGGGGTTTTATGTGGCTCATCTGCATGGTATGCCCTGGTTTGAGACCCATAGGAGCTCCCTCCTTCTCTGACTCTGCCCCAGCATCTTACCAGTCTCAAATGTTTTAAAAATAAAGACACAAAAGCTTGGTGCTGTACCGTTTTGGCTGGCTCCGACTTGGTCAGGCAGCCCCTGGGCTCTTGGTGGCAGCTGGGCATCCAGGTTTTTCTGGCAGCTGGGAAAACATTCAAAACGAATTTCTCCTTTCCTTCCTCCTTGGAAAAAAAAAAAAAGAAGAAAATAAACGATTAGAGCTTGCTAAGGGTTTTCTGTTACACCATTAAACCGTGCACAGCATGCCTCCAAACAGCCCTTAAGGCTGTGGTCCTCCGTCTTCCCATCCATCTTGTGTCTGTCATGTCCCTGCTAGCTTAACTATGTTCCTGTGGAGGAGGAGTGGAGACCCATTGCAGATGCAACTGCACATTGCAATCGGTCTCAGATCACAGATATTTTAATGCTTTTGGTTTCTTTTTGGAGTTCCCGTGCTCTCCTGTGCTGAGCAGTGCAGGGTTAGGGCATTGCCTGAGCTCCCAGGCAGAGCCTGTCCTGTCGGTGTGTCCTTCCCCGGCCATCAGACCTGGCAGAAATTTCTCTGCAGGATGCTCTGTGGCTTCTGCCAGGCACGAGGGGATTTTGGAGGTGTTACCTGTTCTTTGTGCTCTGCTCCTAGGACAATTCCAAGTGGGGTCAAAACTCTCTGCAGTCCTCCTCTTTAACGGTAGCTGGAGTAATGCACAGAGCGGGGGGGTCTCTGTTGTACCCCCTTAACTTCTGTAGCTGTAAACCTGCAGTCTTGTGTAAAATCCGACCACGGGGAACGTTTTGTTTCCACTAGTGGCATGAGTCACTTGGTGGGCGATGGGATTTCCCGCATCCTGTGGCTGTTTCCCCTTGGGTGGAGTAGAAGGGGGCTGTGGGGGGTGGAAGTGAAGTCAGACCGGCTTTTGCAGACTTTTTTTGGGGTGCAGGCTGTTCCCCCTTGCCCAATATTTTGCTTTTATTTACAGCCCCCTCCCCAGTGTCTGCCGGTGGGCTGCTGCCCTGGGTGGCCGCATCCTGCCGGCGGGTGCTGTCCAGCCCCCGGCTATCGCCCTGCAGGCATCGAGACAGCAGCTCCTAAGGCATAACGTGAAGCCCAAGGGCTGAGGGCGATCAGATGTACGAGCTCCTGCCTTGGGGGGTCCCAAACGTGGCGTGTAGCCCTCCGTCCCGCAGGGTCAGATCACTCGGTGTTGGATCCGAGCCTTGCACATGGCCTGCCCCTATCCCCGCCGGCCCGCTAATCACTGCCTGCTCCTTCTGCCAGGATCTTTTGTGCTGGTGATGTTTTTAATCATTAGGAAACATATATAAAGTTGATGGATGATGTGATGGTGATATACGTTACCTACACGGTCTTTAAAGTAAGTATATTTGTAAAAATCTAGTAGAAACCAAGGCTGGCAGGAGACTTTTGTTACTGGAATTCTGTGTTTGTCCCAACACATCCTTCCATCAATTCTTTTGTGAGAGTTAAAAATTGGCTGGCTTCAGTGGAGTTAATAATCATCTGAAATGGAGTTGAGCAATTGATGTTGCTGCATCAAAATGTTTCCCTCTTCCCTTCCCCCTCCTTCCCCCTCACTTCCCCCAAAAAAGAAATTCCTGGCTGATAGTCAAAATCCAGTTCAGTTCTCACTGTGCAAGTATTAAACTGTGGTTCTTTTTTCTTTCAAGTTTCTGGATTTTTATGGGCACAATCGGTCTGTTAACAGGACTTTTTTTTTTTTTTTTGGTGTGTGTGGTTTCAATGCATTTATATCATTGACCTTTGCTTTAAAAAGTGTCTGACAGTCTTTACTGGACTGGAGCTATGAAAAGGAGTGTTGTAAGGGGGCTTTATTCTATGGAAGCAATGACCACAGGCAAAGCTTTATATTTGCTGAGTGATTTAATTCTTGCACATGCAGAACTTGGCTCTGTGCCATGTGTAACATGTTGAGAAAAGGTCTGCTTTAGAGGCATTAAAACCAAACTTTCCAAAACTGTCTTTTTTTTAAAAATAGCTTGCTTTCCTGTTATTTTTAAGCTAAAGAGTAAAATCAAGGGACACTGCCCCAAAATGCTGCATTAAGCTCTAGCAGAGTCATTGGGGAAATAAACCTCCTTTAAAGAAATGAAGTGGGAGTCTGGATGGAAGGGTGCCAGCCAGGAGGAAGAGGAGGGTGTCATTAAGTTAAAGGCTTGATCGAGGGACAGGAGAGAGTAAAATGGAGCACCTGAATTCCAGGAGGAAGCCTGGGAGGGAGGGTGAAGATAATACAGCTCTAGTGCTTGGTCCTGTAAAGTCCTACTCATAGGGCATATCCCCAGAAGATGTGTTTTTAGGCTAAATATCAGATCCCCTACAAATTAGTTGCTTTTCCTTCCTTGGCTCTGCCTGTCCCCTGCCCGCTTACAGGAATATCTGTCCGGTAGCTGTCAGAAGCAAATAAAAATAAACTGCTTTTTGTTTGCTCTTATTTTAAACACTGTGACAACATTTGGATTAATGTTAGGTCTTGTGAAAAGCTCTTTAAAAGTCAAACATACTGAGCTGCTTAACAGCATCCCTTTGAATTCTGCATCTGCCTGCTGCAATTCCAGATAATGGTCTGGAGAGCAAGGAAACATCATATTTCTTTTTCCTTCTTGTAATCAGTCCATTAAATATGTCTGAAGTTTCAGATTCTGGAACTGTTTAATTGTGTAGCCACTTGGGCTGAGTTCTGTATTTTGATGTGCCTTTGTGTATTTCCTCTTCCTTTGGCAAGCAAACGAACAACAGAAATACTAAATTATGTTAATTTCTGACAGAAGCAATGTCTTCCCAAAAGCATTGCAATCTACTGCATTTTAAATAAAAACAAATCAACAGTGCATCAAGCCTCTGTTAGTGTTAATCAGCAGATTTTTCTAGGGGCTTTTAGAAAAAAATTGTGCATTGCTCGCTTTTCCCCAGGAGGAGCAAGGGAGAGCAATAGATAATCTTTGTGCAGGCACACTGAACCCTGAAATACTGAATTAATAGGAGGAGGGTGCATCCAGCAGTGTGCAGGGGTGCTTTGTGGATGATACCCGCCTTGTCTGCCGCAGCTGCAAATAAATCTATTTCCTGGAGGAGACAAAATCATGTTTATTTGGGTTGCTCTCCTGCCTTCCCTGTGCAGCACGCAGGGGTTGAGGTTTCCTGCAGGTCACCCCAGGGCTATCGGAGATGCGGAAAGGCAATTCTGCGCTCTCTCGTCACCGGTTCCCACGTGTGCAGGTGGGATGAGCCGCAGTCGCCGTGCCGGGGGATTGATGGGAAAGAGCATTTTATCCATTCCTGTGCCTTCTCTGAGAGTTGAGCCTAGGTGCTGCTAGGATATAAAGTCGCTTATGAAAGCGATAAGTTTGAAGCCTCTGCGTGGAAAGACTGGTGTGGAAAGCCAAAGGAATGAGGGTAACCTTTGCTTTTTATAGCCTTCTGGTATTTGCTGATGCCAGCTAACCCCAATATCCTCTATTTTAACTGTGCAGAGCTCTACCCTCCCTGCAGTCAGACTCGGTGCCCAAGTAAACAGGCTCTTGTCTGGCGTTAGCTGTAGTGGAAACCGCTGGGGAAGGGAAAACCCTCGCTTGTCCTTCCCTGGCTCCTACTGGGTGGGAGAAGTTGACTGGAGAGAGGGGCTTTGCCGTGGCTGTGGGGTTGTTGCGTGGAAGGGATAAATAGGATCATGGAGGAGAAGCAGAGGGAGTGCAGGTGGCTGATGCCTGCCTGGGCTGAAACCCGAGCGAGACACCTGAGCTGCGGTGCCGGCTCTCGGGGGAGCCGGGAAAGCAGGTGGTGAGCAGGGAATTGTCCGCTCGCCCGAAAATCTGGGAGGTACCGATGGGCGCCGATGCGGAGGGGAGGTGATTATCCACGTGGGTGCTCTTTTATCGTTCAGGCGTAGTGATCTTGGGGTATCCCAGTGTCCTGCAGGACCCAGGGCCCGTGCAGGTGCTCGATGAAGGTGGGACTGGAGAGGGGCTGTCGGAGCATCGGCTGGGGGCTGATGTGTGGGGATGGCTTTGGGCCAAGGCTTTCCAGAACGAGTGATGATTTCTGGTGCCCAGCTGGAAATTGCTGTCAGGGCAACTGGTCTTGCAGACACTCAGCCTTTCTTGAACTCCCCATCACTTTTTGGAAATTGTTGCCCATGGGTTTCATGCCCTGCTTCTGGCAGGCGTTTCTGCAGAGTTCCCCGCTCTGGAAAGAGAGTCCAAAACACTGACCGCAGGTTTGTACTTCGGATGCCTCCCAGCACATCCAGATTTCACTGTTTTTCTCTGTGCAGCTCTGGGAAATGCCAGTGTAAAGTTGGTGTCACGGGCCTGAAGTGTGACCGGTGCAGTGATGGATACTACAGGTTTAACGAAACCACCTGCGAGCCGTGCCAGTGCAACAACCACTCCAAAACCTGCGACAGCTTAACAGGTAACAGCCTTTTCTCGTGTGCCCATGGTGGGTGCAGACTTTACCTGTCCCCTCTGTCTCTGGTTTTTGCTGTTTTCATTCAGCAGACCTCCACTCTCATCCTCTTCATCTGCGTCTTTATGCCTTGAGTACCCAGAATCTTTACCTTAAAACTGAAATCAAAGTGCGGGGCAAGGTTGGAGCTAGTCCTCTTCTCAAGGAAGTCAATACAGGCTGTGTTATTTACCCCAGGCTGCAGTGCAGAAAATTTATTCTGCAGTCGCTATTGGAAATCAGTGCTCTATTGTTCTCTGCACTTACACAAATACACAACGTGGGCTCTTAAGGAGCTTTTGTTTAACTGCTGTTTACCTGGAAACATATACTGTACTGGCACTGACGTAAGGTGACTGTTATTACCACAGATAACATGATTAGTGCTGGAAAAAACTGGCAGCACCTAATTAATATTGCCCACTTTTTATAAATTTGCCTTGTTCATTTTCCTTGATCATTTCTTTGACTGTCTCTCACTCACACAGATGTTGATGGAGTGCAAATGTTGAGGCACCTGTGCTTGAATAGCTTATGGGAGGGCAGGGGGGAACCTAATTGCTTTCCTGTCTCCACTGAAAGGAGAGGTCCCGGAGGAGCAATGTTATGTGACTGCCTGCGCGATCCCCACTTTAGCAGCGAAACTCACACTTCAAAATCCAAATTCTCATCAAAACTTCCAGGCTGAAATGCAGTTCTGTAATATTTATCCAGGAGCCTAGAAAGGAGTAATAATTTAAATAACGTTGCAGGGTTTTTGCATAGCAGGCAGAGAGGCAGAGCTCATCAAATATGGTATTTCTGGGCAATTTCTGCACTGGTGTCTGTTCCCTCATGGCTTGTGTGTTTGCAGCACAGAAATGGGCAGCTGCAGTGCTGATTGTGCCCAGCCAATGCCCTGATCCTGCTCAGCATCAGGGGTAGAGGCAGGCACCAGATCTGCACTCCTTGAGGATGAATTACTGCATTCATTCCTGTTTTGAACTTTTTGTGCTTATGTCCTACTAATATTGAAGGATATAAGATTGTACCTAAAGCCGTGCACACATCAGCTGTGTTACTGATTTGGAGCTGGGTGTGTGGGTTTTGTGAAGGAGTAAGATAATCTGCTCTTCCTTTTTCTCCCTCAATGTTTCCCCCATCTCTTGATTTTGGAAAAAAACCCAGCACAGACCTTGCCTCTGGGATTGAGCTGTTCAGGCAGTGATTCTGCTGGGGCTGTCCAGCGCTGACCGCAACATTGCAAAGAAAAACCCTCTTTTTGGTTAATGACCTATTGTTGATCTGACAAAAATCCCTTTTTAAAATTTTCCTCCATCTGCTTTATTTGCTGCTGGGGTTGGGGGAACTCAACAAAACCAGCACAGAGAACAGTTGATTAAAAATTAGATCCGACGTCTAATAAGTAATGTCGTGCACTCAGCCTGCTCTAGAAACTGCACTTTGTGTGACCTCCCCAGCTTTACATCAACTGTGTAGTCTTTGTCAAATTTTCAAGGTTTCTTTCGCATTAATGCTGTACTTTGGGCTCCCTCTGCCGGCTCTGCAACCATGTCTGTATGGCATCGCTCTTCCCAGGAGGAATATTTAAAATTATTGCGCTGGAAATTGGGCAGCCAGAGCTCCCCAGGCGACAGCGCTTCCTTCGACACGACCCTTGTGCCCCGTGTTGTGTCTGTGCAATGAGTTTGGTTGCTTCTTCCCAGTTGGGGTACTGTGAGGTCTGATCCTTCCTGAGGGCATTATCAGGGTGGGAAGTGCTATTAATTATTAAGGCTTTCCACAGTGATACCTGATTGCAAGCCCATGCGTGCTTTGCATGGCTGAGCAACTTGCTGACTCATTGGAAACGCAGCCATTTTGCAGCGTTGGTATAGATAAATGTGAGTAATTTCTGCCGACAGGAAAGACATTGGTCCTGAAATGACCGAGACTGCACGGAAAACACAGGTGTGATTCCAGATTTATGCCACCATTAATGCCTGCAGAGCACGGTTCAAGGCACCCTTGCTGCTGATCGGGCAAATTAACCTTCCACGAGCCGGTCTGTCCCAGGCATCCCGCTGAAGCAGCTGATCGAGGTTTGCAACTGGAGAAACCGAGCCCAGCAGATAATTTTCCCCTCTAACCCTGACACCTCTCCCACAAAAACCGCCGGCTCATGTCTGACAAGCTGTTGGGTGAAGAGCAAACAGTGTGTGGGAGCTGACGCCGAGCAAGTGTCCTTAGTCATTCACCGCGCGGGTGAATCAGCCGCTTTCCAAAAGCGGCAGCTGCCGGGGTTTGCTTCCTGCCCTTGGCACGAGGGTCGGCTGCAAGGACGCGCCGGGCTTGCTCGGGGATGCTCGGCTGTGGAGTCGTTGCTGTGGAAAGAGAAGAGTAGGGCTTGCAAGGGAGCCAAACTGGTCCAATATTAATAAGAAAATTTGCTGTGGTTTTTTTAACAGTCAGCATTAACCTAATTCAGGATTTTTTCTGTGGTTAATGTTGATAGGAGACTTTTCCATACCCCCGCAGCACTGCTAGATTAGCTCAGTGAATCTCCTGTCTGTGCTTATAGATGCAGTGAATAAACTGCTCTATGCCGCCCTGGTTTGTTAGAAGGTGGCTCTTGCCTTTTCAGAGTCTTGTACACAGGATTTAATCATATAAGCTTCCCTCAGGTCACTGCCACCTCGTTGACGAGACTGCTGAATTATAGGATGTTCCTGTTGATGGATGGGCTTTTGATAGAGGCTGCGTTTTTATAACTAGGGAGATTTTTCTTTCTCTGGTCACAATAGTATCAAAATGCAATTTAGAGGCCCATTAGGACACAGCCTCTGCTAAGACACAGCATGTCAATTTTCTGATTCAGGGGTTTCCCCGGGCAGGGGAGGTAGCTCACATGAACCCCGAGTTCTCCTCTGTTTCTTTGGGAAGGTCAGTAATTGCTGCTGCCGTGTGCCTGTGATGGGATGGAGGAGCTGGAGCCCCACTGGTGGGATGGAGCCATCTGCCCCCAGGGCAGGACGGTGGCACTTCCATACCCCTGACCACCAGCTCTGTGGTGTAGGAAGAGGCTGCACACAAAAAAGGGCAAAGGCATAAACTGGAGGGGCCCCTCGTGCGAGTGGGGGATTTGAAGCATCAAGATCCTGGCTCACCGGCGCAGATGCAAACTGAAACCCCTTTCCTTGAGGACCGTTTAATACTGATAGTGTGTGTTTACCTGCACTGACCTTTTAAAGTGATGAGCTGTGGGCCTCTCTGCTGGGGCTACCTACTTTTTCACATTGTGTGTGTGTGCGTGTGGAAGGGGGGGATGACCATCAGAAGGTCATAAGAGGCCAGGATCATGTTTTGGCCAGAGGGTATCCAAAATCACCTGTGAGCTCTGATAATTGAGAGCACTCCACGTAGATTCTTGCTCCAAATGTTCTGCTCCAGTTCCTGCTGCTGAACGGTTGCTTGTGCTCTCGTCCCTTCCCCAGGCACCTGCCTGCACTGCCAGGAAAACACCGAGGGAAACCACTGCGAGCTCTGCAAGGAGGGCTTCTACAGAAGCGCCCATCCTGCCCACGCCTGCCATCGCTGCCCGTGCTCCACCGTGGCATCGACCGGCACCTGCCGAATACGTAAGGCTTTTGTTTTGGTCTAATTCCTCAGATGATGAATGTAGCTCTTTTCAATGAAATTGCCACTCAGAGTACATCAGCCTAGCAAGGTGTTTTATAGCCCGTGAATGTCCTGTTTGTGAGAACCAGGGCGCCTTGCTGGAACCGGCGCCTGCCACAATGCGTCCCTGGTGCTTGTGTTGCCTCTTGTGAGAGCAGCCGTGCAGTGGAGGGCGTCAGAAATGCTTCGCTACAGGCTGCAGCCTGCTCTGAAGAACATGCAGAGTTTTGCAGAGAGAAACTGTTGAGCCTGCGGCAGCCAGGAGAGGTACAGGAGATGCCCAGCAGTGCTGTGTAGCTGTTCATACCCGTGAGCCCTCTTCTGAACATCTCCATGGGACTCCAAGCAGAGATTCCCCAATCTTCCTGCTCTATTTTCATGTAACTGAGAGAATTCGTAGCTGTAATAAACGTATGTAAGACGTTTTTTTGATATTTCCTTAATCGTTTTTTTGCAATCGAGCCACCTCTGGCTTTGCATAGGCCAGAAAGTTCCCGCAGTGTGCTAGCATCCCCGATATAGTTCCAGCTATTTTCTGAAATTGGCTGTTTGAGATGGAAATGTTCAGGAGTAATAATCTGTTTGCTTAGCAACGTTCTGAGAGTGCCCTGTGATGCTGGTACGAGGCATCAGAAACCCCCAAAGTTTTTTTTCCTCTAGGAGCTGAGAAACTGCTGCAGTTCAAAAGTTGTATTTTCAGCTTAAAATTTGAGATTGGTTAATACTCAGTGGGTGCTGATTTTTGTCATAGTGACTTGTGGTCCGTTCCCACAGAACAAATCCCCCAGCAGGTGTTTCTCTGCAAGGGGCTACGGCACATATCTGGTTTGCTTTCTGTATTCTTTAGAGCCTGGTGAAACTGCCCCAAGGTGCGACGAATGCAAAACCGGGTACACTGGCCCGAACTGCAACCAGTGTGACAGTGGCTACTACAACTCTGACAGCATCTGCGTAAGATGTAAATGCAACGGGAACGTGGACCCAGCGCGGTCACCCAGCGTGTGCAAGCCGGATAGCGGGGAGTGCATCGGCTGCCTGTACCACACTGCTGGGTTTCATTGCGAGGAGTGTGAGGATGGCTACGTCCGAGACCCTGAGGGGACCAACTGCACCAGGAGAGGTAAAACGTGCTCCCCAAATCAGTGCTGAAGCTTGCTGTGCAGCTCAGGTGGGCACCAGCTGCCTGAAGGCTGGGGATAGAATACTGTTAATTGTTCAAATTGGTTTAGATTCATCTGGCCTGTGGTACGGGGATGAAAACTAGACCTTTATAACACGTTGGTGCCTACTGGCCTTGAAATCTGTGGTTTAGAGTTAGCTCTGTAACCACCCTGATTCCCACACTGTGGCAGGCACCTCTAGTGAACAAGCTGGAAAACAAAAACTATTTGCAGTGTATTTAAATGTAGGTTTTCAGATTTCCATTGCTTGATATACTTGATCTCTTAGTGCCCAGTGAATTGTCCTCATTTACTAGTCCATTCAATAGCACTATCTAGCTCCCTAGAAAGGGTGTTTATAATAAATTTTGTCACTCCTCATACTCTGCAAATAATAACTATTTGGACCAAGTTTAGACATTCTTTTTTTATGCTTTCTAAATGGGGAAGCCAAAGCTCAGAGGTGAGGTCCAAACTTGCACAGCGAGTCAATGCCAGAATTTACCAGTACCCGCTCTGGAGGGCTCTCTCATCAGTCTTCAGTACACATCTGAGACACTGCATGTAGCACCTTGGACGCAAACTAGCTCTGGTACTTAGAGAGGCTGCTGCACAGCAGGAGGACTCATAGTAAAATGAGAGAAAATGATTCTTAAGTTGCTTCTTCAGTGGTTATCAGGAGGTTGGTCCACAAGGTGGATCTACAGCTCCATGCATGGAAACATTACTGGTGTCATGTATTAGATAAGAGAACCCAGAGTTCAGGAAAGTATCTGAGCCCAAATTCATCCTTGTCACCAAGAGAGATTTAATTCAGAACTTCCATTAGAAGCAAATGTGGTTTTCACTCCCATGCTGCTCTCTGGAGGTGTAATCACAGAGTCCTTCTCTGCGTGGGGAGATGATCAATACAAAAAAGTTGGATGTTCATTAGCTGTAACTGTACCGTTATAGGGCTGAAAACAGCACTTTTGCATCAGGTCATCCATTATGCCCTGCACAGCTCTGTCTTTGTGCTAAGAGCTACATGACCTTGCTCCATTAAAATCCATATGTATGGCTTTGCTTGTAATACTTGCAGTTTTCACCATTCAGTTTTATTTTAATGGCATTGTTATAGCTGATTCCTGATGTGGGGAAAGACTGTCCCCTTTCAAAGGGACCAGAACGTGCTCTTCTAGCTTTCCCGTTTCCTTGACACCTCTTTTTTCCTGTTCTTATTAAGCAATTAAAAAGGCTTACAGTTTCTTTCCAGTTTCTTACATGCAATTTGCCTAAAAGTTGACATGCTGAGATGCTGTGCATGAACTAGTTTTAGGTTACGATTTTCATAAACCACTAGTGCATTTCAGTGGCCTAGTTTTGAGTGGCTTCTGGAGTGAAACCATCACCCAGACTCTGTTTAAGTGGTCGCAGTTGAAGTAAGACAGCATGTTTTGTACAGCCTGGGCAAAGCTAAACCCAGCCTCGAGTATCCGCAGGGGCTGTTCAGAGTCTTAAACCTGACCAAGGTTTTGATGCTTTCAAGGCAGATGGAGAGAATATTCAAAGGACGTGTGGGATGACCAAAGTCAGTGTTTTCGACCCCTGGGTGGATGGTGTTCCTGCTGCGATGGTGAGGCATAGCAGCAGGGACTTAGTGACGCAGTGTGGCACTGTGCCACCCAGCCGAGCATCGCAGCCTTCCCTGAGAGCCGGCGTGTGGGCTGCTGGCATGGCCCCCGCTCCTGCCGGTGCTCATTCATTGCAGGAGGTAGCAGAAGCTTTGCAGAGACTGCATTTCAATCAAGCAGCTGGATATGACGCTCACGTCAAAGCTGCCAAAGCGTCCCATTGACTGAACAGCTGCCGCTCTGAAGGAGCTGCTTTAGGACATCTGGAGGGCTGGCACGGCCCTGGTGAGCAGAAACAAGCATCACTGTATCACAGCCCAAAAGTGACAGTCCGCGGTCAGAGCATGGCACTGTTTCACCATGATGTTACCGTCACTTCCAGGAAATGTTTTCACCCCTGTCCCCCTTGCCAGCACTTAGCTGATGCTGACTCACAAGTAAAGCCCAGAGAAGTCCTGTTTCCTTGCTGGTGAATCAGCCATTGTCTCTGTTCTGTTTTTTTCTAATTATAGCCACTGGCAGGGTTTGCCAAGACTTGAGTGTTGATGAAGGAATTTGGAAAGGATGACTGAATTCCTCATGCCCTTCTCCCAAAGCTGTATCCAGGAACCTCTTGCTCCTGTCATGTTGCTTCCTACTGTGAAATTCTGGCTGTTATCCCACAGAGAATGCCTGCTGGCATGAGTATCCTTATCAACCTGAGGCAGGACCTGCAGAGAATAGAGGAGCTGCTGCAGGGAGGGACGCTGAGCAGGAGCCTAAATTAGGTGTGTGATGCTGTTTCCAGAGGAGTTTCTTTCTCCATTGCCTGAACTGGGAACGTGACAGCCCAAAGTTAACTCGTGGGAGCTCCCCCGAGGGCACGTCCTGAATATTTCCAGCTCCTGTTGCCATTGGAGATGCAACTTAGTGCAAAATTAGTCCTTCAGAAGCGACTCTCCTCCTCAGTCATAATTAGTAGACATTTTCTTCAGGAGAGCTGGATCAATACAGCACGGCACCATCAGCTGTAATTGCTGCAGCTGTGAGTGGGTTTAAAATGAAGTTGCATTTCTGATAGCAGAAAGAGAAATGGAAGAGGGTGGGAAAGAGGATGCAGAGAGTCCTGTGGAGCAATGGGTGTAGAGAACATTTTGGTTGATTGAGGCTTCAGCTTCTGGAGGGTTCCTTCTGCCTGGACTTGAGAATCTAAAATAGATCAGGTTATTCCTGTGAAGAAAATGATTTATTAGTTACATTTGGGATCCTAATACTCAGGCTCTTAATGTACTTTCTGAGGCCTATAGCTCAACTGGTTTGAAGAAGGCGTGATGAATTTGCATCCCACTTATGAGATCTCCAGTGTTCACTTGCCACTGACTCCTAGATCTGAGAAGGGAGTTTTCTCATATTTGCTGGAAGCAAGGCAGGTTCTTGGCTATTTTGTGCCTGGGAACAGGCTGCAGAGGAAGATGGAGCCTGTGGCACAGTCTGGTAGTTCCCATGTTCTCATCCTTCATGTGCGGACATATGCCAGCAGCCAAAACCAAAACAGGATCCTAACTGGCTTCTGCTGCGTTCGAAAGCTTCATAAGAACATCCACAGTCTTTTTTTGTTGTGATTTGGTTACCTTCTGCTTCTGGTTATGCAGACTAGGGGTTTCCGTGAGATTTGTGTATGACTTCTTCATTCAAAAGCAGAACTGAGATTATTTTGCCCTTTTACATAAAGCAGTGTAAATATTGAAACCTGTTGCTAAACACTGTGATGGCAGAATACTCATGGTTCATTTTTTCATTTTTGATCTTCTTGTGCAGGTAAGGCAGAAATAATAACATTGTGAAAATAATCCTACCTCTAGTGTACTAACTGTGAAAGGTTTAAGCTCCTGGAGTCGCTGTGTCCTCCCAGCCTGATTGTGCAGCCCACGTAGACAACAAGTGAAACTCTGCCTTCGTTAGGTTCAAAGTCCAAACTCCTGCCGAGCTTGGTAGAACCCCGTTTTCATGGGCTGAATATGAACTGGACTGGGTGGCTTGCTTTCATGGTGAGCTCATGTATCTAATGCTGAATCTTGGCTACATCCATCACCAGATTTTTTATAGGAATGCTGCAGTCAATGAGCACTTAGCACACAGAATTATTAAAAAAAAACCCAACCCAACCCTGGCTAACCATTTTTGCAAACTATTTGGAAAAAAATACCAGCTTTAACAGTGTAAACTTAATTGCCATAACAACTGTGATATAAATGTCAAATCTCTTATGTTTGTGTTTGATTCCATCGTAGCATATTTTTATTGATCATTTTTTATTTGTTTTGTAGAAGCTACTCTTGGCCCAGAAACAAGGGAGTTTACAACTTCTGCTCCAAATGCCAGCAAGGCAACATCATTTTCAACGGCAGTGATAAACAGTACGTTGTCACCAACAACTATACAGACTATATTTCCTATGAGTTCCTCTGACAATAGTACCTCTGCTTTTGCAGACGTTTCATGGACTCAGTTTAACATAATTATTTTGACAGTTATCATCATTGTTGTGGTCCTACTAATGGGCTTTGTGGGTGCTGTCTACATGTACCGTGAGTATCAAAACAGAAAACTTAACGCTCCTTTTTGGACCATTGAACTCAAAGAGGACAACATCAGTTTTAGCAGCTACCATGACAGCATACCCAACGCTGATGTTTCGGGGCTGTTGGAAGATGATGGGAATGAAGTCGCACCGAATGGACAACTAACGCTGACGACTCCCATGCATAATTATAAAGCTTAGAAGAAGTGCTCCAGCTATTCCAAAGTTGGCTTAAAAATGTTATAGGGCTTGTTGAAGGGGTATCAGGATCCGTGCCAAGGCTCCATGCAGAGGAATTTGCTCTTCAGATACTCTTATGCTGGGCATGCTGTAGCTTGCTGGTGAACAGAAAAAAGTGTAGTATATCCGAATTTCAGGTAATATGGTGAAATGCATTCAGTATCCTGTTCTCCATAAAGATCCATAGAATTCACTGATCTGAAAATACATTTTGTTTTAATGAAGAGGTGGTGGGGTGGAGAAAGCAGTACCCCATGATTAATCAGAAGCTACTTGATTTCCAGCCAACCTAATACTTAGGTCTGCATCCTTTAGTTTGAAAAGTAGCTCATGAATTAACAGTGGATTTTCAAGAAACAGACCTTTGTAAAGGCTTTATATTAGTTCCTGATATAAATTTGTTTGAAAAGGAGGACAAAAAAAGGGAAATAATTGTTCACTGTACTACCAAAAGGCAAGTAGAGGAGTGAGTTGCACACTTGAAAAAAGTCACCATTATCAGTTTCCACTAAGCAGGGAAACTGGAAAAAAAAAAAAAAAGAAAATATTGGAGTTAGGGAAGAGACTAAGCTTTTCCCTTTCTGAGTATATATACAGGGTGATGATGCTATTAAAACATAGCAATCCTTTTTTTTTTTCTAGAAGGAGTTAATGAACTTGTATAGTTTCTGTGCAAGGGAAGACGACAAGAGATCTCAGGGTTGCCGTGTAAAAATAAAAGCTAGGCTTAATACCCTACCCTGATAGAAATGGTGTGTTCTGTATATAAAATGTAATATATCTTCTTGGAATTGTATCTGTAATTATTTGTAAAAAAGACAACCAACCAACCAACCAAAAAAACCCAACAACAAAACCATGAACCCCTCCCCAACCTCCCCTATTCCCCAAGTCGTATTTTATCATCTAGATTTTAATTGTACAGCGGTTAGTGGCGTTGTTTAAAAAGAAAAAAAAAAATGAGGACTGTTTAAAATACTGTAAATTAGATGGCAATATTGTTGGAGCTGGGACTCTGGCAAACCCCGACTGCTTAAAGCTTTTCTTCTAGTGTCATTGAATAACTTTGTTTTTTAGAGAAAATGTGAGTGCTCCCTACTTGCATCTGTCAGATTTTCCCATTCCTTTAAATATAGAGTGCATACCAGTGTTGCCACGACTAGGGCCTAGTAGGTGTCCAAAAATCGGATGTACCATTCTGTTACTTGCTTTTAAATCTTTATACAAAATGCAGATACACTGTCATGAATGCATTGAGAGCCTGATCTTGATGGCCGAGCTTTTCCGAAGCGGCTGCTCATCATGTGTGTGGATCTCATTGCCATCTCTCCCGTGCTGACACGGTGATGGGGGTGACTTGCCGGAGGCTGAGCGCAGCCTCTGGGCCTCTTGAAGGGCAAAAGCAAAAATCTCCTGGATTTGGGTGAAAACGGCTTTCAGCCGAAGAGCTCGCAGGAGCTGATCTGCGCTTCTAGGCTTAAAAGCTGAAAGTGCATGGATGCTTTCAGGAAACTTATGTAGCACAAGGTGGTGGTGGGGAATCAGCTGTCAAAAAAACCTACAGGGGTCTTTAGGTTTCACGGATTCCCCTGATTTTTGTGGGAGGCTGGCGGACTGTTAGCAGAGGGAGAACAACTAATGGGGAGCACAGAGAGGTTGCACCACGGAGCTCCTCACTTGGTACCCGCAGCGTGCAGGCATGCCTCGAGGCAGGCACCGTGCCCTCCCTGTGCTGGGAAGCCGCTGGGTCCGACCTGTGAAAATCAATACCGTTACATTTAAGCAGGGCATGAAACAAATATTTCACCTAACTCATGACCAACCTCAGAACTAAAGCTGCGTTGCTGTGCGCGTTGGTGCTTTGCAAGCGATTGATGCTGAGGATAAATGAAGTACCTGCTAAAGGTCAGCAGGAGCTGACTGATGCATCCTCAGAGCCAGGCAAAAGTAAATATTTCTCAAGATGAGAAATGGTAGGAAGAATGTGGTGATTATTTATTTGCTTTCTGGTGCTGCATGGAGGCTTTTCTTATCATTGGAGACTTGGGGGGGGGGGGGCGGGGCAGGGAATAGGTGCTTTAAACACATGCACAAAGATGCCATTTCTGCCTCAAAAACTTGCTGCTTGATTTAAAGATGAGGCACGGCAAGTAAAAAGGAAAATAGTTGAGGATGACCAAGGGAAATGGTGAGGGCAGAATGTGATATTGCATATAGGCCTAAGCCAATGGAAAAGCTCCCGTTGCCTGCTATGGGTCTGGGTGAGGTCCCATAGTTTAGGTAATAAATTTGGCTGATGTCATTCAGAGCAACGTTACTTATAAGATGGGGGAGGACTGGAGGAGAAAATCTGGGTATTGCTAATCCTCGAGTTACTCATCAGACTTTTAAAGAGCAGAGTGGTGACAAAACAGAAAATTTCTTAAAAATTGTAATTATTTAGCAGTGCTGATTTAGCGATATACTTGCACTTGGTCACTTCATAGGGTGGGGAAAGGTAATGTAGGAAGTGTTAGCTTCTGGGACTAATGCTAGCAGGCAAAGTGAAGGACAGATTGTTCGCTTCAATGTTTCCAAAATACTTTAGTAGATCTTTTCACCTTTGCCACAAAACACCTCTTCCTCAAATTTTGGTATGACGGTAGGCTACTTTTTAACAGGAATAGGCTTTGATTTTTCTCTCACTGTAGAAATAATGACCATCTGCAAAATCAGAGCATGAGTTCAGATGCTGAGCCGTCCTAGTCCATGCCTACCACAGCACAGGAGGCGTTTGCATCTGGGCTGCTTCTGACCTCCAAGTTACTCTAAAGGCTTTGTGTTTGAGCCTTGTGTTTGGAAAGAGGAGGAGGTCAGGATGCCTTAGGGTCAGTCTGCCAGGGAGGGCGGTACGGCCATGCTGTTGTCTGTGGGTTGCACATCTGGATGAGGGGATCTAGACGGCCCTCGTAGATGTGATGGGAAGCTTGGTTGGGCAGGGGGGACCTGGCTGCCCAGGTCTGGACAGCAGAGGAAAGCACAGGATGTTCTTTAGCAGGGACTGGAGCACAGCAAGCACGTGGCACTGGGACAATGCTTGTCAGATGGCAAAATGACTCAGCAGGAAAATACCAGCCATCTCCAGCCAACCAGGCCTTTGGCATAGAGGAGCAACATTTAAAAAAGATGGATGCCTCAGCAAAGAAAGAATAAACAGCTTTGTGCTTGACTTTGGTGATGTGAGATTAGATCCTCCTTGCTCTCTCCATCAACCATGCAGCTGTCCCCTGGGCACTACAGGAGGTGAGGAAGAAGCTAGCTAGTTCCATCTCCAGTCAGCTTAGGTTGGCATTATATGTTGAGGGAGTGCAGAGCTAAAACACCTGTGCCAGGGTACTAAAGGCCACCAGGACCGCCAGCCTGCTATGTGTTATAACTTGTCATGAAGCTTCCCAGGTGTCGAGGTTTGCCCAACGCCACACTGGGCTATGGGCAAGTAAACCAGAAATGGACTTACAGGGCTGCATCGAGGCCCGACTCAGAAGCTAGCAAGACAAGGGGAAGGCATCTAGGTGACTTCCAGGGCTGATGTGGCAATACAGATATATGTAGCGTTCCTGAAGGGCCACCATGCATCCCCTTCTAACTGGGCACGCTGCTGTCTGGCTGCAGTGGTGTGGCTGTCGTGGAGAAAGGCAGGCGATGGCACGGCACGGTAGCTGCAGAGCATAGAGAAGGTATGACAAGGCAGGTGAGGGCTGGGTGAACGTGGGAAACCAGCTCTCGAGGCACGATCCTTGGGGTCGTGAGGGCCCTCTGGACCCAGCTGGTCTGGATGGGGTGAGCTCAGCTCCACAGTCAAGTAACTGAAGGCAAGAGGATATAATGGAGCGGATAAAGGGCAAAAAGCAATGATGTGTCAAAGGTGCGGGGCAGCCTGGATGGCTCACAACTTAGGAGAGCATTTGGTAAGCACAGAGTGCAACAGACATGCAAAAAAGCGATTGCGTTAATGTGAATAGATGATCTTGAATCTTACGAACCACTGTAGCTAGAAATAACTGCATGGAGTGCTAGCCCTGGGGAGCTGTCAGGAGATGTCATCCATTGGAATGATAATTCCCTTGGACCAGGCTGAGCAAACTTAGCACACTGGAAGCCGTTTAGGAAAGAGGAGGGGATGTATTCAGCATCCTTCGGGTATCCTGGCCCAGTTAACCACTGCTACACGGCATCTTTATCTCAAATGTTACATGCAATGTAAATGTGGCAGTAAGTTTGCACAGTCTCCTTCAAATAAAGGATATAAGATTGAATCCTAAAAATATGTTTCTCTTTAAAGTGAAGCTTTAAAATGAGCTCCCACAGGACTCTGCTCTTCATGTGTCAGAGAGATGGATTAAAATAAGAAAAATGTGGGCCTTAAAAGTTGTACTTGCTCCCAACTGAAACCCATCAGTCTTATTACACATCCAAATAAGGCGTCTCCTAAGCATATGCTATGCTTACAAATGCATTTCTAAAAAAAAAAAAGTGTATGATTTGAATATATGTCAGAATTTATACAGAAGAATGTTATTTAAAATGAATAAAAATAAATGTATATAATTTGTATCTATGCCACTTGGATTTTTGCATTTGTTTTTTGTTCATTAAAGTTCAGCAGGAGTCTTTCCAATGGTAGCAACCAGAGCTGGATTGAAACCTAAAGGATTGAATCTGATCTCATCCCAGTAATGACATTTGTTCCAAGACAATTATTCCTTCATTATACCCCTGTATGTGAGATGAGAACCACGGCACAAAAATGTTTTTTAACATCAGATATTCATAAGTACAGTTGACATTCTGTGTCAGATAATCCATTTAAAAAATGAGCCCTATGATCTCCTGTGTCTGCTTATTAACCATTCCAGCTTTCAGATACTTTCATTAACATGTTTGATAGCTAGACAGTCAATGCGTATTTCCCCATTATTGTCTGTAATATTCACATAGACATATTTTGTCAGAGATGTATGCAGTCATTAAAAATGAAACCCACAGAGCAAGCTAGAAATTGGAAGAGGATATTGTATCAGATTTTTCTTCATGACCACAATGGGTCTTTCAAAGGAAATTTATGTTATCAGATACTCTGAGATCCACATCTGTGGCGTCAATAGTTTTAGACAGTTCTGGTAGTGTCTGCAAAAGAACCTACGGAAAACTTGCATTTCTTTCTCACTTGTCAGTGTTAGGAAATTGATTTTCTTGGCGCAGAAGCAAATACAAATGCTAAAGGCTAGTTTTTTCTGCTGAATGTTATGTCTAACTCTTTGGCCCTTATTAAGCAAAGAACTTGAAGACAGGTAAGTCAGCATCAATTAAGTGAGCACTTAAAACTAAGTGTTCATTCAAATGTTTTACTGAGCCAGAGCTATGTAAGTAAGGGCCACACTGGTGAAATTCCAGGGAGTTTATTGAGACCTGATTTGCATTAGCAGAACAGTTTGATTGTGTATGACTTAGCTTTGGAGGAATTTTGCTCTAAACTGTAACAGGAGGCGGCGTAACTGGATGCTGAACCAGGTCCCCAGAGTAGGGACTCGAGAACAGGACGGCAAGGAGGACCCATGCTCAGCTGATGATGACATCCGTCCTCCTTGTGCCACCATCGTGCTTCAGCCAGAGCGCGCTGAGCAGCTGGCTTTCATCTTGCTCCTTGGGAGTTTGTGGTCAACTCATCCATACCATTACACTCACCATAAGTGTTTCTTTCCTAGACTCCGTTTAGCACTTTTTTTCTGAGGTGGTAAGGATCTTGGGCTGCCTTGTAAAGTAGGAAAGCGTTGTTCCAATATAGCTTCCTGGTATGAGGATTTAGCATAATCTCCCCCAATGTACTGCTAATTAAGATAAGGTTAAACAACATTAAGCAGATTATCAGAAGGCAAGTTGTTAACTGCTTCTAAGTAATACATTTCCCAGCCCTTTCTGCCCCTCGCAGCTTCTTGCTGCTGCTGCAGATTTTAAAATGTTGGGAAGCGCAGTAACCCAGGGAAATTTTCCATTGTGTCTGTGTGTATATACATGTATATATCTATAAGCCTTTATCCATCAGACAACCATTACATGAAGTGATAAACTTAACAAGGAGGGCCCTGCTCATGTCCTTTTAAAAGATAGTATGCTGGGACATGAACCGTGGCTCTGCAGACACAGAGGTGCTGTGCCAGCCCACAGCACACAAGCAGGGAATGATTTGCACTGTACTTGTGGCTGATGGATGCTGATTTAATGGCATGCATCAAATATGTAATACCTCACTGTAACCTTAAACAAGAGCAAATTGGTATCATCCTTTCAGTAAGTGGACTCATTCATTTTGTGAAGATCTGCTCTGTAAACAAGCCACATTTCAGACTGGCTGATCAGATCCTGCTGCCATATGGCAGAGCTGATTTTGCAAACTTAACTTCAGCTTGGCAGCAGGTGAGGCCACTGTAAAAGGGGACCCAGTCACCTAAGGTGACAAATGTCTCTCAAGGGCCATAGGGGAGTTGAAGGGACCGAACATCTCTTACGGTGATCAGACCCCAAATGCAAAGCATGAGGCATGTCCAGTTGGATAGGAGATGAGATTAAGAGCTTAGTTGTGCTAAGTAGTGCCTGGCATTTCCTGGCAGTTTGGGGGACTAACAGCTGCTCAATCATGCACTTATAAAACTGAAAGGCAGAAGTAGGGGTGGGAGGCTCACCGTGACCATACACATCCAGTGGTTGCAATGGCTGCTACCACCAGTCTAGTGCATTTTACAGGCTTACAACTTTAATCTATTCTGAATAGCAAGTAGAGCTGGTGCAGATACATGGAGAAAACGGAACTAACAGGGCACCATCGCAATTTGGAATAATAAACCCACAAAATTACCATGGCCCATGGTCAGCCCTTATATCCATGGCCTATTTCCTGGCCAGGTAAGAATCCCCTTGAGATAGCCCAGACAATAGTGAGGAAGTGAAACCTGACACACTCGGTATCAAAGAGGAAACCAAATCTAATGCTTAAGCACATGGTTACTCCTGTGAGTGAGAGCCAGGCGAGTGTCTCACTGGAACAGAGCTCTCTCATGTTACAGGTGATGCCATGAAAAGCCGAAATCAGGACTTAATAGTCAAAAGACTATTAAGCAGGTATCCTTTATTGCAGCGCTGGGCACACAGGGGATTTCTCCTCCTATTGTGTGCGCCTGATCACGTTAATTGCATAGTTTATATACAGGTTCTATATACATATTCATTAGATTTCTGGGAAATGTTTTACATATTCATTATCATATGCAAATGTCCCTCACACAGGCTTATTCGAGGTCTTTGGTGGTCTTCAGGAGTCCTCTGGTGGTCTTCTGTAGTCTTCCTCACTTGTGCACTGTTTGACCCTTCTCGGATGATTCTCCACAGTGTGATCTTCTACATGTTTTGATACATCTTATCCTAAAGAATGCTCGTTAGTGCCTGTATTATCTATGTCTATATTAATGACACAGTTCTCCAGACACTGCAGTTTTTTTCTTTGGTATCTTAAACATTGTGCAGCGTACAGAACTCTTATCTACTACCGCTCAGCAAATAATTGGGTAAAGAAACAGCAAGACCATTGTGTTCAGAAAAACATGTTGTATCACAGGTAATGCTGAGAGTAAGTCCTAGCACAATTCCCCAGTTGAGGTTGTAAATATTGCAGGAAAGTATTTCAATCCTACACACAGGTTTCCAATAATGAATTAAAAAAGAGGGCGAAGAGCATGAGAAGTAAGGCGAGGTTTGGAGCTCCACCAGCTCCCAGCACAGTCACCCCAGCCCAGGCTCTCCTCTGTGCTCAGGGACAGCAGCACCTAGGAGGAGAAACGATGGCGGTATTTAAGTCAGTTTAGCATTTCCAACTGTCCATGTTCTGAAATGTTCAATGCAGTCACGTTTTCCCCCCGAAAAAGCGGGAGAGCTGCAACGCTTAGATCTTTGCTTTACAAAAAACCCCGATTGTTTCAAAATCAGCCTGCTTCAATGCAGGACGGATTACGATAGCAGCTGGCTTCCCAGATTTCCACCCCTGCCAGTTACGAAGAATTAGTGACCCGGATTGGAAACTGAAGCGTAATTATTTCTTCTAGCGCCTCTCCACAGACTCGAAAGGCGCGCCCAGCTTGCCCTTAGCAAAGATGGCAGCTGTGCCCGGGAACGCCCCGCTCTGCTCTCAGTAAAGATGACAGCTCAACAGCGTCGCCTGTCCTACTTTGAAAAAGATGGCGGCTGGCGGACGTCCCTGTTGCTTCCCTCACTCAAGATGGCGCCCGACGGCTTTCTCTCCCTTTGCCCAGCTGGCAGTCGCCACCATCCCCCGCCCCGCTCTGCCCTCAGCCAACATGGCGCCTGCCCGCCCAACTTCAGCCGCTGCCCGCAGCAAACATGGCGGCTCCCCTTCAGTTTCCATTCTGCCCGCCTTAACGCTCCTCCGCGGCGGCTTCGGCGGCTTCGCCTCCGTCGACGCAAAGATGGCGGAAGCGATTGAGGCCGTTTGAATTCCAGCGAAGCCGCCAAAGCCGCGCACAAAGGAGCCCGGACCCGTGGCCACCGGCGGGACCCGCGGGCCGGCGCCCGCTATGGACTCGCTGCCGGGGGAAGACCTGACGCTGCCGGTGGCGTTCGAGGGCAGGTAGGCGGGGGCTGGCCCCACCGCGGGTGCTGGGCTGAGGCGCCGGGCCCGCCGCCCCCCCTCCCCACTGCTGCGTGTGGCGGGGCTGGGCCCGCCGGCCCCGAGGGGCTGTCGGGGGGACGGCACCCCCCCGGGCCGACGGCTCCTCAGCGGTGTTCTCCTCCTTCTTCCTCAGCGTCTGCCCGCTGCCAGACGTCTCCCGCGGGGTCCTCCAGCCCAGCCCGCCCGGCGGCGAAGGTAAGGCCGGATCGCGAGCGGGAGCCCCCCCCGGGCGGTGCAGGGGGACGGCGGTCAGGCCCCCGCGGCAGCGGCAGCCCGGCTCGGCGCTTCCCCGCCTGGCTCGGAGCGGGGGGCCGAGCCCCTCATCGCGCCGTCCCTGCTGGCGGAGGAGTCCCGCCCGCCGCTGCCGGGCGCTCGGCGCTTCGTGCGGGTCTCGAAAGCTGAGGAAAAAAACCCCTCATGCCTGAGGAAAAAAGGCAGGAAACGTCTTTAAGGGACGCGGCTTTTTGTAAGCGATGGCTTTTTAAGACTAGACACCGCCAGCAGCTGCCACAGTTACTGCTGTCTGCTGCGTTGCCTGTGGTCATGGCTTTGAGTCTTAGATAAGATGATCAGCGGTTTTGTGGAGCCTGTAGTTAAAATACTTAGAATATTCAGCAAGGCAATACTGCTGTTTCTTGTTCTGCTGAGTTTTAGGGAAGTTGCATGCTGCGTGTCATCGGGTTTTCCAGTTCAGCTCTTCAGAGTTACTTCCTGCCTGAACATCTGATCGAGACTCAGTATCTCAGCTTTTATCTATTCATGCGTTAAGAAGCCTTCCTATCTAGTTCCTGTTGAACAGAAGCTGTAATTCAGTACGTTTTTTCTATATGATGACCGTGTAACTATGTTCATCTTCAGGTGTGGGAGACTTGCTTGAAACATTTAACTTTAAATGGCTGAATAGTACTATTTTGAAACCTTCTATCTGTGTTGTTAACTGTTCCCTGCTCTGTTATGTAAATTTGAGGTGTATGTTTTTGATTTCTCTTTATGCGTGCATGTATCCAGCAACATAACTTGGCTGACTTCATGGTAGATGGTGTAGGTAATTGAAACTAAGGAAGATCTCTTTGCTCATGGAAGGAAGCAAATATAAGAAACATACCTATGCTGCAAAATAATGTTACTGTATTTTGCATGTGCTCTAGGAAAGCTGTCTTGTGAAATTAATTAGAATGTCAAGATTTGAAAACCACTGGCTGATATTCTTCGGGTTATTTTCAAGACTGCTCTCCATAGTTGCATAACAATTTTGGAAGTACTTTAAATGAAATACTTTCTTTTAGTTAGTAGGAGAGTCAGTTTGAGTCCTCAGCTACCTCTTCTTTATATTTAAGATGATGTGAGTGCTACGTGTTCTATACATCTTGGTTTAAATGGGTGATGTTGGAATTTGGGAGCTTAAGTGAGAGACAACTTACTGTGATCAGAACTACTTAGTAGCACTAACACGTAATGTAAACAAGGGGCAAAAAAATGCCTCCCTTGCTTCCCAAAAGGTGTTGTACTTTTATTATGTTTAGATTAAGGTAGGCCTTTGCTGTTTCTAAATTGTAGCCTAGTTTAGAGATTCTGCTGTCTGAACTTCTGTCTTCTTAAATGTCTAGTGTTACCAGATGTGGCAGAAGATACAGTCTCACCAACTAGAGCTCGGACCATGAAGGACTATGAAAATGTAAGCAGATTTTTAATATAAGACTTGGTGACAGCTTTATGGCCAAGATATTTCTAACATGCTGGCTAAAGGTTTTGCTCTCTGGGTCAGGTTCTTAGTTTGTGTCAGTCAACGCAGTTGATTGAATCTGTTGGAGGTGTGACCAGCTGGCTACCTGTGCTTTGAACCTCCATTTCTTAAGTATTGCTTTCAAAAACAGGCAAAAACTTGTTGTTGAGACTAGCCAACTGGTGGTCTTGAGTTGCAAAACAAAAATTGGCATGCTCTGCTCAAAAGTTCATGCAGTCTCCAGAAACATAAGAAATTGATTTGCAAGTCTGCAATTGATTTATTTCAGGAAAGCATCAAGTTTATTTTCATTTAGACTAGTACAGGATTTGGCTTTTTAATTCATTGACTGCTGTATAATACTTCTATCTTTATAATTATGTACGAGTGTGCTTGGAATACTTTTGTTGTAAAGGTCTAGTATCATTGTGACAATCCTGTAGATAAAACTGGTTTTGGCACTTACTAGAATATAAAGGAAAACATTAGATTTTTTTTTTAAAAGACATTAATTGTATTTGTTGTTTAAATTGAAGAAGCCAATTGTTTATAACTTCTGAACGATGATTTGGTTGGGGTATAGCTGTGTTGCACGACAACTCCCCTGTAAAGTTTTAAATTGTTTAACTCAAGTTCTTATGATTGTGTGCTCTGAGATGACTGCTACAGATAAAGGCTGTGGCTTGCTATCTTTAGGATGTGTTCAAGTGTCTGCAGTTTTTAGTGTGCTTCTGTAACGTTGTTATGTTTGAAATGAGTGTTTCTTCTAAACTCTTTCTGTTTCTTGTGGCCTTATATCCCTCTGAGGAGAAAGCCGTGCTCTTCGCTCAGAATTTAAAGCTTGTTTTGGAAAGCCTTGGTGAAGGATGTTTTTTACAGTCTGTATCTACTTCACTTTTTTGTTGTTGTATAGTGGCTGGGGTAGAAAGACAGTACCTTGGCATTAGTGTATGCTTAAAATCTTTTACCGTGATATGTGCCAAAGACCTCAGCCTAGAATATGGATTCCGCAAGTGGTTTATTATCTGCAGTGTTCATTTGCACAGGGGAAAAAGTTGTAGAAGGGAGGAAAAATCTGTTGTTTGTTCTGTGTGATGTAGAGGAGAAAGGGTCTCCCCCCACATCTTTGGCTTCCTGATACGTACAGACCCTTTGTGTTAAACTGGGCTGTAAAACTTCTCATAGGCTTTTATGTGTGCCAACAGTAGAATGAAGCTCAAAAATCCATTCAAGTAAAGGAAGAAGAATCCATTAAACACAATTAAACACAGAGGTATTTCTATAACTTCTGTTTTTGAGTCTTTAAGATTGCTGGTAGCTGGAAGGCTAAACTTGAGAAAGGGAGCATTTACTTTCTTTGTCCTTTTACTGTTTACCGAGCATCCAGTAGTAGCTGCGTTTAGATGCGCTTTTGGACTGACATTGTAAGGCTGTTCTTATCCCACTTTAAAACAAACCTGAATTAGCAGGTAAAGTTTCTGATAGATAAAGTTTGCTGACAACACCAAGCTGTGTGGTGTGGGCAACATGCTGGAGGGAAGGGATGCCATCCAGAGGGACCTTGACAGGCTGGAGAGTTGG
This sequence comes from Harpia harpyja, assembly GCF_026419915.1. Classification (NCBI taxonomy): domain Eukaryota; kingdom Metazoa; phylum Chordata; class Aves; order Accipitriformes; family Accipitridae; genus Harpia; species Harpia harpyja. The sequence continues at coordinate 7,857,477 of NC_068958.1, forward strand.
GCCCGTGTGAACCTTATGAAGTTCAACAAGGCCAAGTGCAAGGTCCTGCACATGGGTCAGGGCAATCCCAAGCACAAATACAGGCTGGGCGATGAGTCGATTGAGAGCAGCCCTGAGGAGAAGGACCTGGGGGGGTGTTAGTTGACAAGAAGCTCAACATGACCCAGCAATGTGTGCTTGTAGCTCCCGTATCCTGGGCCGCATCAAAAGGAGCATGACCAGCAGGTTGAAGGAGGCGATTCTCCCCCTCTGCTGTGCTCTCGTGAGACCCCACCTGCAGTACTGCATCCAGATTTGGGCCCCCCAACATAAGAAGGACATGGACCTGTTGGTGTGGGTCCAGAGGAGGGCCACAAAGATGGTCAAAGGGCTGGAGCACCTCTCCTATGAAGACAAGCTGAGAGAGTTGGGGTTGTTCCGCCTGGAGAAGAGAAGGCTCCAGGGAGACCTTATAGCAGCCTTCCAGTACCTAAAGGGGGCCTGCAGGAAAGCTGGGGAGAGACTTTTTATAAGGGCAGGTACTGGTAGGATAGGGGGTAATGGCTTTAAACTGAAAGAGGGTAGATTTAGATTAGGTATAAGGAAGAAGTTCTTTATGGTGAGGGTGGTGAGGCACTGGGAGAGGTTGCCCAGAGAGGTTGTGGATGCCCCATCCCTGGCAGTGTTCAAGGCCAGGTTGGATGGGGCTTTGAGCAACCTGGTCTAGCAGAAGGTGTCCCTGACATGGCAGGGGGGTTGGAACTAGATGATCTTTAGGGTCCCTTCCAACTCAAACCGTTCTATGATTCTATGAGGTCTCTTGCTTGGAGGTGGTTTGTGTGTGTATATATATATTACTGCATGAATTTGCTGATGTTTGAGGCTATGTTATTTATACAGGATATGAGAAGGAGGATATGAAAAGAGTAGGCTCCTTGCCTTGCAGATCAGAGAGAGCAGGACGGGTGTAATGACCCTTGAATGGGCTAAAGGGTGGATCCATGCAGAAAAGGTCCTTTAAAGTTTAGACCTGGAGAAAATGCTGAGCTAGATAATATTAGAGGTATAGACTTTTTTTAGTATTTATGGTGTGTCCCACTTTCTTGCAATATGGGGGGGGACCACCTTGTGGTAGAAAATGTGATTACATCGGCAAAGTGAAAGGCATCTCTAATTGAGGACCTTGTTATGGTTTATTAGACGTCCATGAATAGAAAGGGTGATTGGTATCAAGTTAGGGAGCTAAGCAATAATATTAGTGGGTTTTTTCTTGTCTCCCCAAACCCACTTAGAGTCTTGCTGTCTTGTCAAATGGCCTCTGTGGGCAAAAACTGTGTTGCACTGTGAAATGCATTTTGCGTAAAAGTGGCTGTATGCAGACTTGGAAAGGAGCTAAACCGAGCTGGGCAAGTGGTGTTTGCTACCATGCTGTCTGTGGTGTGGCATATTCTGTGTAGAGTGTATTGCATTGTCCTGGTTTTTCAAGAAGTGTCTGCTATTTCTCTTCTTTCATTCCTTTTTTAAATACAGAAATCAAAATGCATAAAGGAATTAAGACCAAGTCTTTAAATGCATAAGTCGACAGGATTGCCATTAAAATCCCTTTGCAGTGTGAACTTGTTCATATTTTACAGGTTGTCTTTTATTAAAGCTATAACTTTTTAATTTTAGTCTGCCTGAATTAACTTTCCTCTGAGAAACTGAATGTCAGAGACAACATTTGTTTCACTTCTTGGTTTATGATTGTGTAGTCTCTTTGTTTGCCTTTTGAAAATAGTACCCTTAAGCTCTTTGGTTTAATTCTGTTGCCACTGAAACACAGGTGAGTAAAATTAAGGTATGCTGAGTTCTTTTGAAATTGTTTTTTCCTTTTGACTCAGAAATGTATTGAAGGTGCGAAGACTGACAGCTTAAAAAACCCAAACCACTAACCAAATGCTGTAAGGTCTGCTCTCACTAGTTGAACATAGTACTGAACTTGCCAGCAAGACATGCAGGATCTAGCACAGTTCTGCAGCCTTTCTTTAAGAAATCTTTAATTTCCTTGCTTACTCGGAATAAGGATTTCAGCTTTGAGCAATATTCTGCATTGGGCTCTGACTTGAATTGAAATACAAAGTTGCATTGTTTTCATGCTTACATCTATTTGAATATTCCAAAATAGTCATTCCAGTTACTCAACATACCCCATGATACTCATGAGGTATCATGCTTTAAGCAGTTACAACTTGCATAGCTCAAGTTTTTATCCACCACTGTTTGTGATCATCCAGTTGGAATTGCAGGGAAACAAAGATAAATATATGTATTGCTACTGTTTATAAAGACAGGCTTCTTTAGGATGTGCGAATGGGCCACAAAGTTTATGTAGTCAAGCATATTTTTAGTTGCTTGGGTGATACTTGTGTGAATAACAACAAAGCATCTTGCTGGGCAAAGATTATTAAACTGAAGAATAGTTTGCAGATGCAGGTTCTGAGTACAGTTACAGAAAATAATCTTAGGTTTCACAAGCCAAATATTTTTAAGAATTGTATTGCTAATAATTTTTACAAGTGGTACTATACTGTTCTGGAAGTGCCTACATAAATATTTTATTAGTAGCTCTGTAACATATTAGATTTCCTTTTGCTGAAAGCATCTGGCAGGGGACACAAGTCTTACTTGAATGAATGTTTTATGCTTAGTATCTTTAAAAAAAATGTAGAGGGAGACTCCTCTCTCTAATGAAACCATCAATTGTGTTTTTGCTTCTACTAGGAAGGTGAAAAATCATAAGCAATTTTTTCCCAAAGAATTGCACTATGAAATATGGGATGGGATAAAGGTTTTATTGGCGTTCGATTCGGCTCACATGCCTTGTGTGCTTGTGGCTTTTCTTCCCATGAATAAGGCTACCATCCCAAGCTTTTGCTAAGCAAGTGCTTCTGTTTCAACATGACATCTTATATTTTGTTCCAAGTTCTATTTTATAGAAGAAAGAACTACTTAATATTTCTAGATTTAAAAAACTCTCTTGGATTCTTTTTGTGTAAAGTCAAGACAATGTTTTAGTACTTAAAGAAGGAATAGTCTAGAGCACTGTTTGCACAAAAGCATGTATTATATTTTTTTAACAATACTGTTTTGTAATTGTTATTTGCTTAAGTGCTAGTGTCTCAGAGTTTTGCAGGACTAAAAATAAACACAAGCTAAATGATAACATCTTACACAAACACACAAAGTTTCTGTGTGTGCCAATGTGCCTATATATCTTAAAACCAAAACGAAACTGAAAAACAAACCCCAAAACATTCACAAGGGGTAGGCTGGAGTGGGATTTCTTGTTCAGATGAGGAATGGAGATGGGGAAAAGACATGTTATGGCTGGGATGTTCTGTGATAGGTGCTGAAGCTATAGAAGACAGAAACCTGTTGAAGGAGTATTTGCAGCTCCCTGTGTGACACTATCTTGGAGGGAAGGATGTTCATTTTGACTTGGGTGTCATATGCTGTTATTAACACCTTCACGATTTGAACGTGTGTGTGTATATCACCAACACATGTACACATTTAACTATGTCCGGTGGGTTGAATTCTAATCTCGTGCTGTGGAGAGCAAAACCAAATGATAGTAGTTTTCACTCTTTATTTTACTTGGTTTGAAACACATGATGTAATTTGCTCATTTTCTTTCTTATTTCACAGCAAATCAGTGATCTGAAAAAAGAGAACTTCAACCTGAAGCTTCGTATATACTTTCTGGAGGAGCGAATGCAGCAGAAGTTTGATGGTCCCACTGAAGAAATATACAAAATCGTATGCATTTAGAACAATTTAATAGAACTATATCTCTTTTTGAAGAGTGTGTTTTGTGGGGAGGTTACCTGTTTTACTGAACTTTTGAGTCTTTTTTTGTTGTTGGAAATTTTGGTATGATAACTTTATTTTATTCTGGCCTAATCCTTTTCAGTAATAACTAAGTTAAAATGACCATTGTAAGGCGTGGAAAAATTAGTTTCAAATGCATGAGTGTCCTTACTTACGGGACAGACTAAGAGATGTTTTGTTTCCAGTAAGTGGTTATGAATCTTCAGTAGTTGTGCTACTGAAATCATATACTGAATGGGTAATAGAAGCAGCAGCATGCTTCTCCTGAATTTGGCATGTAGGTATTCTGCTTTCTACTATCAGGCAGTTCAGTTCACCCCTCTATTCTTTCCTGGGTTTATCACATCAGTACAGCTACTTGGAGGTTGTTTGGGCACTCCAGCTCAAAGTTGCTTCCTTTGAAGCCTGTAGATAAAGTTATATTAGGGTTGTGTATAGTTTCTAGTTTTATTGCTCTAAATTGAAAGAATGCGTATTTGTACAGGATTCAGGAAATCTATTTGATTCCTATGTCATTTTGTAGAACAAACTGATATCTTGTTAAGTTGGAAGAAGGATTTAAGTCAAGTGGTATGTCTTGCGTCCTTGTTATTTTAGGTTTGCAGATGATAGGAAGCAATTCTTATGCCCTTTGGTGGTGCCTGTGTTCTAGAAGGGCATTTTGGTAATGCAGTAGCATGTTATTTATAACTGATGTTTGCATCAGGTCTCTTTCCTGTAATAGGATGGAAACTTAAGTCTGTCTTGATGCTTGTCACAGTATTTAAGTGCATAAATTGATGTTTAGCTAGGTCATGGTTTCAACTGAATATTGCTGATTGGACTTCTGTCCTGGTCTTCTACGCTGGTGTCTGTCTTGTAGTTGCTAATGTATTGAAATAGTATGTCAGCTTGCAGGCAAAGTAGTTCTTTGTACAATGTGTGCTTATGTCATGTAGTTTTCTCAGGCTGTAATGAAATAATTTAAAGATTATTAAAAACATCGATAGTTGATACAATCAGGCTTTTAAAAGAAAACAAAAAGAAAATACCTCATAGCTCAAAGAAAAACCATGCATGGAAGCCCTAGAAACTCCCAAGTTGATCTGCAGTACTCCCCGTTATAGTAGTTAAGTGTGTGTAGGGGATTTGTATTGCTTGAATACAATGGTCCTAAATGCTTTTTGAGATTTTAGAAAGTCTTGAACCTTGCAAAATATGTCCTTTAAAAGCTAAATGTCTCTAGGCTATTCTTAGCCCAATGACACTTTATATTTGCTGGTCCAAGCAAAAAGTAATCTATGCATTGCCAATAACTTTTGGGTAGTGTGACCTCTGAATTCTTTCCAGACACTTTCATTCTTTTGTCCTAGAACATTGAGCTGAAAGTTGAGATAGAAAGTCTGAAGCGTGATCTGCAGGAGAGGGAGAAACTACTCATCAAAGCCTCGTAAGTACCAGTATATTTCTTGATGTCTGTTACTTAGGATTTCCAAGATCTTGCTTCTATTTGGTTTTTTTTCCTAATGTTTTAGGAATATGAGGATCCCAAAGTAGTATTTTAAGGGCACTTACATAGAAATTGCTTCATTCGTTACAGAAATTATATGTGTGAATTCTTAAATGCACAATGGTGTTAATGTAGTTATACTGGATGGTGCAGCTTTGATATTATCCTTCATTCTACTGTATTTTTCAGATAAATAAATGACTCCCTATTTGGGAATGGCTTGGCATTCCTATTGTAGAAGTTAAGCTAAGAGCTTAATTGTCTCAACAGGTGAAGAGGTGGACTTTTTTTTTTTTTTACAGCACTGGATTGAGAAGATATTACACAAAACGCTTCTCAGTAAGGCTGAGAAAACAGAACTAATCTAGAATGAGTCTTCTGGTTTTTAATGATACAAAAATGAATACACTTAAAATTCTTGCTTTTCTGTTAGAACCTGTTTTATGAATAAATATTACTTATTTAAAAATTACATAGTGCTACATTGTCTTATGGCGTGGGCAAGATGGAATATGCTTTGGGGAGGGAATGGATGACTGTAGGGCTGACAATAGTGTGTTAAACTTCTTCCTTCTAGATGTCTGGTTCAAAACTAATCCAGGCTGGCAATGACTGACAGCTACTGACTGCTACATGAGCCTCAGTTTCAATGGAATTTTCTTTGTGTGGCCTACCTCACATGGCATTGAATTGTTACCAATTAGCCTTTTTTCAGTAGTTCAAAGAGGCCCAGTTTCAAGTAGATCCTGAGGACCAGATTAATTTTTCGTTTGTTCTCTCCAGGTAGCTGTCAAGGGGTATTGCTGGGCTTTGAATGGAACCTTGCACAAGTTCATAGTAGGAAGGAAAATTTAGGTAGAAATCATAAACAAGTGGTCATCCTTTAGTTTAGTAAGGAAGCACTGGCTGTTCTTTTCTTACAAGGTATTAACAATTACTGAAAAAGCAATTGGAGAGATCTCAGCAGCTATGTATCTTCAGTTTATTCCAATGCTGCTTTCTGTAGAAAATACGACTCTATCAAAGGCTTGATACTGTATTTGGAAGCTTTAAAAATGTGAAGGAAATATTGCACATTTTCGTCACACATATAAAGTCCTTGCTTATCCACTGTGACAAGGCTTGTGTGTGGAACTCTCAGATTATACCACCAAAATTGCTATATAGTGTGTAGAAGTTTGTATTTAAAAGTGACAAGCAGGTACAGATAAAGTGGAAAATACTTGCTTGTGCGTAGTCTATCAGCCACTCGCACTTTCAATGTTTTCCACTTTGATATGCAATGGGATTTTCATCTATATTATGGTGTTTCAGTAAAGCAGTTGAAAGCTTGGCCCAGGGCGGTGATGCTGAAATACAGCGTGTGAAAGAAGAGGCACAAAAGAAGATGCAAGAAATGGAAGAAACCCTGACTAGCAGAATAAACTTTCTGGAAGAGGTGAGTGGCTGAAACTGAAGGAATAGTTAGAAATCAGTACTGTTTTTGTACTATTGTCTGAGATTTGATACTGTGATCTACCTATATTTTCAAAATCATTTCAGCTTTCCTGGAAAAATAGCCAGTTCAAAACCAGAAAAAAAAAAAAAAGCAAAATACTGCCCCCCCCAAAAAAACCAAACCCAAACAAACCCCAAACAAAAAAACAACCAAACCCAAATCCCAAAACCCCAACCAATGAAAGGGAAGGTGATTTTTTAGCTGCTCTTGAAATATCAAATACAAGGATAGCAGTTCTTCAGGAAATTCATATCTATTCGTGGTATTTAGGTACTTTCAGCACAAAGCTTTGATTCCTGAATTCCAGTGTGAGGAGGCTATGTTTTCAGAACCTGCAATCTCTGTTCAGAGGAAGAGGGGCTGGATTTTGAAAACTTTTACTAATAAGGTCTAGGCTTCATAAATAGCTGAAACCACTCTGTAAGCACTCCTGTCATTTCCCATCTTTATGTGGGCCCTCAGTATTGCAGTATAAATCAGAGATTCTGTGGCTTTCTGTGTCTCCACTCTTGTGTGTTCATCGTAGGCTGAGAGGCCACCTACTTATGGCAGCTTCTGGGTAGGTGAACCAGTGGTCGCTTCCCCATGTTCTGTCTGCATGCCTTACACTCTGTTGTTAGATTGACCTTTATCTGCCAAATATTGTTGGCTTCCGCTGTCGCTGTATCACCTTTTTGCGTAACATTCTCCTGTTCCACAGGGTTATTCTTAACAGTGTCTTTTTTAATTCCTTGCAGTCTGTGGTTGAGACAGTTTATTCCTGTATTTATTGCTGAGCCATTGTTTGTATCTTTACAGGGGAATTGCTTCACGTTTTCATCATTTTGTAGTGTAAAGGCAAAAAAAAAAAATTTCTTTGTATGAATAACACGCTTCCTCAGAAGAAAGGAGAAGTTCAGCTTCTTGTAAAGAACAAATTTGATATTGAATGGTCTGTGCTGGAAATGTTTGTGTCAAGTTCTAGAAATACATAAGCTCATGATTGTTTTGCATCATTGACTGTACACACTTATCTGGAGGTGTGGGATTTTGCAGCTGTGTTTGTGAGGGGGATAGATGTCTGGTGCTCTTTCTGTAAGTAAATAGAAGTAGCACAAGTGGATATATTCCAGTATTTGCTTTCCCATCCCTAAAGACTGAATTGGTCATGAAAGGTATTGGTATCAGTCTCCTGGTGGTATTTTCTATCGGGATGATTTAGCAGCATTCATAAAGCAGTGAGCTCCTTCGAGGAGGAGGAGGGGGGAATCTCCATGACCTTTTTTTCAGTTTAGTGGAACTGGGATTTCTCAAAGCATTCTTTGTACTATTGGATAGGTAGAGAAGTTCCTAAATTATTTATTCTGTACCAAAACAGCCAGTCAGACTGATGTTTCCCAGATCTGACAGGTAGAAGGGCAAATATTTTAATCTCATGGTGATATACTATTTTCTGTAGCCTGAAGATAGTGTTGGCCTCTGACATTAATTTTATTATGCTTACAAATGTAAACACTGCTGAGTAGTATTAGTCACTTGTTTACGTAGCACCATATAATTATGTAGATCCAGGTAACGCTAACAAAGATTAATTTCCTTCAGAGTTTTTGATTGAAAGATGAATGCTGGCAGAATAGCTTTTCAGGTGAGGGGTTGAGTGGTGAAGTCTAGTGGTGAAGGACCTTTTCCTCACCCTCCCCCAAAGAGATATGCTTTTTAGTATAGACTTTAAAGAGAGAGGGGAATTACTTGTTAGGCTACAAGGAGGCTTTTATTTCATAGAAAGCAAAATTCAGTGAGCACAGGAGGGCAGCTTACAATATAAAAATGAAGATCTGAAACAAATTTCATGTCATGTATGACAGTGTGTTGTTTTGGTGTTCCCCGTCTCCATGAGTTGGGTCACCTAGAGGAAGTTGACTGGAATCTCTGGGTGTTATCTCTGTTTCCATTACTGTTCAAGAGAAAAATGTCTGGTTCGTACTTTATCAGTTCTTGCAAAATATTATAAATGATGTTGGGAAGAATTCCAATTAGCTACAGCGAGCCTGTGAATATTAATTTAATCTCTGATTGAATAAAACCCCCCTTCTTTAACCTCTTTAATTTAAGTGTAGCTATTCATTATGATAGTGGGAGGACAGTGGGACAAAGCCAAATTATAATAGCTAAATCTAAAGCCATAGCAGAGGGGCACTTTTTTTTCCAGTTCTGCTATCAGTTAGGGTATTTGTTTTATTTCTTTGAGACAAACTTCCCTTCTTTATGTACCACAGAAAGTGGAAATGCAGACACAGAGTTCAGAAGTGTTTGCGAAGCGCTTGAAGTACTCGGTAAAAGTTGCTAAATTAAACATACCAACATATGTTTGGTAGAAGAAACTTCAATATGTAAGAAGTTTTGTGAGCATTTTGTTCTTATAGGCATCGGGATTGTGTGTCTTAATTACAGAATCTTAAAGCTGCCCAAGAAGATGTGGAAAAAGCCATTGTGATCACGGAGAAGGAGAAAGCTCTGAGAATAGCTGCTGAGCAGAAACTTTCTTCAATTATGAATGCCCCTGCAGAGGATGTGGATATGATTACAGGAGCTGAGAAGGACAGGTCAGAACTCTTGCCGGTGATGTTTTTAACTACTGGAATTCTTTATTGTTAAAGTGTGAAGAGTTGACATGGATGTAGGTTTTAATAGTTTGATCCTACCCTCAGATAAATGAGTGAGTGTTACTGGCCATCTTATCTATTCAGCTATTAAATGAATAGCAACACAGCAGCTAGTTTACATGCTGCATGATAGCAAAATCATATTTAAAAGTTGTCTGAAAGTGTAAAAGGATCAGTATGCATGTGACATGAGCATGTCCTACTTTAAAGCGTCTTTGTAACTGTGCTGACTTACTTCCTGCTTGCGCTTTCTTGAACCATTGCTGAATAGAACTTGACTCTACCATTTGTGTTCATTTGCTGCTTTCATGGTGTTTATGTACTCTTCAGTCCCAGTGATGTATCTGTTGAGGTTGGTAAATATAATGGAAGGAGAAACATAGTGTGTTTCAGCTTCATGGTTTTGATTGATTGTGCTTTGCAAAGCACTGGCTTTGCTTTGTTTGGCAGGTAGTTGGAAGAGTGTGTGAGTTGTTCAATAACTTTAGGTGGGGAAAATGTATAAACTCAAATCTCAATAGTTTGCAGGATTTTTTTTTTTTTTTTTAGGTATGTAGGGTAAAACACATGTCTGGCAAGCCTTCCAGTAAAGCTTAGTTAGTTTGAGGATGTGAGCCCAGAGTGAAGATCAAAAGACTGTTATGATTCCTTATACTTTGGAGTATCCTTTCCTGTCAGTTTGTGACTGAACCCTGCAGGTAACTGCTCTGTGAGTAACTGTGTAATTGGTCTACCCTGGTAATAGAAAGTTATGTTGGCCTGAGGCTTTCATTTCATAGGTTTTATATTACAGTAGGACCAAAGCAAGGTTTGCAGTGTTTTCCAGACAGTTTTTGTAAAAGCATACAGATTGAAAACTGCAAATCTGAAATCTACAGTGGCATAAAAATTATACGATGGTAATTATAACCTGGCTCTCAAGTTATCTCCTTCCTTTACCCTTTCTCTTTCCTGTCTTCCTTTTTCTGCTAGTCATCTGTGTGAACACAGATGCTCTCCTGAGTGACTTGAGCTGGGAAGGAGTTATAAAACCAGTCCCTTTCAGAGGTGCTTTAGTTGCCAGCTCTATAACTTGTGTGAAAACGGTGCTTAAAGCGTGGAAACATATTGTCAGGATTGGATCACTACAGTGGACTGAAGGCTGTGTGGAGTATGACAAAGAATGTCTGGTGTGTTCCCCCCTCCGCCAGCCCTGTGATCTAGTGTTAGCAGGATCTTCTACAATTACATGCTGGTAGATCGGTGTAAGTCATCACAGGACCACAAAATCATAGTGCTAATGGAAGAAGAGAATATTTGACTTCTTGAAGTGAATCAAATATTAATGTGCAGTGCGTTAAACTTGTGTGGGAGTAGCAAGCACATCTGGAATTCATATTCTGTTAAAAAGATACTTTCACCATCTAGGCTACAAAATACTAAGAGCATCACAACTGGCATCTTAAAAAAAACCCCAAACTTTCTGGCATATAACCCTTATGTCTGTCAGAAAACTCAAGCTTTGTTGTTTTTATCAGTTGGAATACTGGAAGTGTCAAGATGTGTATTGACCAAAGAAGGTAGCGCTGACCTAACTTTTTTGTTGTGCTTATGTGAAATGAGAACCAGCTTAGGTACAAGTATAAATGAAACTAGATGCGTGAGGGACACTTAGTGATGGCACGTACAGATACGGTGTTGTATGTGCTAAGAAGTGAAATAGATTGATAGGCTTTTTGTGTGTGCTATAAAGGACAATGTGACTAAAATATTGAAGCTTAAGTGTTGACACTTGAAATGGTACTGGAGGAAAGTAAGAATGAGCGCTTTGCAGATAGCTCAACTCTGTTGCTTGCTTGAAAGGTACAGCACCTTCTCTGGTTTCTCTGGTGGGAGAAGAGGTTGCGAAACTACTGCCCTAAGTTTTACACGTATTGTCTGGAATCTTCACCTAGGAAAGTTGTCTGCAAGATTTATTGCAATGGCTGGAGAATTGGTGGTAGATGATGCAAGATTAATATTAAAAATCTTATAATTTTAGACTTATAGAGCAACTGAATCTGTCATTGAAAAGTAAAGAAGCTATAATTCAACACCTTGAAGAGGAAAAGTCTCAAAGTGGATCTTATGATGGGAACTTATCGGCAGAAAAAATCAGAGAACTTACCATTGCTTTGAGGCATGAAAAAGATAGTGAGATAGAGGTGAGGAAACTGACTGAACAGTTATATGTTATAAATCTCATGTGGTATAGGATTTTAAAGGATTCGTGCATGACGTTATGTGAGTGACTTCAGCCAATTTTTTAAAATATTCTCCACAGTTATTCCCTCCCTCCCTTCTCCATTTCCTAACGTTCATTGGTTATATTGTGGTTTGGTGGTCAATATTCATCCTTGTTATCCATGCTTACCATTCACTCAATGAGTGGTCATGTTTCCCATTGATTTTATGCCTGTGTTATAGGTACTGTGCTTTACAAATTGCTTTACAGAAGTTTATATAAAAAAATGTTAGATGTTAATAGATCCCTCAACAGCTGACATAATTTCTATAGAAGTTAAGAATGTGACTTGAGAGTTTATTTTTGGGAGCTATCTCTACTGTTATGGTCTGGAGAAAAAGCTGTGGAAGGGAGGCAGGCATAAAAAAAATCTCTTGAAATAAAGTGGAAGTCTAGCCTTTAGCTTACAGAAGGTGCTAGGAGTCAGTCTTTTATTTCAACTGGCTCTTAAACAGAAAGATAGATATCCTGAAACCTGCAATGTGGAAACAGGTCTTAAGGCATGTTGTCTTCCCACCACACCCCTTAAATTAAGCTGGCAGAATTAAGAAAAGTAATCATGGAGGCTGTCATGCTGCTTAGAAATTTTCTTCCCTTTTGTTTTGGAACTTAATATTGATCAGTACCTATACACTTTTTTGTTTATGTCAAGAATAGACAAGAGAACCTTCTACAATTGGACTGATTAGTGGAGTTAAAAGTTTTCAGTTCTGGGTCTTCTTGCAGTTAAATCAATATGTGTCAGGAAGAACTACCCTGGTTTCACAAGAGTATTTGTGTGTCAAGGTGAAAACAGGGTCATCTTTAATCATTTCATAGGAGGTGGATAGACTGTATGATCATTTTGGGATGCAGAATTGGAGAAAAAAATCTGATGAATACCTTTGCACAACTCTGTTTTTATATATGGTTACTTTTAAAAAAAAAAAAAAAAAATCTGTATCCTCCCTAAGGAAAAGTGCTAATTAAAATCTCCCTTGATAAAAGCATCTTTCTGACATAGATAAATGTCACATAAAAATGCATTTTTATTAACTCAGCAAGTACAGTTGTCCTGTCTCATGGAAGAACATGTGTGGGTTTTTTGGTATGGTTTTTTTTGTTTTGTTTTTTTCTTAATTGGGACAGGCTCATACTGTGCCCAGGTAGATTTGTAGACTTCAAGGAAGCAACTGATTCAATATATTCCTACCAAAAGGTGTATACTAAGTTGTTTTTCATTTTGGGTTACCCCGCCCAAGGTTTTTAAGCTCATTTTGCTTCATTTTAATGCTTAATGAGTTACATTTGTATTTAGAATGAATTATTTAGTTGACTGTAACAACTGTTCTTTTCTTATAGGCTATTAGAATGGAGCTTAAAAATGAAAGAAATTCCTTTGAAAAAAAAATTCAGGTAAGTTCTGGTTTTGTTTCTGTTTCTTCAACCACTTACAGTGCATGTTGGCACCTTTTCTGTTATGCAACCATAGATGCAGAGAGGCCTTGACTCGAAAGGAAGCAAAGCAAGTCCTCTGGTAAATTCTCTTTTATGTTAGATGACAGAAAGGCTCACCTTGTTTTTGAAGCAAATTTCACTAAAGCTGATAGGCACACTCATCAAATATTGAAGCTGATACTCATGGCCAGCACATGAGATTAGGCTTCTTATACTATATTCCAGGCACATCTTTAAGATGATGACTTGCATTTTGGAACTATATTTTATGTTAGTAATCTGAGTAATAAGATATAAGAACTCTGAGAGAATGTACTTATTAATGTGCAGTTATAGTATCTCTTAGTGGGAAGTTAATGCAACTTTCACATAATCTAATTTAGTCACTTCAAGAAGAGCTACAAGAGAGAGAAAATGAGCTTGCTGTAGAAAAGAAGAATGGTTTGAAAAGGGATAAAACCATTCAAGGGCTAACTGTTGCATTAAAAGCAAAGGAAAAAGAGGTATGATGATTATGATCTTGCTGGTTTGTTGAACTATCACTGGGAGGAAAATGTGTGCATTGTGTATGTGGCAAGGGTTGACTGATCTCACTGTAACCATTAGGAGGCTTCTAGTGGGTCCTTAATCACTGCTGTCATATCTGTAAGCAGCTCTGTTTATCTAGAGTTTTGGGTCTTGGACTGGAGGAGAGAGGAAAAAGGGACTTAACTGATACTTTCTCCCTTAAGAACTGTTTTCAGTTATGCAGTGATTTTTATCAGCTCTGAGCACCACTTAAAAGGTACGAGAAGCATTTTATGTTGTTAAGTGGAGCTGTCATAAAGACAGCTAAAATAGGAGAGGTCAACGTCAGCTGAAATTCAGATTTTGTGGACGAATGGGAAATATTGAACTTGAGTGATAGGCAATCTAGTGAGTGTTGTATAAGAAGAATTTCTTTATGCAAGATTTATTATGATGTATTTGGTGGTTTTGTTCTTTAAAGTATTTGTTTTGTGTAGTTGGATGAATGGATAATGAGATGGGATAGCTATTACTGAATCACCATCCCTTGGAAATAACTCTTTCTACATAGTATTCATTTTACTTTACTTAAAGAATGAGGAGCTTGGTTCTGAAATTGAAGATCTAAATGCTTCATTGGCTAAGGCAAGAGAGGCAACTCACAAAGCACACATCCAAAAATTCAAGGTAAGAAGCAAGCAGTTAATGTGGCTTCCCCATCCCTGCTCCTTCCTTCTCCATAATTCCACACAGCGAGTAGTGCTTTGTATCTAAAAGCAGAGGAATGCAAATTAATTTAAAATGTTGTTTAAAGTGTTTAATTTTTCTTACTTTGAAAAAAGTTTCCCAAATGAAATTATTTAAATGATAGTGTTAAAATGTCAGATTACTTATCTTGTTTGTTGAGGTTTTTTTTTTCTTCTATAACAACTGAGAATTATTAAGGGAGACGTGTAAAACCAAAATGAGTTAAAAATAAAGACACAAATAGTTGTGGAGCTGAGATGATATTGAGCTTTCTTTGTTGACCCAAGAATGTTTTGGTTTTTCTTCCAAAGGTATGGTAACAGCACATTCTTCATGTTAGCAGAGTTGAACTGGGTATGAGACACTTGTTTGGATTTATTTATAATAAATGTGAAACCACTGTTTATAACATAGTGGAGTGTTGTTTGTGAAAATGTGATTTAGTAATGCTTTCATGTGTGTGGAGGAGAAGAGACTTTATGATGATAATTTATGCATTATATAGGTCTTAAAATATAAAATGGGAGAAAGTAAGAATTTGATATTAAAATAGACAACATAATGTCTCTTGTAATATTTTCAAACTCATCTAAAACTAAGTCTGATAAAACTAACTAATACTGATCAGAGGCAGTGATGAATCTTCCATTATGATGTTTGTTCATCCGCTTGGTCTGTTAGCTCAGCAGGAATGGAAGAGGTTGATGTGCTTGCCTCCGAAGTACACACGCTTAAAGCTTTTGTGACTGACTGTACTGTTTTTTGATTTCAGAGTCTAATGGAGTAGTAATGTTTAGTTCTCGCAGAGTACCTCCATTTCTTCAAAAGCCATTTATTTTACTGAAGCCCAAATTTTAAGTGTGCTTTGTTGAGAAAAGTATATCCTGTTTATTCTTCAGGTCATTTTGGCCTGTGTGTGAATCTATAGCTTATGTTTGCTTTTACGTACCATGGGAGTCCTGCTCTGAAATATTACTCTAATTTTAACCCTTTCATTTTTATGAGAGCTTGATTATTTTTGAAAAGTTCTAGGTTTAAGAAGTGTGCAACTAATCCCTCCTGTCCACAGAATCCATATTGCATGGTGGGTGACAGAGCAAGCCTTTCTCCTCATTATTCTGCTACTTAGCTACAAACTTGAGTTGAAGGCAGTTCTCTGTGAGTAGATCATGCTGCATAGCCCACTGCTGTCATCTGTGTTGTGAACTTCGAGGCCAGTTGTAACAGTATGTGATGGGGAAGAACACAAATCAGACTTGCTATTTCATATAAAAAAATATGCTTATGACTTGGTAACTACTTGACCTAGTCTGGATTCAAACTGACCCAAAAGTAGAAAGCTTTATGTAATAAGAGCTTTGGGAACCAATAATAATATGATTTAATTTGCACTATGGAGTCCTTTGCAGGTCAACCATTACGTAGTTCTTAGATAACTAAGACTTTGTTATCCTGCGCTGGATGCAGTTGAAAGCTGTTATATTAGTTGAGAAAATTTTCAGTGTAACGGTTTCCCTGTTGTGTGAGTAACTGTCATTTCACTGTATTTTTTGCATCACAATTTTGAAGTACTGGAAAGAGGTGCAGGGGAGTGGATTTGGATGGAACAGGGGTAAAGACTTCAAGTCTTTACAAAATACCCTTACAGACCTTGAATGTTGCTTTATGTTTCAGGGTGCTGAGGATTATCAAGCTCTCTTGATGGAAAAAGAGACCCTCTTAGCAGAGCTGCGTTCGGAAAACCTTACAAAGGATGCCGAGAATCGTAAACTACAAAGGAGGATTAAAAGGACCGATCAAGAGCTAAATGATTTGAATTTAGAAAGAGAGAAAATGGAGAAGGAGCTGGATGAAGCACAACTACAGAAGAGCAGAAGTGACAAAACCATTAATGTTATTATCACTTTTTTCCTTTATTTCATACAGTTTAAAAATAATTTAGCACTTCTAGCATGTCCTTTTCTAACAAATTTAGTTCTTTAATTTGAATAATTTTTGGAAAGGTAAATGCATTTGCCTAAAGCCAGTGTTCAAAAGAATGTGGCCAAGAAGATTGAGGAAATTCTGGCACATAGTCTGCACAGAAAAATATTTAAAAATAAATATAATTTTGATAGTCTTGGGTCCTAGAAAAAATCATTAGCCTTTGTAAGTGGTAAATGGTTACTCTTGGTTTCAGTTTTTCTAATGGGAGGAGCTGAACATGCATGACTGTACTTTTTATATTTCTGCTGTATTTGTCTTGTTATGTGTCTATAAGTTATCTTAAATTACACTACTTTTAAATTTAACTTTCTTTTAAGTTCTAATGCAGAACAGGAGTAAGTAGCCAGTTGTTGCAACTTTAAGCCAAACTTCAGCTTGCTTTTTGCTATCATAGCAGGGTCACTGTAAAGGCTGTATACTTAATAATTTCTGCTTGTAAAATTCCCAAAGCACAGGATTAGTTGATCACAATTTAACATAAAAATGATGTACTGTATCTGTTCATTAATTTTGTTGCTTCATATTCTGTTTAGGGTTTTTTACCTTGCTGTAGGCGTTTAGATAAGCACTTCTGCTTCCAGCATGCACAGCTCATGCAACAAAGTGAATGATCCAGTTTCTTCTTTTCTTCCTTTGAAAAAAGGATGCACCTTCTGCTGAGTGTTTGACATAAAATGTACTTTTCACCTGTATGACCCGTCACATGGATTTTTCTAAAGTCTTCTCACCATTGCTTCCATTAGGGGAGCATTTACATAAAGAGTAGAGTTCTGCCTGCATGCAAAGTCTGTTCCTCTTCAGTTAGGGATTAATCTCCTGCTATATTAAATTACATAAAAGATTAAATGAGCTTGTCTGTATTCAGTGGATGTTTTGGTTCAATTATTAAGTGAGGATCTTAATAAAGCAGGTATATGTGGAAATTGCTGTTCCTGCAATATCACTTAAAACCAGTAGAGGGTTCTCTTTACCTACAAACAAATAAGTTGTTCTCCCCCATCTCCTGCCCCCAATTTAACTTGCATTTTTAGTCGATTGTCAGCTGTGGTTAGGCTGCTGTCACAAAGTCTCTATCTTTGGTGTGCTTTGAAATTTCTTCAGGGTGTTGAGGTTAAGGAGAGAAAGAACAGATTGCTTCTGTCAGTAAAACAGCCACAAAGAACATATTTTATTGATTTAAAGTATTTTATATTTAACTGTCTTCTCTATTCAGAACTTTTTTCATCTTTCAGGGGAGCTACAATATAACTCTGTATAGGAAAGACAGGAAAGACAGGACTGAGTAGGGAGTTGCCAGGCGATTCAAAGTTACTTGTATTACAGAAGCCTATTTGACTCCATTATGCTCAGGTTTTTCATGTAAATGACTAGCTCCTTGGGGAAAGCATTCCTGCCAAAAGATGAGCAGTCTTATAAAAATTATATCCCTAACCTATTTCCTGCTCCTTGCAGAACAGCTGCTTCAATTTCAAAGTTGCTAGTACATTTGGATATAGCAACATTGCCTGTGAAATGTTGCCCATTAAGTAGTAGATATGTGGGAGTAAAAAAAATATGCTGTGATATTTTGCTCTTTGACAAACAGAAAACCACTTCAGTGATCTGATGCAAACTTTTTATGAGACAGCCTTAAAAATTCTGTTCTATTTATGCCCCAAGATACCTATTTATCAGTGTTTCTATTTTGTTAGAATAAAACTAGCAACAATGTGCGTAAACTGTAGAAAATGCCCTCAACATATGTAATGAACTGCTGTCTTAGCTCTTCACTCCCAGGGAAATTTTCAATGACTTTTCATATACTGGAATTGGGATGATCCAAATTTTTGCATATATCTGTTTTTTAAAAAAACAACAAAAACCTTAGAGATCCAGAAAAAGTACTTCTGCCCCTGTTGTAAACCCAGTTTGTCTGGAGAGGAGTTGGGCACTACTGTCCTGGGATGGAAGAAGGTTAAACTAAGTTAAGACTGCTACAGGTGAGCTGATCATCCAAATCACAGTGCCCAGTATGAGGAGTCTTCTGGAGCAATGGGCGTAGATGTTCTTGAATGATGTCCCTGCCTCAGGGTGGGTGGGTGCCCTGGCTTTTTCCTAGGTCAACTTTAAAAGCAAACCCTCTCAGTTCTAACCTTTCCAGAAGCTGCTGTTAAGCAGTAGTTCAGCATCACTTTTTAAGCTCTTTGAAACAAGAAACTTCGGGTGTATATTCTTATGTACAATTGATGAGGAAACAACATCAACTCATCCTTAATGTTGCTTGTGTCCACCATGTTACTATGTCTATAACAGATTCAGTGCTTCTTGATCGAAGAGTTTGTTCAAATTTACATGATTAAACACTTTTAAGTATCCATTCTCTCTCCAGGCCTAAATGTAGACAATTAGAGTGTATTTACTAGGTATTCATGTTTGATCAGTTGGTTGGGGAAATGCAGAATAACTCATTAGGCAGAATTTATTATTTAGTCTTCCTACCTCTAGTTTAGCCCGAGAGGGAGGTTTTGGAGCTTCACAACTTAATTATTCACCAACCTGTTTTCCATCTGACAAGGAGGGGGAGGCATTTGCTTCAGTCTTCTACATTATAGTGTTTCACATTCATTTTTCTTAGTTCAACTGTCATTAATCATAGGACAGTCCCTTGGGAAAAAGGTTGGCAGAGGGAATTGCAAAGTTTATGCTCCAAGAGCTGTAGGTACTATATTATCCTTGCAACTCAATGTATAGAAACCAATAGATTTTCTCCCAGACAATTTGAGTGGTCAATGAGTTCAAGCAACCTGCTATAGTGATGGATAGTTTTGTGTGTTACAGAATTTTAGCTCGTGCAAAGAAGATAATTCTCAGTCTCAACTCTAGCTTGTTTTGGAAAGGGTTTAGGGAACTCTGGGGGCAGAAATAGTAGAGGCAAAGTATCTCTTTGCAAATCTCTCGCAGGCTTTTTTACTTGTTCCACAATTGTTTGCCTTGGCAGTCTACCTCTTTCCATAAACCTAGCAGTAATATTTGAGCTGCTTTAGAGGCAGAATAGTTTCTGTACCTGACAAGTATTGTACACAAAGATGGCTGAGATTAGATAATAGGGGGTGTAGTAGTCTTATTGCAGCAGTGTCTTTTCTATCTGTGTGTGCCTATCATCTTTTCTTCTTAAAGCTGTTCATGGTGTTCATAAAGAGAAGTTGCAGAGTATTGGTCACTTGAAGTTATAGGACAGGTCAAAAGTGTTCCTTTGACGCTTAGTTACCTAATGGGTAATGTATTCACTTAAAGCCTCTCAGTAATGTAATAGTTTAAAAACAATGTAAAAATAGAAAGCCAAGGGTGAACTTTG
The DNA here is from genome assembly GCF_026419915.1 of Harpia harpyja. Lineage (NCBI taxonomy): Eukaryota > Metazoa > Chordata > Aves > Accipitriformes > Accipitridae > Harpia > Harpia harpyja. Next base: position 7,877,229 of record NC_068958.1, read on the forward strand.
CAATGCAATGAAAATCATAACACTGCAGTTGATCCTTTGCTTCCAGTTTGTGTGTTATATCTGAACAGGCTTAATGTGACCCACTTGAAGCTGAAAGACTTTGCAGTTATCAGACCGTTACACTACTTCCAAAAGACCTGCACTACACTGCAGTTTATATTTATAGTTAGTAGTTAGGAAGAAATAGAAACATATTTGAGAGAGGAAACTTGGACCTGATTCTACAGTTCTTCAGTTTTCTTAGTCAAGGAAGTAGTTCTTTTGGTCCTGAAAAAATTACCTTTATTAGTTTGCAGAACTGAAGCCCAAGCTTAATCATTCTTTGAAAATGAATAACATTTGAGGGTTTTTTTGGGAGCTATTAGGGATTTCTTAGCTGAATCCTGGTAATGAAGCTAAAATTAAGCAAGTAAACCAAAAGGCATTGTAAATGACAATTTGTATTTAATGTGCAAAATAAACAGAAGTAAAACTGAAGTAGTAAAATGATGTTAAGGGTTTGATGTGAACCTGCATGAAGCAAGGTAATTAAGTCAAGAAAAGGACATAAAACAGTTTGTAAAGAGATTGCAATTAAAGTGTCACTAGTACTGTTTCTTTGTACTTAGAATAAGAAACAACTATTGAATTTTAAATCCCAGTGGAGGTAAATGTAAAGTTTATAGGTGACTACGATATGTACAAACTATTTAAAGGGCTTATGATACTTCACAAATGGGCCCTTTTTGGGAATAAATGGAAAACATTTATTTTAAGATGTAGGCTGTGTTACCTGGTTCTTTGGGTCTGAAGAGAAGTTTAGATAGTATAAAGTCTATTGTAAGTTTTAATTGTTTAATTTTAGACAACAGCTCCTTTGTTACAAGTTTCTACTTCTCTTTCTGCACATTCAATGCAGTAAATGCTCTAGATCTTCTTGCAGAGTAAAAGCTTATAAAATGAGGCTAGTGTATATGCAAGCTATGCCTCCTTCCATTGACGGTGTTGAAACTTCCAACAAATCGGCAAAAAAGTTTGAAGTGACACAAACAATGGTGGTGGGAGAGAAGTTGGAAGGATAGAGAAGACATGTTACGGATTTTTCTATTTCCTCTGCTCTTGCATATTTTCCAGTCTGTAACTGGGAACTGACTGTTAATTACATGCTAAAAATTTCGTATATATTTCCATCGATTTAGCGACTGTCCCAGTTCATAGCAAAATGTAAGGAATAGGAATTGTTTGATGTTATTGCTTGGAACCCGAGGCTTTATTGGGTGGTTAGACTTTGAAACCCCATAGATAGCTACATTTTCAGATGGTGGATTTTCAAGTGAAGTGGAATGGGATCTGTAGGAATGCAGAGGAGAAAGCTGTAATTGTGGTGTGTGTCAAGTGTGTGACCTACAAACTAGGAGATACTGCTTTTTACATTGCAGTGGTCCGTGTTGATCCTAACAGATCTCAGAGTCCCTTGGACTTGCTATTGCATAAGGCTATTGCAAGAGATTGTTCCTGTGTTTTAAAAGCAAAATGGACAAGAAGTATATGTTTTTTCTGATGGGGAACTAAGATGCGGAGATGATGCAACTAATTGTGGAGCTGCAGGAAGTAATTAACAGAGCCAGAATCAAGATGAAGTTCTGTTCACAACTTCTAATCACGAGACTGACCTGATTGTTTGCTTGAAGTTTGTGCTCTTGTCAAAAGAAAATGTTTTAACATTTCTGACCTTTTGTTTGATGCAAAAGTAACTTGCAATGTTAGTGCAAGAATTTCCATGGTGTGATGAGAAAAAGAGCAAATGACTAACTGAATCACCTGTAACCAATTTCCGCCTATTTCTAGCAAGGGAGTAAATTGACTCAGAAGTGAGTGTTCATTCTGACAGTGACAACATCTAGGTGCATGATATTCCCCACACCCTTGTAGTCTAGTCATTCCGTATGAGAAGTGTTTAAACAACAACCACCTAGATTTTTAGAAGACAATACTGTCACCTCATCTAAAAGTTTTCTTTCTTTAATTGTATTCATTGATGCCAAGAGAAAGACACTGGCTTAAATGCATTCTCCAGACAATTTGGTGATATGAGTAATTTAAAGCAATGGAAAGTCAAGCTAATGATGTGGGTTGTTAGTCTTAAACTTTTTTTAAAGTTGATTTGCTAAATACTCAGTTTCATTTTTTTTTTGTAGGACCTTAGAAATCAACTAGAAAAATTACATGGTGAAATGACTGAGAAAGAAAAAGCAGTTGAACATCATTACAATATTCTTTTGAGTGAAAGCAATCAGAAGTTGCAGAGCCAAGAACTAGTTATCAAACGGCTAACAGACAATGTCAATCAAAAGGATCTACTGCTTCAGGTAGGTAGACTTAAGTTGAAATGAAAAATGGAAATTTATCATTTGATTTTGTTTGAGGAATTATTACAAGATCACATTTGTGCTTGGAATTGCTGTTGATTTTGATGATAATCCTTCACTTTTTGTAATACTGTATTTGCAGAACAGACATATAATTATAGTGTGTGTGGTATTCCACAAGATTTCTTGTTAGGGCTTTATGAAGTGTGTGGACAGAGGAGGAAGAAAGCTTTATTAATACATATGTAGAATTTTCAATGTTGTGGTAAGATACTTCAAAAGCTCTGAAGTGCCTATGATTTTCAGTTTATTGTGCAGAAACTAGAAGTTGAGGAATAGGTATAGATACTGAAACATTTTATCTTCTTTTTTTGGAGCCCATTCAAAATGACGTATGTGAGAAGGGAGCTGCGTGAATGTTAATGGACCCCTGCTCAGTTTTTTTTATAGCTGAAGGTATAACCCTGAAAACTACTGATGGTATTCAACCAGCAATGCAAAGAGTAATATCTGAGGTTGCTCTATACCTGCAGACCAAGGTGCATGCCTTGACTTATTTTTTAATACTTAAAAGATTGGATAGGTGGGGAAAGCTTCTGTTCGATCTTTTTTTGCTTCTATTATGTTAAATCGGTAAAATATGGCACATGAAGAACATGTGCCTGATCATCCTTGGATATTCTGAATTTTGTTTGTCTATTGTGCAATATAAAACTAGAGTAAATTTTGTAAAACTGTCTCATTGTTTTCTTTTGTTAGAAACTTGATGGAGCAGTTAAAGAAAAGGATGCAGAATTGCAGGAGCTCCTGAATAAGTACAAGAACCTTCTAAGAGCCAATGAAGAACTTGAACTGAAAAATGAGGGCTTAGTAAAGGAAAAATGTGCTGCACAGTCTCAACAGTCAATCATCAAGATAGTCAGAGAGTTAGAGGTGAGTTTTTCATAACTCTGATCATTTGCAGATAAATACCTTGACTTCAAATTGAAGACAATTTTGACTTTGGCTTCAAAGGTATGGACTCGTATGTGCTGTAATTCACCCATGTAGCAAGGGCTGTTTTTCCTTCATATCGGTACCATATCAAAATGTTCTGTATTATTAAAAAAGATAACAATGGTGTTAGTAATAATTGTGTCGTATGATTTGTATGATTGCTGTGGTATTGATCTTGCATCATAAGAGTACATAGTATTGCACTGTGATGAGTTTATATGGCATCACTAAACTCTTTACTCTCAGAAAGCATGTAAAATGTTTTGCCTGCCATAAAAAGATAAGAGTTTTGTGCTCATTAGGGCAGACACATTTCCCTGAGTGGGAGGGTATCTGCATTTCTGAAGAGAGGTGCAGAGGGGAGTTTGTGTACTTCTAATAGATAAGGGGAAAGATTGCACAGAGCTAGTGACTGCAGGAGATAAATGGGGTATGAGGATAAAAAATATAGACGGGCGTGAAGATGTGTCTAGGACAAGAAGAAAACTACTTTAAAGCAAAGAAGAAAGGAAATAGTACCAAAATATATATATATGTGGACAATATATGCCCATTATTTTATTTGATGCCATAAATTGAAAAGACTTGTTAGTACCTGAAATCAGAGGTTAAAATTCAAAGTCTTAAAATGTAGAGTTTTTTCCTTCCCCCTTCACCTCCCACTTCTGTACCAGCAAGAAGTCGTCAGGTACTGTTAAGAAGTTTTTGAATCACTTGCTGACTCCATCAGTGCATTTTTTTATTATTGTGTACAGATTAGTGAACAAGTAAGCTGCTTTTGAAGGTACATTTCTCATCTTTTTTTTTGTGGTGTTTGCAGCCTAGTATGCTAAGGTCTCCAAAAGCATCAGGCAAAGTAGAAAGAATTAGACCAGTACTAATGATGGAGAAAGCTATTTCGTTTCTTTAATAATATATTAGTCATTAATGAGATTTTCTCAAGGAAGTTTAAAATAAAGTGACCCAATGGCAAAGGAAACATGAGTGCTGTGTCTTGTGTCATGTTCTGAACACACTAGTGATGAGGTGCTTAATATGTTATGGGCGCTATTATTAAAAAAGGTAGATGCAAGCACACATTGAGTCATGGGTTATTTGACAAGCTCGGAGTAAAGGAGCTGCATCACTGTTTGCTAGGGTGCCAGTGCAGAGTATATCAAAGTATATATGAATATACATGCAGAGAAAATACAGTCTGTAAAAGGTTGAGTAGAAATTCTACCTCTGTAAAACAAACTGCAGTGCATGCACATAACTTCTGTCACAAAGGGACCTAAGAGTGATGGAAAATCATACAGAATTAATGAAAATCAAACACGAACTTTCCTCTATACACCCCACTTCCAATACGGGTGTATTACCAGGAGAGAGAACAGTGGCAAGCAAAGCCATGCATGGTAATGACCCAGTACCCACCTTCTAATCACAATCTATTCTCTATTGCGGGTTCATTTAGTGATTGTGAACAATACCTAATCACAACCCATTGTCCTCTCAGCTCAACTTCTGTGTAAAGTATCTCCTGTAAGAACCCACTTCGGCATATTAATCATAAGTTTTTGGACACAGATTATCCAAAGCTCTGCTCTTATTGCCTGCCTTGGACTCTTTGATGACTTTACAGTGCTGCACCAACTCTCAACAAACGCACAGCTGGATCCTCCCCACCAGAGAGAACAGAGACCAAGCTCTTCTAGCCTCATTGATCTTTAAAGTTGAAGATACTGAATTGAGAGATGCAGAACTTTCTCTCTTTCATCATACCTTTTTAGTTTATTTTAATGTAATGATAAATTTTCAAGCAACCAACATCCAAAGCCCTGCTGGGTGCCTTGGCCAGGCCAGAGAAGATAAATGACAGTTTCTAATTAGAGTTTGCATTCTTGAGCCACTGTCATGGGCTGGAGAGAGACTGTGCGAGGGCACTGATAATTAGGTTAGTCATGCAACTGCTGACTTTGGTATCTATGAAGTCTTGGAATGAAATGTATTTTACAGCCAAGGAATTTAGAAGTGCAATGGACTCCATGTAATTTTGGAAACTTTAGTTGGTTTTGGGCTTACTGCTCTTCTCTCACAACCAATACTTCTACACTTAAAAGCTCTTTTTGTTGGGAGCATTTGTTAAGTAAATATATTTCTAACACAGATTTTTAGAACTTTGTGGTTCATTTTATTACTGAGAAAAGCAGCAAAACTGAGAAAAGTGGCTCTTGCTCAGTCCTTGAGCTGTGTTTCTGGGTTCTGTTGTGTTGCACATGTAATCTTGCACATGGTGTATGCTGCAGTAAGGGGCCACAGTCATAGAAGTTTTAATTCTAAATTGATTTCTCTAAGTGTAAAAATAATTCTTGGATTTGCTGTTATGTAGCCTCTCGTGATGTCCATTTTTGGGAGGGGGAGCTTATATACCACTTGAGACTGGAGTAGGAAATGTAGTTAGCTGATACACTGCAAGGCAAATCTGATGTTTCTGCAGACACAAGTCAATTCTAAATTCCTGTATGATCAGCAGCTTATTTGACTTTGGTTATAATTACTCCTGTATTTAAGAAGTTAATACTGTGCAATCAGGGAACTGAAGAATACTGTGGGCATACAGTTGTGATGTAATTTGCTGCAGCTGGAGAAATGATAGTCAATGCATGGAAGTTATTCACGTAGCTAGCTAAAGCATTGCTGTTAGGTGTCGTAAGAATTGCAACTGGTGCATTTGTTGTACTGCAGACATGTCTTAGCTGTTGAAATTGATGCAGTGTGCACATCGTTGCTGAGTCGTTGTGATTATGGGAAGTGGTGTAGTTGACTTTATTTTTTTTATACAAGCATCCTGTCTATTAAATAGTGATCAGTGCATTGTAGTTGTTGCTTTCAGTCTCTTGAAATTGATGTTGTGAGCATATAAACAGGGTGATAGTTCAATTTCTGATTTGATGAGATTAGTTGAGATAGCTGAAAACAGCAATCTTTTTTGTCAATATCTATGTCTTAACACACTTTAAACATGATGCTTTTTACCTGTGACACTGAGCATGGCCTGGTGATGGGAATGGATGTGGTTGGTGTGTCTCACGATTTCCATATTAGCAGGAATTTAATCTTAATGGAGTTAGCCTGATGAAGTGATACTTGGACGTCTGTATATAGTCTGCTAGTCTTGCCTCACGCATCACCAAGAAGGGCCATAAGTTCCCCAGAGTCAACAGCTTTGTGACATTTTCTGTGGTTGACATGACATCTTCTAAAAGTCATCAACAGTCTTTTGCTATAGTATTTTCATCTTTAGATACATGACTCAGTCACCTGTAACAATTTTAACGTTATTAGCAATTGTTTCATTTATGGTAGACCACACATAAAGTTTACTGCAATGTTAGAAGAAATTACCAAATTTTGGTACTGGTGGATGGATGTATGAATCAGTGATGAGGTGTAGGTTATGGCCTTCTCTCAATCATTCATCCTCTAACCTTCAGAGATTTTGAAGTGATCCTGATAGTTGTTGGAAGCAAGAGAGTATTCAGTGAGGCAACCGGATATTCTTGTGACTTTGCCAATAAGTTATTTATTGTGGAGGTATAAACCTTTTACTTTCATTGCTTACGATTTAAGAAACCTTTAATGAAAGTAAGTTATGTTTTCCACCACTGCTGCTTAGCAATAGTATTTCAGACTTAAATATAGACTTTAATGTATTAGATTGCCTCCTTTCATGGGAATATAAATCTTTCACTGCAATATGGTCCTGGATGTCTTGCAGCTATCTCCTCTAACACATTTTCCCTCACACCATGTGTCAAGAGGTTTAATGTTTCATTAACTCCCACAGCATTATGGTCTATTTAAGTTACAGAGCTGCCTTATGTTTTGTGTACCGTTGGGGAGTTGATTGGAATAATTCACTCCTACGCTTTATTTAGAAATGACAGTGATAATGTAAAAAAAAAAAAAAAGTTCGTGCTGTATCTTCTCATCCTTATTTGTGAAAGATTCTGAAAAATCAAGAACACTTCTTCATGATTTTGCTAACCTCTACCTAGCTAGTTGAATTTAGAATTTAATAATTTGTGTATAGTCTGTGACATAGGAATTAAGAAACAGCTCGTGTCTCCCGTTATGCAGAAAAAAAAAGAAAAGAGTTAGGAGGATTTTGTGAGCTTACTGAAATGTTGGTACAAATGTAGAACTAAATTAACATGTGAATTCTAAAAGAAACATAGGAAACCACAGCATGGTTCTGTGTATAACACTGCTTTGTTAATATAGCAGTCATAGACCCTGAACAATTGGTGACAACCGTTATCTAATTTGTGTACCGTAAACTCTTCAGAGTGACATTACTTTGCCAGTGCTTCAGAAAGAGCTTTTAATTAGGATATAGTTCTGTAGCATCTTCAGTAATAATTGCAAGGCTTGTATCAGACATATGGAAGAGTTCACTAGAAATTTTAACAGACTGTTAACTGACTAAATTAAGTCAAAAGATTTATTTCTTCCTGTTGCTTTCTACGTCATTGATCAGTGTCATTGTGATCAAACTTTTTCCAAGTTAAATTGCAATCTGTGTATGTTTAGTGACTGTTCTTGAAAGGCTGAGATTCCAACACATTGATAAGACTCCTTAATTCAGGCTGTAAGATGTACTTTTTTACATGGTTTTTTTTTGTGAGATTTTTTTATTAATGGACTCTGGATCACCCACCTCCATCTGTTTGCCTTTGTGTTCCTCAGTACTCAGTCAGCAGAAACCATTGCTGCATGCTCCTCCTCTGCTTATCTAGATAATAAGCTTGAGATGAAGCTCACTATTTTGCACTTCATATACAGCATAGTATTTAATGTATAAATTGCACTAGAACCTGGAAACGTTTGTTAGAATACAGCTACCATTAGGAATGATGGTAGCTGAACATGATACATGTGTACAAAGGCAAGGACACTTCTTCAAAGAATCTTTGTCGTTAAATGGTAGGAGCTACTCTTTCTGCGGTAAGATCTGACATGCAGATTACCTTAACGGGAGTAACTTCATCAAAACTTGATTACACTTGCAAAATGTTATTTAACGTATTTGCTAGCATACTGTGAAGTATGAGTGTAAATAATTAAAAGTAAACAACAGTTGTCCTTGCTTTTGTACTGTTTACTTTGCAGAATACTGAATTTTTCAAATTAACAGAGGTTTTGCATCATTAGTGTGAATTAGTGAGATTCTACTGTAGCAGAATTTTTGTTGCAGTTCCTTCCTTAGGAATTGCAATTGGAGTAATAACAGCTGCTTAAAACTCCTGGGTGTAGATTTCTTCCTTGTTATTGATCTGTTCGCTAATGATTTAGTATCTCTTGAGAGTTTTCTTCGCTGAGATTCCCCCTCAGCTGTGGCACTTTTTTTGTTCTTCCTTTCAGTTTTCAGTTGAAAAAGAAAACTGAGGGGAGCAACAAGGCCTGCTATTCTCAAACGGAGGCAGAATACGTGTGTCTGACATTAATACATCTAAATTTGCTATAGATATCCCAGTTATTTTCTCTCCTGAGGCGGCTGATACCTTAGATATTTTTATGTAATAAGTGCAAGCAAATACTCCTTTAAATAGCTGCATTTTTTTGCCTCCTGCTGAAAAAGTGGCTGTATGGTTGTTTTGGAGTGAAAAAAAGTCTCAGGAAATTAGTGGATCCTTACTGAGAATGTCGCATAAGAGTCTGGATTTATTTTAATAATAATAATAATATACTTTCTGTGAGCAAGACTGCAGGTAAACAGTTTTCTTTTATTTGCACAAGTAAAGAAGCAGGTTGTAGTGACCCAGCTGTGCAGAAAGCTGACTCAACGAGCCTGTATCTGACATGTTCATCCTTTATTTGTTGGCTCGATACAGTCCTTTTTGTTCAGAAATGGAACAGAATTTGCAGAAACCCCTCCCCCAAAGAAAGCCAATTTTATCTAGAACACAGAGAGGACCGTTAGGACAGTGTTCTAAAATGTGGGCTTGGAGCTTGGGCTTGTCTGCTTTCCCTTCCCCTCCTCTGAAATAGCTACCTGCCACATTGTTCCTGGGTTGTTGAGTTGTAAGCTTTGGAAATGAGGATGCTAGTGTTGGGGGGGGAAACCTTTTTAGACTGATCAAAATGATGAAGCACTGTTTAGATATGTGATTCACGGTAGGTAAATAGTGAAACAGTATTTGCCTCCTTTAATAATAGCTGGGTTTAAGTATCATGAATAGTTTCCAGATTCATATTAGGCTTTGGAGGTGGGCAGTCCTCTTCAGGAAATTTGATTTTCTGCTTCTTTCACATTTTCTTCAGGACACAGGTATACATATAGTTGTAGACATGCGAACCAAAAAATTACATTGTAAGCTTGGTATGTTCTTGTTTTAATTTAGGAAAATAAAGAAGCTGAATATGAAAAGCTGATCCTTGCTTTAAGAAAAGAACAAAATATTTATTCTACACTAGTGAAGACCTTCAAAGAATCGGATAGGTAAGTACTTTTTCTATTTTGGTGGATAATCTAAACTCAAAGGGCAAAAGTCAGAAGCTGTGAAAAAAAGGTGCAGCTTAACTGGAGTGGTGATTAATTTATGCTGGCCAATTGTTCATAAGGCATAAACTACCTGAAGTAGTCTCCTTAAAAGAGAAATATATTTGTAAGTGAGGTTATGTTATCTAAATTACTTAAATGTTTCTGAAAATATTTCTGTTTGGATTGGAATCTTGGATGAGCCAGATTTCCATTTAGGTACCAAAGTAAGCAGCTAGGTTTTCAGGAGTTACATGTCCTTGTGTTGGAATATAGAGGAAAAATCAAATCGCAGTGAACTTTTGGGTGCTGGATGTTTTGCCATGGTACACTTCTAAAATACAGATAATGCTTATCTTAAAAGTGACACTGAGAATTTTTATGAGAATATAAGCCGGTAAGATTTTGGAGAAGGTTAAACAAAACAGAATAATTGAGGCTTGCATAGTATGCTTTCAGTGTAAAGCATTCAGAAGTATGGCAGGAGCAAGTGTTTTTAACCTTTTAAAATCAAAGTACACAACATTTTAGAAAGAAATCTGTCGCCTACTTTGTATCCTATTATTGCTTGGCAGTTGAAGAGGAGACATGATAAAATAAAGAAAATTCTTAGCCTTTAGGTAAAATAAATTTAAATGTTTTATGAAAAATTTACTTTTACTGTTATAATTACAAATATCTTAATTAGGTATTGACAGCATTTGAGAGCTAGCTCCTGACTCTTCCTGCCTGAAGGCAATGGTTATACCTGCCAACTTTGTGGGAACGTGTGTTTGTATTTTGCAGTTGGTTTATAGACCGCTAGAGTTTGGAAACCATAAAGTGAATAGCAGTAGAGTAGATGAGATCTGGTATTTGAATTAAGCACATTAACAGTAATGCCAGCTCAGAAGCTGGTTTTATACTAGAATCTTTTTCATTAGAAATAGTGATACAAGTCAGATTATGGTGATTATTTCTTACCTCTGGGAAAAGAGCAATGTCTTTTGTAACTTTTCTGTTGAACAATCACCAAATGAAGGAAGAACCCAGTTTATTTTAATATTTCATTTCACCTGACATTGAAACACATTCTGTGGGTAAGGCGATTGTCAACGGTGTCTAGTAATGACAACAAAGTAACATAGCCGTGATCCTAGTTTTTCTTAGAATATCTTTCAAATGAGGAAAATTATAACTGTAGTTATAATTGTTAGGGTAATAGGAGTTTTGCAATTAACTTCTGTAGGATCAGGATCTTTAGTTCTGTTTATTTCATATGGACTTACAGGATGCACAGAGCAGTGCATGTTACGCAGTGATTTGCAGTGGATGCTCAATGATTCAACAATAGAGCTGGAAGTTGGAGGCAGGTCGTCTTATTTCTCCTCCTCGTAGTTTTGTGGGCTGAGATGTGCTGTAAATCTCATCATGGAAGACTTGAACCCCTAAAGTTCAGGGGAGCTGATAAACAAGCCCTGCAGATAAATTCAGCTTCCTAGTTTGTGTTAATTGCCGTCAGTAGTGACATGGATTTTAGGGAAACAGCCGTTTTCTTGCTGACATATCTTCTTTTAGGCATTATTTATTTTAAGCAACATGGATGTTTTTTTTTTTCAAAATAAGCTACCGGATATCAGGACCAAGACATTTCTTGTCTCTCCAAGTGGGGAATCAATGCTTTTTCTTATAAAACCTTTAATGCATGAAAAGGAGAAAATGTGCTTACTTAGCTTCCAGTAATGTGTTGGTTTGTTTTTATTCTTAATTTTTTGCTGAGCATTTAAGAGAGCTTGCTCTTCAAAGATACTCTTGAACGAGGGAGAATTGTTTAAAGCAGTAGTTTCTTGTGCAGGAAACTGACAACAGCACGCTTGTCAGAAGGCAGACTGAGAGTCTTTTCGTACATGTTGCCTTTTAATTAATGTGTTTCTGCAATATGCTCTTATTCTCATGCAAGTATGATGTGCTGTATGTTCCTGTATAGCCTCCTGTAAGACGGATTTAAATTTTTTTTTTTAAAGACTCCTAAATTCTCTGGCATTTAGTGCAGTGGATTGGAAATTCTACAGCAGCTTAATTTGTCTTAAAACACTGAGATTCTGAGTGAAGTAAATGTGAAAATAAATAATACTATGAATTCAGTAACACCTTGTTATTTATTTGTTATTAAATCCAATTTATTTCATTTTATCACAATTTCAATTTTTAGTGTACTTAAGTTTTTACGGACTGATCAGAACTGTCTTGTCGATGTTGTTGAAGGATATGGGGGGGATCTAGCAAGGGACAGCTAGAGGTGCTGAGACAGTGAGGCCTGAGGGGCAGTGACTGATGCTAAAGAAAGAGCTTCAGTGGCCACCTTGGAAGAAACCTGCTTAAAGAATTAATTCACCTTGACAAATTATCATTTGTAAGTTTTGGTATTTACACCCCATTGAGATAATTGAGACAATTTAGACCTTAAAAGGTCTTTTTACAGACTGTCGGATAAATGAAGAAATAAAACAGTTGTGTCTGGGTCATGTTTTCAATGAAACACAATTTTTTATTTTTTTAAGTGGAGCATTAGATTATATAGTATGGTTCTGTAGCAAGGGAACAAAGTTTCCATGGTCACCGTATAGTGGAATACACAGTGCCATCAGTATTATGTGATAATGATACTTTTCTGGCATACTTTTCAGAAGTTGGTAATTTTGATTTTCCTTAAAAAGAATTAGACAGAAGTTGGCTGGTAGAATACATCCGTCATGTTTAAGCTGACTTACAAGCAGCACAGCTCAAAACAGCAAGAAAAGGCTGTATATGTAAACGTTTAGTCTCATCTTTCTATGTAGGGATTTGATTGTGCTTATGAATCCAAATGATTGTAGCTGTGTGATGAAAAACAGTGATGGCTAATGTGAAATGGGTTCTTTGTGGAAGCCTGGATGTATAAAAGATGCTGAGGTGCACAACAAAATGTTTTGAATTGAATCTTGATGATATTTTTTTTCCTCCTTTTTTAGTATAAATAGCTTGCAAACAGAACTAAACAACATTTTCATGCTGCGAAAACAACTAGAAGAAGACATTTTAGCTAATCGGAATCTACAGAAGGTCTTAGAAGATCAGATTAAGGACATTAAAAACCGACAAGGTCTGTATACATGCACAGCACATCCCTTTTCTTGATCTTCTTGCACAAAAGAAAACTGGTTTTATTACAGTCGGTTTACTGTGATGGAGAAGAAAGGTTTGAGGGTAGTAAAAGGTGTGAAAAGACTTCTTTTTGGCTTTCTACACTGAAAATTATTTGGGGGATTTGTAACAATGTCTTTGAGCAATCAGGGCAAAGAGGGACAGCTTTTCTCTTTCCATGCATCAAATGTCAGTAATTCTATGGCAATTCTACTACAGTGATCATTTCAAGCTGCCTATGATTTTGTACCCATAGAATTTACTGTTTTCTGCAGAAGTCAGAGATTCCTGGCTTTGAATAAATCTGTGGGCATGGGATCACTTTCTGACCATGGAATGTAATTATTTCACAATACTTTGGTAAAGAGCTTGTGTCTCAGGAAATGGCTAGACTCCTTCTAACAGAAGAAGTATTTCCAGAGAAAATAAAAACAGCTAGCGGTTTTGTTATTTTGTAATTCAGAAACAGTAGCGCTTTTAAATATAACATAATATTCTAGCTTTTTTATTGTACTTCTTTGGAGGTGTTTTTAGTATATACTTAGATACAGAAAAGAATAACGTAAGTGGACATTGTTAACTATAGTTTACTGCATACATACAGATGTATCTGTTTTATTCCATAGGGGATCTATAAATAACAATAAAGCTTGTTCACTTACCCCTTTCAACTTAGATTTTCAATTTTAGCATCACTCCCTTGACAGCTATGATAAGTGACAAAAGGTAAGCTTCTGCTCTTTCAGAGTTTCCAACCTCAAAAGCACAGAGATGATGAGCAGCCAGGGTAGGCTAAAGGGTCTTGTGGATACTCCTGGGTTCTCAAGAGCAGTGGTGTTGAGGGTGAGGCTGCTAGGAATGAAGGCTCTAAAAATTAGTAATGATTTGTGAAGCTTTGCGTCCTTGCAGCAGCCATAGGATCGGTGTCAGAGCTGGGAGTAGGATTTGAATGTCTCGTCTTTATCCTAATTTAGATATGCTTTCTCCCTATGTAATGAGATATATTTATAGAATTAACTGCCATCTATATTGTAAATGAACAGGTGTTTATTGAAACATAACAAATCATTCCTGTAGTTATAGAGGAAAGGAATAAGTAGTTATTTTCAATTCAATTAATGAAATCTTTTGACCCAAAACCAAAATAAATTCAATAACTTTGTCTAACCCAGCTTTGCGCCTCGAGACCTTGAGTTCGTGTTCATAAAAATATAGTTAAAACAGAATAACTATTCATGCCTTACTTATCCTTCCTAAAAATTACTTCTAATTGTAATGCTAAATATGCAAATTGTAATTCAGAATTACATTCACAACTCATGCTGATAACCACAGAAAATACAGGCATAGAAAATAGAGCATGTCTGCGTGTCAGAAGCACAAAGAAATATGAGGACAAAATTTGTTCAATTAAACAGAAAGCTTATTTTGGGGGATGAAACATTTTAACTGGCCTCCCACAGACTTACTAGTAGGTTCTTATTTGAAAAGTCCTGTCTTTGCATTTTATGCTGTGTTTTCCTGCAAATAGAGTTTCTGAATTAGTTCCTGTCCTTGGTTATTTTGACAGATGAAACACTGTCTTTCTGTGGAGATCAGACATCTTATATGAGTATCTGTTTAGGAGAGCAAGATCATTTAAGCTTACAGATAGACCATCTGTCTCTTGAAGAACTTAAGAAAAAGGTATTGATCTTTTTTTATTATTTACTGTTTCTAATGGCTTAATTCTGCTTCGTTTATAGTTTGTGTCTCTCGCAGAAAAGTTTATTTAGGTACAGTTGGGTAGTTCTGAAAGGATTCGAAGTTCTCATCTCTGTGGTTTGTGATCCACCTTTTATAACTATTTATTCTTTGTTACACAACATGAGCTTCAGAATCACCTGAAAGATAGGTGGCTTGCTGAAAAGGTTTTATGATAGTTAGGCACCTGGATTGAAGTTTCATATTTTAGTCATCATGAAGTATACCAACTCCAAAGAAAAGTTTTTGCGTTAAGTATCATACAGTGTGTATTTTATGCACTTTTATTAATCATGAAAATAGAAGTGGTATCTATAATTTTTCTTCTGTATAGCACACTCCATCCCAGGTTTTGAAAATCTTTTGGTAAATATGGCATGTTATAAAATAACCCTGAGGTAAGTTGATGTTGTCTCCATTCTGCATAAAGAGAACTGAAATTCACAGAGATTAAATGTGCAGACCATTGTCATACAATAGATCAGTATCCAAGTTCAGAAACTTGTTCTTCTGGCTCCTTATTGTGTGCAGTGACTTCTGATCCATGCACCAATTTATGATAAGGAATTATTTTGAATATGGTCATTTGGGAGTGAGCATAAGTGAAGTTTTATATTTCTCGTGGCCAGCTGAATTGTAGGCAGCTTTTCAAAATCTGGAGGTGGGTAATCTGAAGGGAAGAAGTTTGCCTTACACTGAACAGGTGTCAATAAAATAAGCCCCAGATTGTGTCCCAGTCCCATTCTGGGGTTATACCACTTTTCTCTCTGAACATATTCCGTTCAGTGGGTTCAGGGACACTAATTAGCAGAAGACATTTATAAACCAATTCTTACTTGAAAAAGGGTTTGTATGCCTGAAAGTTGATCTGTTTTTTCCAAATATATTAATTGATCTAAAAAGATTTCACTTTCTTCTGCAAACATTGCCGCCTTGATAATACTACATGAGTCTCTGATAGTAATGTCTGTCCAAGAGTTTTGAACACGATCGTCCATTCAGATTTTGTGTCTGTGAAACTACTCAGAATGATAGTGGCTTATAAAAGGGTGTTTGAGATAGAAGAACAGGTTGAATGCTAGTATTTCCCTGGAATGCTGGTTTCCCTTGCACTAAAATGTTTCTTCTCAAATGAGCCTGCTGGTGTGAGGTGCTCTCAGGTTTCTTCTTGCTACTGAGTTGTGAAACTTGACACCTCAGCTTAATAACAGGGCTAGAAACTACAGTCTTACAAGTTAAGATTTCTTGAACACTAACTCACAAATACATAATGATGTTTTCATACATAGGGAGATTGCCTCATAAGCACATACAGAAACCCAGGCTTTCCAACTCTGCAGTTTAGATTTAGCTGGAGATTTATATATCATCATTTGTTTTCATATTAGTATGGATGTTACCAGTTTTGTTTGTTTTTCCTTTGGTTATTTAGGTTACTGACCTTCTCTTGATGGTTAAGGATCTGCAGTCAATTAATCAAGAACTTAAGAAAAAACAACTTGGACTTTGTACAACAGATTCTCGAGGGAAGGAAGCACTAAACATATTAAACCAAAGTGAGGTAGGTTTTCTGTGTTGAAGTAGTGAATCTGACTCTAATCCACCTTGTGGAGTCATTTACATCACTGCAAAATGAGTGTAAAACTCTGGGTGCTTAGGTTGCTAATTCCTTATAATAACTTTTTAAATTAATGATGTAAACAACTTTTAGATGTTAGCACAATGGAGAATCAGCTCAATGCAAGCGTTCAGTGATGCATCAAGTTGATTTTAAGGAAACAACATACACGTTAAAATTTTAACTGGGTCTGTGATCTATTTGTTTTGTCAATTGAAAGGGGAGGAAATAGTTAATTTTACAAAGAAAGCAATATCTTGTATAACATTTTAGGTATTACTGGAAGTCCGCTTGTCCACTGTTTGAGAGTCATTCTCATGCTGTCTCTAATTCTGTAACAGCTTAGTTCATCTCTCCTCTGCATCTACAAAATAACTAGGGTTCACTGTAGCCAAATAGTACTTCAGGTCACTTAAATACATTGCTGTTCCTTCCTATAGAATATAGAAGTATATGAAGAAGTGGCCAGCATTGTGGTAGATTGCTCAGAGGTGCAAGGAAGTAATCATTGCTGGGTGTTTCATTCTTTTGCCCAAAGCTAACACTGTTTTTAGAAGAAGGGGTCTTGGCAAAATACTACCACTGAGAAGCATTTTGGGTGCTGGGTCCCCATGTGTCATCTTATGTGTGAATGATGAAGGTGTTCAGGAGGCTCTGGTAGATTCTAGTGAACCTTCTGGCTTTTTATAAAGTATGACTTGAAATGTGGCTGGTAGTACTTTTCTTTATATTCTGTTGTGGTTTTTGCTTTCAGTTACATTGTTGTGCACAACATATGGAACAGGAAGGAAAAAATATAAAAGGAATAATGATGGTGCTAGTATTTTGTGTCTTGAATTTCTGAATTAAAAGAAAAGAAAATTGGGAATAGTTTGAATCAGTTATGTGTAGGGATTGCCTAAGTCAAGAACTGGGACTGGTATTGATGATTTTTCTGCAGGACAGTTTATTCTGCAGGGCTCTGGAAAAGGGTCATGTGTTTTACCGTATGTGCTGCAGATGGCACTGGGAGCAATCATAAAAATATTACTGCTTTTTCAGTTTTAAGACATACTTATGCTACCTTTAATTGAGGTATGTTTTAAATTATAGATCGACCTTTAGGAGTGCCATGGCTTTTATTAAAATAATGAATTTACATGTTACTGTAATAGGTTTGTATGAAAACTTGCGGGCAATCTGTTTCAGAGTGCATGATAGATTAGTATTTTTAGCAATTTGCCTCTTCATCCTGCAGAGGGTGCTGCACCCCCACTGATGCTGCAGTTAATACCAAAGGAACTCGTGTCCTGGGTTAAGATGATGGTGGCAAGATACTGTGTGCTTCTGCATTTGCCTCGGCATGAAAAGTACACATAGGGCTACTTACTTAAGAAGCTGTCTGCATGAAATTAGATGTAGAATGACAAAGAGTGAAGCTTGTAAAATGGAACTAAAGCTAAAAATTCTGGTAAAGGAAATAGGAAAGTAAAATATGGTATTTCAACCTGTGCCAGAATGATAATAGTACTATGGAACTCAAAGTGAAAGGCTCTATAATTAGAAGTT
Source organism: Harpia harpyja (assembly GCF_026419915.1). Classification (NCBI taxonomy): domain Eukaryota; kingdom Metazoa; phylum Chordata; class Aves; order Accipitriformes; family Accipitridae; genus Harpia; species Harpia harpyja. The sequence goes on from NC_068958.1 coordinate 7,895,167, forward strand.
TTTAGTTTAAAAGATACCACTTTATCAGTCTTGACAATAAATGGCAACCTGGATTTCAGGTTATGGATTGTGACAACAGTGTGTTTTGCATATTAATAACCATTGTCAAAAACCCCTAAGTTCTATTTTTTTATGTATATTTTAGGCTAGAATTTGTTGGCAGGTAGTGCTGAGATGACACTAACATATGTGCTATAAGAGGAATTTGGACAGGCACAGGAAGATGTATCCTTCTCAGGTTCTTAAAATGAACACATCTTTCTTTTCCTTCACAAAGCTGGAGCACGAGTCAGATGAATCTGCATGTTGGTGCCTCTGCAGGGCATCTCCCAAAGGTCTGACAGCCCCTAGTACTCTATTTCTTGGCTTCATGTTTGGAAGGGAGGGAGGAGGAGGCGAGAAAAAGGTTGTTTTTGTACTGTCCTCTGAACATCTGCTTTCTCTGAGAGAAGCAGCCTCAGTGATTTCAGCCTTCAGGGCTCCAGGGATCTTTGCAAACCAAGCATAGCAGAGGTTCATTTAGGAAAAACATTCTCAAGGTTTTCAGTCTCCAAGGAAATACTTTAAACAAGCAGCTTATTCTTGGTAGACTTTTTTTCTGGCCTTAAGACACGTATTTTCTTTTAATATTTTGTTGAACATTAGGTTGTATTCCTTGGAGCACAGAAAGTTTCTGTTCAGCCTTTCAGATGCAGGACCATAGGACCAGGCTGAAACTGCAGTGATTCGTTGTAATAGTGTGCTATAACCTGTTGGTCTTATGTAATAGTTTCATTCTAAGAATCATCACTTACTGAATCACATACTGGCCTGAGAAAAGCATATACTAAAAAATGTTGAGTCATAAAAGGTAGTTGCATTGTGTGGATAAGTTATATGTGCAAATAAGTTTATTTTCAATACACAAATGCAGAGTTTGTCCTGAATCTACACATGGAATATTAAACCTTAACAGTTTTTTTATGATAGCTAACATTATTGGACTTCTGGCATCCCATGATTACAATAAAAAGATCCATATAGCATGCCCTTGCTGTATACCACAATCGTATCCATGCCTTCTTCCAGTTTTCAGATTGTCTTTACTTTGTGTTGTCCTAGAAAACCAAGTCTGAGTGAAAATACAAAAATAATTCAAACATGACTTGGAAATTAGTTTTTAGTATAGATTTCTAATAGTAAAAGACAAATATATAATATGCTGCACCATCTGATTTCTGCCTTTTAAAATTCATACTTAAAACCATTAGAGTTGCTTATACTGCTAGGAATTGGAAGATAAAAAGGCTTTTCTCATTTATTTAATATATATGTGTATATATATGCATACGTTCTATGCATACTCAATTAAAAAAAATCAAAACCCACACATGCATTCAATTTCCAGTGTTCTTAGGAGGCAAAAATAACACTCCTTGCAGAATCCTGTTTGTCTGCAATTGGACTGACATGCTGTGAGCAAGACTTTCCAGCATGTGATACTGGGGAAGCAGCTTTTTCTTTTCATGCCATAAGTTTCAGCACTGTGCTGTATATCCATCAAAGCTATAAATATCACATCCACAACCCCTAGACACCAGTTTCTTTCCTTCCAGTCAGTCATCTGAGTCTCTGTACCTATAATCTCAATTTTCTGTAACTATGCTCAAGACTCTGCTTTTCTTGTCTTAAGGTAATTTTTCTTTAGCCCAAGTCACACCAAAATATGACTGTTATACACAGCAGTGCTAGATTATTGCCACAAGGGCTTTAAGACTAAAGTTTTTATCCAATGCAGGTTTGAATCCTCTGTGTTAGTGCTGTATCCTACCTATGGTTTAGGCATATTAGCCATAGCATCATTGATATTTACCATTGCTTTTGCACATTTCTACTATTTAATGAGATTTTAGCAGCAAAGATCTTAAATAACTATATTTTTCTACTAGATTGGGAAATGTTGCTATAAAACAAGATGAAAACAAGATGATACAAATGTCCAATCTGGTTTTATCACAGGGGAGTGGTGGAACGTGGTAACTGCAGGTTGCTTGTGGTAGATCCCAAAGTGGAACGAAAGACTATCCTTCTACTCAGGTTGTTGTCTGACAGGCTGTGCCAGAATGTGGTTACTGAATACAATAATTCTTTGCAAATAAGAGAGTTTCTTATGATCAGTATTAAACCGACACAGGCAAGGCTAAATTCTGTTCTCGCCTCCAGAGCAAACTGAGTAAAGGAGTTGTAAGCGAAGTGAAAATATTATCTGTGAACTGTGTATAAATGAAGTTCGCTCAGTAGTGGTCTTCGCTGCTGTTGAGAGAGGAGCAACATGTGCGTCTCATCCCTTGCTTGCAGATCTGTTGCTGGGATGTAACACCCAGCAAACCAAAGGGATTCTGGTCTTACTGTCAGTAATGCTGATGTCAGAAACTTGGGTTCTGCTGCTAAAAAAGCTGAGTCTTCCTCCTCCTCTTTGCTCAGGAGATATGGGTGATGGGAGATGGATTGGGTTCTGTAGGAAATAGGGAGAAAAAGATGATTTGACAGAATTTGCTACAAATCGGCAAATTTAGGCAAGACACAGCAGATTGTAACCTTCGGCGTTACAGTAAATCTGTTTAGTCTATAGCAAGCTACGTGTGCTTTGTTTTAAAAGCATCTATTTCTTGGATGCTGGAGAAGAGCCTAAATTGTGTAGCAAATGAAAATAAATTCTGGAAATTGGAAAATAAAGTAGGCACAATAAGAATGTGACTGAAGATATAGAGCTCCTTTGCCAGAAGAGTTTAAGTGATTTTTATGTTTTTTATAAATTCTGAGGAGAAAGAGTTAAATAAAAATGAAGGAATGTAAAAATAAAGTTTCACTGTATTTAATATGAGTAATTCCTGGGTTTTATATTAATTTTCTTTGATCTTGTTGAAGAAATCTAATTCAGTGTTTGTTACTTTGTATTACAGGCTTTTTTTATTTTTCTTTTAAGACATGTCACTGACTTATTTATGCACGTTTCATATCACAGTATTTTTTTTGTGCTACATTTTCACATCATTCCATACTTTGTGTAGTGTCTTGAAATAACAGAGGAGCCTGTGATGCAGACTGAAGATGGTGACAATGACAGGAAGATGCAGAACAGTCAATTTTCTGAGGGGGTCAGTCAGGTAGGACTCCGCTCTGGGTACATTATAGTACAGTACTCTTTTCTCTGCATGCCTTTAAAAGTTCTTCTTTTCTTAGAACACGAAATCTTTTGCAAGGAAAGCATACTTTTCTTGGTATCTGATTTTGCTTTCAACTAATTGTTATCCTAAAGAGTTTCTGAAAGCTTTTTCCTATATTTTTGTGCTGCTAGGGTTTTGCAGTCAAGGTAGCTTTTGTTCTGGTCCTTGTTTTCTCTTGTTTGAGTATTCATAATCTTCCTTAAGGGGGATGACAAAGTCCCTTGAAATTTTGTTTCTTTATACACACACACACTGATCTTCAGCCTCCATTGGAGTCAGGCATATAGTACAAATTCTATAAGATTCACTTGCTGCTCTGATTGCAGAAAAAGTACTGTAGATCCTTCTTCAGGGTTGAAATACTTGATGTCTTGGTAACTTGCTGACTACATTTTCATACATACAGGAATCTGATGTCCTCTTAGTCTATCATTCAAAAGCAATGTAATATAAAGCATCATGGAATCATACAATAATTCAGATTGCAAGGGATCTTAGAGGATCGTAGAGTGCAATTAAAGTTGAACCTTTCTGATTTAAAAATTATAACATGCTAAAATATGACACAAAACAGGGCATTTTCCTTGGTGATGTTGAAGAATAATGATGTTCTGTTCTTTGAAATTTGTAATTTCTGTGTTTGTTTACTAGGTATGCCTTCAAGTATCTTTGGATTTTCCTTGTGAGGTGGAGAAGCAGGTAAGTGATGTATTGTAAAGGTTCTCTTGACTCTTAAACATCTTAATGTCTTGCTGCTGATGTCTACTGATGGAAATTGTATCCAAATGGGCCCAGTATGAATTCTCAAGTAATTGATGCAGAAGACTTTCACTGATTTAAATGAGGGTTGAATTACCGGAGAGATCCCATGTAGAAATTTTCTAGGACATGTCTATGGTGTTGCATACAAAAAGTTGGCGGTTTGTAAATACTTCAAGTTGCATCCTGTCCTGGCCATCAGGGCTTGCATCTGGAGATCCTGGGACAGAATTTTGTACTGTAAAGACAGATGATTCAAAGGTGAACTAATAAAAAGTTAGTTGCAATCTGCAGGGAACATTCCAGAAGTTTCATACCTCTTCATAGATAAAGACCTTCAGGGAAATCTACTTACTACTTACTAAACAACTGATCACTATGAATTAATCGTAGGAAATAGATGTTAATTAGTTTTTCTATTAATAAATAGTAAGTGAAATATCTGTGGATGCTTCTTAAAGTAGATAAAGAGCATCAGGAATTACAAAACCCGATTACAAAAAGATTACAGACCTGAATTTAATAGAACATTACATACCTGGGTAATAAGAAAATGTTTGCAATTTTTTAACAGATAACTCCATCAGGCTATTCAGAGAGTTTCTGCAAAGATAGACATTATAGGAGTCCAAATAAGCCTCAGTTTGAACGTGATACAACTGGCAAACACTTTGGCAGAATAGGAACGAGTGAACATGAAACAGAAGAGAACTTGCTCACATCTCTTTTAAGAGAAAATAGAACATCTGTACTGGAATCTACGTAAGTATGAGGGATATGCGCTGCTTTTGACAGTATTTCTATTTGAGAAGAGAATAAAGTAATTTTGCTAAAGTGAATTTAGATAATGGCACTGTCTAATTTACCTGAGAGATTGGCAAGACGCCTTTAGAGCCATTTTAGTCTATCATGCAATTAAGTAATTAGGAAACATACTATCAGTAGAAATCCTTATGAAAAACCCATTACAAGAAAAAAAAATCTCCAAAGTTACTGATACATGGAGCTTTACTGTAGGGACTGATTGTTTTCAGGATGGGGTCTAGCAGTGTTAAAGGGCTCAGATGATAATAGGTGGTACTTTTTTTTTTTTTTTTTTTTTTTTTAAATGAAATATCTGAGAGCACAGACCAGTGAAAGGTGGTGTGGTGGAGGGGATGACACTGTACTGCTGTAAAAATTGTATGTGTGAAGGAGCTGAGGATGGAGGAATTTGAGTTAAAATGACTTTTTACAGAGTTAATTTTGAATGGATGTTACTGTATGCTTTGTAGCCTTTGCCATTTCATCTGAATTGCTTGGGCAGAGGTTTTCTCCCTGTCAGAAGTTTAGAGAGTCTGGGCCCCATGTCCTGCAGTTGACTGGTTATTCCAGTGTAACCACTTGTAGGACTGTGCTGAGACGAACCATGTTGTACTTCGGCCACTTTTCATGGAGGAGAAAATACTTGTGTAACTAAATCTGTATAAGCCCTAGCGTAACCAGTGTTTTTCAAGTGTGTGTGTTGCACTACGGTTTGATCAATTCCCAGCTGAAATGCTCATTTCCATAGGAACTGGACAATACCAAGCAAGAAAAGGGTGTACAGGAAAACCACACCCTGACTAGTTTTGTTTCCCCCAAGTTCATGCTTACACCACTTAATCTCCTGGTTGAAAACTGAATTAGAGCTGTGGTGGAGATCATTCTCATTTTCCTTTCCTAGTTCTCTCCACACTGTAATGACTACGTACAGTATTACGTGACCTTTTTCAGTGCCCGTCAGTGCTGTTCCTTCAGCTAGCCATAGTGGTTTCTGGAGAGTAATGGGAATGACCTTCCATATACGTTTTGCTTAGCAATGCTGGTAGGAGAATATCCTGTGGAGTTACACAAGTCAAATCTTGTTTTCTGTGTTCAGCATGCACTGACTTTACTCAAGCAATTCTATATTTTTACATTACTATTTAAAACTCTCCAGCAGGCATAAATGGTCTTAGTTGTAAAAGCATTGGTTAGTGGTAAATGAGGAGATACTACTCTCTTAGAAGACGAATAGATAACATTGTTTTATTTGTTAACTTTACTTAAAAGTCTGCTAATGAGTGATTCCAGCACCGTCATCTTTACAGCTCTAGCGTGTAATCTTTTCTATGTTCAAGTATAAATGACCAGATTGACTGGAGATGAGCCTGTGCTTTGCATAACTGAATTCTTACTAATGACATTAGATGCCAGAGAAAGACATCAAAAGCCTAGTTAGTGTCTACCATTTCAAATGCTAGCCATACAATTGCAGTTGTTTCAAAAGCTGGTTTATATGTTTAGTGGCACAAACAGCTCTCTGTTGGATGCATGAAATCATCTGTAGAGTTTAAGGGCTTGCTTATGCTTTAAATGTCTCTTATTTGGCTTCAGTTTCACTTAAAATGTTGCTTTCCAGACTGTTGTCCATGGACCACTAGTTATCTGTGGGACAGTTTGGTGGTCCGTAGTGAGCTGTTTTTGCAGGCTTTTGCCTGCTTTCTCAGTTTCCATCTTCCCTGTTACATTAGAAATACATGAAGGGGTAGATTTTCAGAAAAACTCAACATCTTAGAGGCTCCTGTGGTTTTGGTAGAATTTTATTTTTAAGGTAGTTAAATCAGAGAGTAGACTCTTGAAAATCCATTCCCATTTCTTACATTGCTATATTATGTAGGCAATTGATTTAGTTACCAGAGATTTAGTATCTGTTCATGAATGGGGAAAGGGGGAGTAGAGTATAAATGGTCATGAATAGGATAAAAACATTGATGAGAGAATTTGTGATGTAACTCATGTGAAAAGGTTTCAAAAACTGTTAGTAACTCATTAGTGAGTAAAACTGAATCTCCTGGGAATTTCAAATATGTCATGACATTGCAAAAGTCTTTCTTAGAAGGTATTATTGTTTGCTTAAATAAAAATCAAAATTCATGCCTTTTCTTTCCTCCTTCCTGAGCATAGCAGACAAGAACAAATGAAAATTGTAAATGAACTGTTAGATCATCTGAACACAACTGAGGAAGAATGTTCAAGGGAAGATATAGAGAAGAAGGATGAAAAAGATCTTAGGCAAATGATTATTCAACTAAGAGCTGAACTCAAACATTTCAAGCAGGTCAATAAATTCTTAAAGCAGCAAGTAGAATTGAAATCATCTTTTGATGGGAAAGAGAAGCTTTATCCAGATGCAATGCCACAGATTAATAAGGATATTGAGTTGTTGAAAGTGGAATTGAAAGATGCAGCTACACAAACAATGACTTTAGAGAGTAATGTCAAGAGATTCAAACATGAAGGCAAAAAAGGAGCCTCAGAAGAAAAGCCAAAATACTCAAGATTAAATGCAGAAAGAGAACATCAGCAAGAAAATGTGTATAAGGGTGAACAGCATGAAAGACTTTTTTTTACAAGGAGAACAAATGAGGTAAGTTTATTTAAGATTCTCTTTTTGGTACTTAGGGAATAGATGTATAAAAGAGAAAAATATGTTTCATTTCTAATATTAAATCTTGCTTTTGTGTAATTTTTAAAATTAGAAAGAGACATGTAAGCTAAATATATTTTAGATAATTGTTCTTAATGTTCAGAGCTTTTCATCGCATACTTCAGTGTGCTTTAGAACATTAATTAATTGAATTTCAATCCTCACCGGGACCAGATACTAGTAAATATTATAGCTTTTGGAAAAAGAGATAGTTTATAGCATAATGGCCTGATTCTGTACTACCTTATATCTCTGCATAGATGTTCATAAAGTGCAGAACCAGAGCATTCTGAACTGATAGCTTCTTAAGTCTAAATGGCAAATGAGGTCTACAGAATTGAAGATTTGCATGGTGTCTGAGAGCATGCTGGTGAAGCTAATGGTAGATATCAACAAACTCGAATCTTAATTCTATGCTTTTATTAACATCTTATTGTGTCTTGCTTTTAGAGAGATATGACCAGTAGTACTCTATAAAACTGGGGGGGCAATTCTTCATATTTGTTTGGAACCTAAGTGCACAGAACCTCTTTTGTGAGTACAGACATAATTTGCTTATGCCAGATAAGTTTTCAAGCCTTTTGTATGCAGGCAGTCTGTGATTCTGAACAAAGAGTTGGGGAAACAGTGTCTACTAAAGACTTCACGTGTATTGTTTCAGCAGCAGTTATAGAAGTGAAGTTGAAAACTCTTTGAAGATCTTAGCTCTTGCAGAGCAGACAAAGGAAAGTATTGCTTTTGATTTTGTGCGCTGCTAATAGCGAATGTTGTAGCATCTTCTGCAAAGAATGGTTTCCATGACTTTAGTGATGAAGAGATTTCTGTGAGCTAGCAATTGGGAACAATTCATTTTTATTCTGGCTTGTTCTTGTTGGATTCATTTTTCTGAAGGAAGCGGCTTGTAAACCAAGAGATGTTGATAAAACTTTGTTCTGTACAGGTATAAGCATCTCAGTATAGTTTGGGATTTTAAGGAAGAGATTTTGGCATGCACGGTTGGTCCCTGGCAAACACCCTGGCAAATTCATGCCACTCTTAGCAGTAGGTTATGATACTCCTGAAAACAAAACCTAAGCAACTCACAAAAACTATGTCTTGTTTCACCAAACAATTTACATGTAGTCAAAATCTACCAGGGTATCTTCAGGTACATTCTTAGTCTTTTAAGCTTTCCTTATTGGCAGTGAATTTTCTACCTTTAAAAAAAAATTATGTTTGGGGAGGAAAGAGGATAATAATGGAAATGTTCTTGGGCTGTTGTTAATGTTCTTAGTCTATTAGGCATTTGGTCAGTTGTGTTTGGCACGTTGATTGCTGTGATAGCTGTTCCTGCATCTTTGGGATGCCTTGGCTAGTCTGAGACAAAGGAGTGGATGTGCTTTCTCATCAGTTTGTGTTGGTGCTATCTAGGGCAGCTGACTCCAGGAACACGGGAAGAGATGAGGGCAGGTGGAATTCAGGAAGAGTAAGGATGGGTAGTGGAGGGGGAAGGGATTTGAGGACATAGCTGGTCTATTAATGAAGGTCTGCATGTGATGGCTTGCTTAAGAACACTAATGATGTCTTTGAGTTGCTGGTCTTCTCAGGAATGAAGGACAATCTCTCTGAAGGCAAGTAAAGGCCTGTCTGCCCTCCACAAGGAATACCTAGAGTTCTTTCTGCAATTCTCTTTTTTTCAAGTTCCTGTCTTTATTGAGTTTCAGTATACTGTTTTGATTCCTCATTTTCCAGATTCCCCTCTAGTTTAATCAGTTGCAACCTCAATGCAATCCCTGAGTCAATTGCTTTAAAAGCTTTCTTGTTTGGACTAATGCAGTGTATCTTTTACTTCTGAATGGCTTTTATAAATAATTTCATGTAGCCAGCTGAACTGGACTTTGGGTAATCTGGATGACGTATATGTCTGCACAACAGCCCTGAGACAGCTGGAAATTGTTCAATGTTATTAGTGCAGTTTAGTAAAACTAGTAGGAATTTCATCCCGCCTGGATTTATTTTTCAGCCTCCAAATGATATTGTATTCATGTATGTACAAAAGGAATTGAGTATGTCATTAGGAAAATGGAACTTGGCTTTTTATTATTTTAAATTGTGTAAGGACTATAATTGCTAAGAAATGAATGTGGAAAGGTATTTCAGAATACATAGGGTGGTAAAAGAAATTACGGGACTTATGACACTATTGAGGCAAATGACCAGCAAAAAAAATAAATCTATCTGAACGTGCCATTATTGATTTTTATTATTATTACACACAATTCCATAACTCTCATCAACATATAGCATATTTTTATCTTTTTGGAGATAGCACTATTTTATGCTCTGTGGTTTAAACAAGGACACATTTATTTTATGCAGTCTTCAAAAGGTGAGAGGCTACAATGTAGTGACTTAAGAAATTTAACTTCTCCCCCCAACTCCAACGATGGAATGTCTGTTACAGTAGGAAATGGGAATCCTGCGGAAGCAATTTATAGACTGTATGGGTGAAGAAGCTATTCTTGTTCATAAAGAATTTCTCTATGGGAGAATAAATTGCCTCTGTGGCTGATGCAAAGCTATGTTGATTTTCTCAAAGGTATGAAAGTGGGCTGGTACGAAGTAGGGCCTATTGGGTGGAGACAAAAGGAAAAAGAAAAATATGTTCAGGAATTTGTGAAAAATAAGGAGGATCCTCAATTTAAAAAAAAAAAAAAAAGAAGGGTTTCAGGGAAACAGTTACTGGGCTGTCAGACATTTATGATATAAATGAGGAGAGTGGGAATTAGCAGTTAGAGAGGTCAGTTTGGGTGAGAAACTATTTTCCTAGGGCTTACACAAATTCAGAGTTAAATAAGACGCCTACTGACTAAAAGCCTTTGCTACTCAATGGTGAATTTGCTGTCTTGCTTCATGAACTGGAAGCCATTCACTGTGTGGCTGTGGCTGGCATAAGCAGCAGTTACTTACAGAAAATTGAACTAGTGGGATACGTGTTTTTTTTCCCTCTGTATGTTTGTTTTTCATGTAAGGATATTGTGATCTTATTTTCAAAACTAATGTGACAGCTGACTGATCTTACAGGAACATTTTTATTTTTCCTGGAATGTTTGTTTATACTTCCTTTACTCGACTGTTACATGTGAGCTACCAACTCCCCGTTTTATTCCATGCCTTTTTCAGACTGATTCTGCTTACCTGCCCAAGAAGTCCCGCCTGCCCGTTCTCTTAAAATCATCCAGACCATTAGGAAAGGTGCCTTTGAACTCTGGTATGCAGAAGTCAGATTCAAAACTACAGCATCATACCAGGGCACCTTATGAAGGTCTGAAAGCGTGTGAAGTACAAAACAAACAATTTCAGCCACAAACAAATGGAGAGTTATTATTGAATGAGTCTGTAACTGAAAACCTTCAAGAAGAGCCTGCACAGGAAAGCACATCAGTGAGAGGTAAATAAAGGGCAGACATAATGACTTGTAATACTGCTTGAAACAGTGACTTCTTTTCTTGTAGTAGAAAGTCAGAACAGATCATTTTTACATATGTACAATGCTGCTTAATCTTACGATATTCTTGGGTAGGCAACTATGTATAGATCTTGAAAAACACCTTTTTTCTTTTTCTTTTATCTTTGCCGCTAGACTGTAAAACAGCTTTATATGGAATAGAAAGTGCTGTGTATACATGGCATAAAGTATATAATAAATGACAGTTTCACAGGGTGCCCACATATATGCACATATATATGTCAATGTTTAAATAAATGAAAAACTTCCTTTATAGGATGCCAAGTGTAATGAAAACTGTCTGTAATGGAGACAGGAGATTATAAAAATACTGTATTTGTTTATGCTGCATAAGTAAGTTTTTCCAATATTCCACTGATCGGTCAAGTCATCCGTGTCTGTTTCCAGTGTGGCTGGGTTAATTTAAACTCAGTTGTTGACAAAGTATCTGGATTGGCAAAGTATGACAAATTGTAAGGCAGAGAACAATGGTATTATATAAAGATTTGGAGTGGTAAAAAACCCAAAAATGCGCTTAGCAGCTAGATTAAAAACTGAGTAGAGATATAAAGGATAGGTGAGGGAGAGAGGAGGTGTAAATATAAGAAATAAGATTCAATGAAGTAGCAAGTGAGCCACTGTCAAATGCAGAGGTTGCAGAGACTTCATTGTTAATGATAATGTTGTTGTGGTAAGGGACAGATATGGCACAACTTTATTGTAAATACTTAAGCTGATAGGACTATAGCACTTAATTTTCGTAGGCACAAAATCCATGGACAATTCTGAGAAGGGCAGTACTTTCAAACTGGATCCTGAAATGAGTCAGAACCTGTTAGGACTGCAGTCCTGTGGTTTTCTTTCCACACCGATTTCTTTACCCTGGATAACAGTTGTACTGCACACTTAGTAATTTTGAGACTTGATGCAGTGGGAGATTGCAGATTAGTTTATGATCAATGCTCATATTGGAGAAACATTTTAGCCTTTTCTCTAAGCTTAACATAAAACATATAAAAATGCACTAAAAATTGATTAACTGTTGCATTGCAAAGGGGACTTGCAAATGTTTATCTTCATTTGTTGGTAGGAAGCCTTCGCAATTCACATTCTTAGTAGTTATCCTTCTAATTAGTTAAAGTATTTTAAAAATATGTGCAAACACTGTTTCGTATGACCAGTAATGTTTGTATTACATTTTCAGTAGTTGTTCTTCCTTAGATGATTTGCCTGTTCCAAATTGTCAGAGAACCAGGTTTGGATTTGTGCGGTGGGGTTTTTTGTTTGTTTTTTGTTTTGTTTTGGTTTTTGTTTGGCTGGTTTTGTTTTTTTGGGGGGGGGGTTGGTTTTTGTTTTTTTTTTTTAACCATCCCCACTGAATTTTTTTTCAGTCACTTACTGACTTCTGTTTTACCTTCCCCCACTATTCTCCAGTTGACTCATTGCTCAAACTGGATAATAGTGATGTCCAGGTGGAGTTGCAAGGTGTTGATCTGGCTACAGGGGGCAAGAATGAATATGCGATGGACAAAAATCAGCAAAACTATCCAGGTAGAGCATTTATATGGTATAGTATTAAAAAAAAATAAAAATTAAAACTGGTTTCTTCTGAATTGTGCAAAATTGTAAATTACTGCAGGTAATTGTCTCCCTTGCCATTATTTGTGGGTTTTAAATCTCGTTTTCTTAGCTAGTATAGATTAATTGCTCTAAGAATCCAAGTTGGTCTTTTAAGGGTTATGCTTTCAGAAGGGCCACAGGGATTTATGAGTCTGGTTTCCAGTAAAAATAATGAGTTGTATGCCTAACTCTGATCTCTATTGCTAATGTCCTCACTTGTGAACTCTTCTCTGAATTAAATGTTTGTTACTTATTGCTTCTGCATCTAGTTATGAACTATTGGAATGAAGCAACTGAATGATAGAATTTTGCTTATCTGAATTATTTGAAGGCATTCAACTAGGTTGAAACCTAATGGAATCTTTTAATGAAAATGTAAATAGGCTTAATACTGTGCATTACGTGTTTCTGCATCATCCATTAGTCTTTTTTGGGAGGGCTTGAAGAACCTGGTTATGTTGTGTATAGAGTACAGAGGATATGGTCAAGTTTGTAATCCTTTGTCACATCATTAATTTTATTTGTATAAGTAGTTCCATTGAAGCCAGTCAGTTGGTTTGCAGGATCATGCTTTATGTGTGCCCTTTGTGTGCATGGACACATATATGCACAGAGAGCTTATTAGTTCTCCTTTAATTAAAGGGCAGTGTTTCATTAAAAAGTGTAACCAGTATTCTAATCGGAAATATTTCTTCCCTAATATCTGTATTTATTTATTTTGTTATCTGGAACGTTTGTGTGAAATCAGGACTGCAGAGTTTAAGAGTTCATCTAGTATCTGGTTTTTTTTCCATCTCAGTCCGCAACCATCTTTGACATTTGTGTTACTGCAGCAACCAAGTGGTAGAGAAGGAGGAGAAGCTAATGAACTTAAGTGTTGCATTCCCTTATTCAATGTGTCGTCTTGAATTCATACACGGGCGTTTTCTTGGAAGCATTTCTATCCTGTGATTCTGTCACCTTTGGAATGACATGCATAACGGTGTGCAGCAATCGGTGTACTGCAGAGAACATCATCTAGTCCTAATTTCAAATATGTTGATATCCCAGTATTGCAGCTTCATTTTTTTCTGGCTTTTAGGTTATATTTGTTTTTAATTTCTTGTGCTTGGGCTTGACTTGGGCCTTCATATACAGCTGCCCCCCCTGAGATTTTGTACTGATTTAGAGCTTGAACCTGGGCATTTGAATTCTCCATGGAAACCAATTTGAAAGTATTAAGACCTCTGCAAGATCAATGAATGACTCCCAAAAGGGAGGTTCTAATTTGTAGTGATCTTTTGCAGAACTAATAGAAGGAGAAAATTTAATTTACTGGTAACCAGAAAATAACCATTTTCCTAGATACTTACACGTACAGCCCTTAACATACACAGAACTATAAACATAGAATATATGTAGGAATATATAGCTTTTATTGGTCTGAATCTGGGGTGATTGCATTACTTATGAATGGCAAAGTCAACTAAGGGATGTGATGTGCATGTCAAATGAGTGCCAGTAAAACCTTTAACACCAAACATTTTTATGGATTTTGTTTAGAACACATTTTAAAAAGTTATTAAAGCCCCTTTTTAAAAATTTTACTATTTTGTTGGTAATCTTTTAAGAACTCCACTGACTTTATGCTCCAATTGGTTTTGTATAGAATTTTTGAACTGAGGAGAAAAAAAATATTTAATTAGAAGTTTTAGGAAGAACCATTTAAAGTCATAGAGTCTACTTTTAAATCTCAGTGCCTTATGTTTGAGGTTATCTTTGTGGTTGGAAAGGTCTGGACTTCATCAGTGTCTGATTCAGGACTGCATATAGCAAAAGTAATTTTCAATCACGTGGGAAAAGAAAGTGGGTGTATTTTGAGTATTGTTTATTTGAAAGGTGATAAGGGGTTTGAAATATTTAATGTGCAAGGTGAATTAATGGGCAAATCATAGAGGTCAAAAGTCCAAAACTAATATTGTATAGTTTGTAATTATTCTGCAGTTTTATTCTGTAATTATAGAAGTAAATGAATTCATTCTAGTGCTGTTAAGAACAGAATGTCAGATAAAGAAGTATTAATATTCACACGCAAGCCTCCTGTTTTTCAGAAATGCAAAATCATCATAACATTAGCAACGTGAATATCCATCGTTCATTAAAAGAGATAAATGAAGAGTTTTATTCCATGGAACATGAGGACGTTGACTCAGCCGCTGCATATTCAGGTTCCAAGTGCCTGCGTGCTCTCAAATTGAGTGTAACAAGTACAGATGCATTTGATGACTGTGAAGTCATAGATGATATAGAAGAATTGAAACAAAGAATTAAGAACATGAAGTCTGAGCTTGAAAAGTACAAAATGTTCATGTTTCATTTACAGACCTCTGACCAGGTTTTATCAAGTGGTATTTCCAATATAGTTTTGAGTGACACAGCCTTGCCCATGGAAGGACATGTTACACAAGTGCAAGATACAGCTATGCAAGAAATCAAAACATTTTGTGGTGTCCATCAGCTGATGGATTACGAGATCCACACCAAAAATAGGAATTCAGAGTCTTCAAAAGCACCTGATACATGGATAGCACAAAACCTTAAGGAACCACTATCAGCAAATGAGGCAGAACTTGAAAAAGAGCAAATTGCAAATATGCATCTTGATGAAGTGTATCATCTTCAGAACAAACTGAGAGAAACATCACCATCCAAGTGAGTAAAGCTATTGCTGTTTCAGGTTCCTTTTTGTAAACAGCAATACCAAATAACATAGGAAAGTAATACAAATATAATTTTATTCACATAGGAGCGTGTTGTTATAGTAAAGGCTAAATTTCACTAACATTAACATAAAGCAACTGAAACGTTTAGTTAAGAGACGCCTTGAAGTACAAAACAGTATTTCTCTTGCAATAGAACTGCTCCTGATAAGCTCATGTCGTTCTCTGTAACGATTCTGTGCCACACACCTATGTCTCTCCCCACACCTCAGATCCACAACTCTCTTTGCTGCAAGACATCCTCTCTTGAGCAAAGTCAGATCTCCTCAGGTTACTTTGTGAGATGGGTTGACCTCTGTAATCAAAATATTACAGTTTTGCATCACACAGGTTTTTTTCGGGTGACAAGTGTAAGAAAATGGAACACCCCATTTAAGGTAGAAATATTTTTGTGGGCAGTTGGTTGGCAGATTCATGCTAGCCCTTCTATTTCTGTGACCAGACTTTATGTGTAAAAGAAGTAGTTTACGCTCTAGTTATAATTTATTTTGCAGTTGAGTGCCGTAATGCCTTCCTTTGAAGGATGTGAAAGTAGATATATATAGAAATTAATGAATGAAATTTTATAGCATAAGCTCATAAGCTGGAAGATCATTTATGGGAGGCTGGAAAGTATCAGTCATGTTTTTTGTATGATAAGACTGGGGGCAACATTTTGGCTTGCATATATACAAATCACAGACATAGAATGGGGTCCCGTAAGACCAAACCTTTTTCAACTTCCCCTCCACTTTTTTCCCCCTCTAATATTGTTATTGTCCTGAGGGCCTACAGAACGTCAGGAAGTATAATAAAGAAAGGTATTCAGCCTTTGGCTTTCTTTGGAATGTTTGAGTAGAAATATTTGGAGACACTGAGCAACCACCAACATGGACTATTGTATATCTCTTCGTATTACTATCATAAAATACAATTGTGCTACATAGTACATATAAATTTACATACCTTGAAAATATACCTCATCCATTTTACAAAGGAAGATCTAACTATAAATTAAGGAATGAGACAGTATGGTTTGCTGTAAAGTTTTTATGGCCACTGTCTAGGACAACTGCATGAGTCACAAGTGACAGACCCAAAAATGAGTTATGCATCTCTTCCTATACAAATGACAATAAAAATTCTATAACAACCCACACCATCATAGATTTTGTTTATGCCCCATATTTTGCTGGATTCCCTGCATCTTTTCAGATCCTCTCCCTTTTTCTCTCCACTATGATTCTGTATGATTCTGTAGAAAGACGTCTATCTGTGAACAGACAGTGGCAGTGTAAAGGGGATGTCTATATTTGCAAGTGTAGAATAAATCCAATTGATCTGAGTTGAAATTTATATCCTGGCTTGTGGAGTACGAGAGTTTGGACACTACAGTAGTTGTCATGGTCATGTCTCTGGTAATAAACATGCAGAGATGTGCAGAATTTTCAGACGGGGTGAAACCATCAGCTCAGTCCAATATTGTGCTCCTGGCAGGAAATACATAAAGTTTCAGAAGAAGGCATAGCTCTATCTGTTCTTCCATAGTGAATTAAAAAGAAAAAAACCAACAAAAAACCAACCAGTCAGGAAAAATATCTGTACTGTTAAAAATTCTTTTCATGTATTCACTCTTACTTACTTTAATTTGGCAGCTTTGCATGCCATCCGTGTTATTCCGTAGCAGACAAACAAGTCATCACCTTAGTTGCTGCCCATCTTATAAATGAAGCACTTAAGTGAAAGATAATAACCCACAAGTTATACTTATAAATACAAAACTCAACAGTTAGAGACAATACATTTCTCATTGTGGCTGTAAAAGCATTTTTAAAGAAATAGTCGCATAATATTAGATTTTAAGAATATAAGTTTAATTCACTTTTTATTTATACTTAAATGTTATTTATGGTCATAAAACTACTTTAAAGATAAATTCATTTTCTCAGATATGATTCATTAGTTCATTCACAAGCTCGAGAACTCTCCTTTCAATGCCAACAAATTAAAGAGATCCGCAGTGGTTGCGTCACTTACCACCAACATCTGACGAGCCTTATTAAAGCTTTTGAGGAACTGCTTCAAGCCAGTGATGTAGACTATTATGTTGCTGAAGGCTTCCGTGAGCAATTGAATCAAAGTGTACTATTGTTTGAGAAGCTAGAAAGGAAATTCCTGTATGGTAAGTAGCAGTATTTTGTGCTTATTGTCTGAGATACATTAACGTTCTTGAAATTTGAAGTGGTTTTTTTTTTTATCTTTTTAGTGAAAAGGAAGCCTTACTTCCTTTTGGTTGCTTTTAAATGGTTTATAGGGAGGAGTGTCTTGGAAGGTAAAATTTTAGTGCTTCAGCAAGACTGGATTTTACTTTTGCAGTTGTCCTCTGTATTGACACCTTCTATTTTGCATTGTTTATCTTAGCACATGCATATTTTAACTGTTCAAAGTATAGTGGTTATAGTTAGTAAAAGTTTAGTTACAAGTAGGCTTCAGAATTTTCTATTTCAGGAAACAGCCCAGCTGACTTTGTTGAGCCTAAGCACTGGGTATCTCCATTGAAGGGTTCTCATGGGCATGGTTCACAGTTGGTTTTTAACACAGTCTATGCTTAACTAAAAAGAGAAGATTACAGGTCTTGAAGTTCTTCCCCTAAAGTGCAGTTGCTTGCAAGAAGGGTAAATGTAGTACAGAGATGTGGGCTATGCTTTTAGAGTGAAAGAAGAAATTTTCATGTAGCAGTCCCTCTAGGCAATTTTCTATGGCTAATGCCTTTAAAGAAACTGCAAGGAATCCTGCATTCCACAGTTGGAAGATAATACGATGCTGATTTGCACATTATTGATACTCCTGTAGAAATAACGCAAGTTAAATTGTATGCAGGTGTAAAATCACCTGTCACTGGATGAACCAAGAAAAAGAGCTACAGACTTTATGGAGAAGCCCACCCAAATGGTGCAGATAGAAAATTAAAATAGGGGAGGAGAAAGGGAAAATCTATTTGGTTAGAAGGCAGAGAAGAATAATTCCTTTCAGAATTTTGAGTAGCTTATGAATTTAAGAGACTGTGGAGTTGCAAATCAGTGTGTATTGGAGGGTTTCTGGAGGGCATAATAGTAGAACAAGAGCCTCTTGAGCAGGGGTCCTAGGAGAAGACAACAAGATCCTCTTGAGCAGGGGTCCTAGGAGAAGACAACAAGAGAAGTGCAAGGTCCTGCACATGGGTCAGGGCAATCCCAAGCACAAATACAGGCTGGGCAATGAGTGGATTGAGAGCAGCCCTGAGGAGAAGGACCTGGGGGGGTGTTAGTTGACAAGAAGCTCAACATGACCCAGCAACGTGTGCTTGCAGCTCCCGTATCCTGGGCCACATCAAAAGAAGCATGACCAGCAGGTTGAGGGAGGCGATTCTCCCCCTCTGCTGTGCTCTCGTGAGACCCCACCTGCAGTACTGCATCCAGATTTGGGCCCCCCAACATAAGAAGGACACGGACCTGTTGGTGTGGGTCCAGAGGAGGGCCACAAAGATGGTCAAAGGGCTGGAGCACCTCTCCTGTGAAGACAAGCTGAGAGAGTTGGGGTTGTTCTGCCTGGAGAAGAGAAGGCTCCAGGGAGACCTTATAGCAGCCTTCCAGTACCTAAAAGGGGCCTGCAGGAAAGCTGGGGAGAGACTTTTTATAAGGGCAGGTACTGGTAGGATAGGGGGTAATGGCTTTAAACTGAAAGAGGGTAGATTTAGATTAGGTATAAGGAAGAAGTTCTTTATGGTGAGGGTGGTGAGGCACTGGGAGAGGTTGCCCAGAGAGGTTGTGGATGCCCCATCCCTGGCAGTGTTCAAGGCCAGGTTGGATGGGGCTTTGAGCAACCTGGTCTAGTGGAAGGTGTCCCTGACATGGCAGGGGGGTTGGAACTAGATGATCTTTAGGGTCCCTTCCAACCCAAACCATTCTATGATTCAATGGTGTTAGAGAAAGCTTAGTGCTGAATGGAGTTTATACCCAGGAAAGGACATTGTAATGTGTACCAGTAAGCAAAGTCCTTTTAATTATCAGTGACAGCTGGCATATTGTCTGAAAAATGGGAGCTTACACATCTGAAAATGCTCTTGTCCTTTGACTGTTTATCCCAGCTTTCCCAAACTATAGGTGGGGAAACATTAAGCTGGAAAGGCAAAGCCTTAAATGTCTAAAAAGTGGGACCGTATTAGATGTATTACTCCTAACATTTCTAATTATTTTCCTAAGAGACCTGCATCTTGCTGCCAAATAGTCTAGCTGGTTAAGAAAAGCATGCTATCTTTCATAATAGAGAGCTAAAATGCAACCATGTCTTGTAAAATGAGCATCAAAATCGACATTTATCACCTGAGGGAAGAGTGTATCACGCATATTGCCTTCAGTCTGTAGTGTGAAGAAAGTTAGCAGCAAAGCAATGGAAAAGGGATGCTATCATGAGTGAAATTCAGCAAGAAAGACCTTTTCCTATCGTTGCCAAGTGTTGTTCTTTCTGACCCAGCTAGCAATACTTCCACAGATGTCAGCTGCAAATCTGACATCTTCAGCGAAACACTTGAGGTGGCCTGAAATAGGGACCCTGATGCCCAGGTCTTCCTGAATTGGCTCTAGAAGATTCACTTTGTTCAGAAACTTTCAGGGCCCAGCCATACAATGATGTGTATTCTGCCTTTCATTACAGATAGTGGCAGCATGTTGCAGGTTTGATTGCTGATATAAAGGAGTTGTATATGAGAAAAAGGTACTACGCCTAGTGTGTCATAGCAGTGTAACAAAAGATTGAGTGTATTCAACGATTTCAGTGGCTACAGAGATTTCTTGCATTACAAATGAGAAGACTGTGTAGTGAATAAACATTAAATGCCTTTAAACCAACAGATGGTATCCTATATACTATGAAAAGTCA
The DNA here is from genome assembly GCF_026419915.1 of Harpia harpyja. Taxonomy (NCBI): domain Eukaryota; kingdom Metazoa; phylum Chordata; class Aves; order Accipitriformes; family Accipitridae; genus Harpia; species Harpia harpyja. The sequence continues at coordinate 7,915,384 of NC_068958.1, forward strand.
CTGACGACCGAGACAGTTCAATATATCTAACACAATAGTGTTGCATTGAATCACACATTAAAATAAAATGACGTTTGTAGGGTTATAAAGAACATCCAGCGTACTAAGAATTGACTGTAAAGAAGCAGCATAAACAACCGTCTGTCTCTGCATTTCCATCCTGACCTTCAGTTCATTTCCCCTAAAATTTCAGCTGTGCGACTCTTGCCTGCCACTTTTGCTTAATTGCACAAAAATTTTAGAATATGGGGAGCCAAGGTGACACCATGAAACTCTTACTTCCTTACTCAAATTAGGGTCTGAGTCCAGGTCTCTTGCGCTGAATTGTGCTTGTGTTCACACACTCCACCACTGAGAATATTGCAGGCAAAAAATCCTGTGTATGCCCCTTTATTAAGGATAACTGGTTAGCCTGACTCTGGCTGGACAAAATCCAAGTGTGATGGAATTGTTTTTATATCATTTTCGTTGAAGAAGTAATGGCATGTACCCCTAATTATTTTGCCATAATCTGTATGCTAACTAAAACACCAAGGCTGTAAAATCTGGCACCTGTGGTACCTAATAATTTTTTCTGAACTATGGAGAAAGCTATTGCTTTGTTGCTGGGCTATTAAAAGTTTTGTTCATGTACAGCATTTGACACTGATACACAGTGTGTTGAGTATCTGTTGACTTCTGTAATTTCTCGTTAATTTACCATTCTATATTTAAATAGTTTAAGATGGAGGGGGAAAAAGTATAATTCTCAATATCTGTTTTTAATCAGGTATTTCTGCTTTGCAGGAGAATCAATAGGTGCAGAAGTTACTATACTTTATGAATTAGCTCCAAGGTAAGAGTGCAATTCAAACATATGGTTGTTTGATAAATTGATAAGGATGCTCCATGTTTTGTAGCACAACTTCCACTGTTTTGCTTTTTTGGGAGGGCTTTGCTTATGTTGCCTGTTTCATTAATATCCATTTTGTTAATAAAAAATCCATAGAAAACAAACTAAGGCTTTTTTCCACTCTTCTTATCAAACAGCTGAGATACTGAGAGGAAGTGTCATGGAGCATACCAGGATTGTTCCTTTCATGAACAAACAAAACATGTGCCATAATACACTGCTGTGTATGTTCAGATATCCCAATTGCAGCTGCTAGGAGGGATAGTCAGCTACCTTTCTGTTTCTGTGACCTTGGGGGCTGGCTTAGGATCTCTGAAGTACAGTGCTGTGGAAGTTCATTCTCAAAACACCCTTATGCTGAAGGTGAAGAGAGCAGGTGTTGTTATGCTGCATATGTTGGTTTTATGCCAGCCTGCGATTCTTATGTGCTACAGAAATCCTCAGCTACCTGTTCAAGGCAGTTTGAGATCCCCTAACACGAAGGTGACTACCTAGTGCTGGAACGTGAACATTAGGCTGGAGGTCCATTGATTATTCCTGCTGACTTTAGTGAGGTCTGAATTTCAGTCTTGATATGTACCTCTGATGTGTAGTGGTTTGTCATGTTCTGTCGCAGAAATTCACTTGCTTTACTTGTGACCTGTAAATTTGATACCATGCTCTCTGTTCATGCTTCCAAAGAAATAAAATAATTTTTGTATTTTAAAACGTTTTGTTTGGTACAAAAGGGATAATGACAAGAACACCACAAGGTACCAGCAACTGAAGGATGAATCACCTGTACCATCTGCTCTTCATAGCTTGTCTGACTTTGATTTGTCAGAAAAGTCGTCTCTTGGATCACCTGAGCACAGACATGACCTAGAAGGACAGCATGGCACACTGGCACTTCTGCCAAGCAAGTTTCCCCCAGGTAATTTTTTTTTCCCACTGATGATTCACTAGATATTGGGAAAATGTGATAAATAAGACACAAGGGAACTAATTAAGAAATAATGAAGAATGTTTGTCTGCTTCAGCTTTCCAGTATCTTGCATAATCATTGCAATTTCAGTAATAAGGCATACAGAGATGACAACAATTTGAACTACCTCCTGTTTGAAACAAAATTAACTATGATATTTTGTGTCTTTGTTGTTTTAGACTATCATCTTTTACAGTACTCCAGACAGTCTTTAAATAGACAAGTTATAAGGGGAAAATAGACAATTGTCAAGAGATTATTACATTGAAAAAGAGAGATTTTCTAATTTTATAAAAGCCAGTGTTGTGTTTCCTTGAGAATTGTAAGTGCTGCATAATTAATAAGTGGTGTCATGTTTGACCTGGATAGTTTCACTAAGCACAAGTGATGCTTGCAGTAGTTTGTTATAGGCAGTGATGAAAATTTAATAGCTGAGATAGCACGTACTGTTCAGGAGAAAAATATTGCAGAGTAAACCAGGAGTGTATGACATGGATAAACTGACAAATAAGATAGTGACAGTTAGAACAGATAAGTTCCTGAGTAAAGCCGAAACTTACAACCAATGGAAGAAAAATTGTAGAATGGCAAAGCAAGAAGGAAAAGGTATGGTAATGAAACTTGATAGAACAGATTTATTTATTATGGTATGCATTGTGTAAGTCAAAGTCAAATTTATATCTGAGTTGCTCTGGTAAGCTTCCTATTGTTATAAGGAAAAATGTATACTATTGGTGCATCGAGCCTGAATGTGAAGCTGCATTGCAGACCTTTGGATTCATTTCCCAGTACGGGGAATGTTTTAACTAGATAAAATTGTTGTCTACTACAGTTTTGTAGGATGAAGAAATTTAAAGAGCCTTAAAAGTGGACCATTGTTTAAGTTAAAATGTAGACTAGGAGTTTTCACTAAATGCACAGTTTGGGCACTATATGGAAAAAGACTGTTGTGGAGTCAGATATTTAATGTCTGCCACTTTGAACAGCTCTGTATCATTTCTTAATATTAACACATATTAGATTTGACAGGAGTACATAGTGTAAAGGAATACAGTCATTTACTCTAAATAAGAAGTGGTCTCTTGGTTTATTTAGAGTTATTAATGGAGCATCTGCAAGAAATTAGAATCCTGAGACAACGTTTAGAATACTCCATAAAAACTAATGAGAGACTGAGGAAGCAGCTTGAGAGACAAATAACAGACAAGGAACTTGATCAAGGTAAGAATTTATTTTATGACAGATTAAATCCGCCTTTCCTGCTTAAAGCCTGAGGGATCAAATGCTGCTGAAAATGTTTTGTGTGCTTTTTTGAATTAACCCCACCCCTTTACAGTTGGAAAATGATGTGCCTTTCTCTGAGTACTGCTGCATCTTGAGCTCCATCAGCAGACACAGCTTTTCCACGCTGCCTGTGGAGTGGCATAAATACAGATCTAATGTGCCTTTTCCTTGAGTCCATTGCTTGAAGTGTATCCAGTACCGGTGCACAAATCTTTTATGGGATACAGGTACACCACACAGCCTCAAACCTACAGTTGCACATATTGCTAAGAGAACAGGACTACCAGGTAGTTTTATGACATTTGATGATGATGTGGTTCAATGTCATACAGAGAATTGAAAGACCCTTCTAGTTCTGTTATCAGCAAACAGTCTGCTTTTTAATTTTTTTTTTATTTTTGTGCCTTTGGGATATCATTATTGTTGTAATGGTCTTGGATTTTAGGATGTCATTCTCTTTTAATTCTCTGCCATGTCTGGCCAGGGACAGTTGCAGGAGAGGAAGCCCATTTTATCAACATAATTTCAGTGGAGCCTGGGCCCAGTATGAGTACAGGAGGACGTGCTTTGCTCTAAATTACGTTGCTGCTATTGATCCACAGTAGGAATTTTGTGGAATTAGCTTTCCTATACCTGCTCTGTGTATACCTGGGGTGGTCAGTACAGCACCACTGCTAACAGGACTGTTGGAGGAGGTGCCTTCTCTGGGATTTTCTGACTGCTTTAAAGCCAGCTTGTGTTTACATACAGGGACAAAATATCTGTAAGACAGAGCCTAGGCCACGGTGTTCAGCTTGTCATTTGAATTGATTGGTGTGATAAATATGTTCTACACAAAATGACATAGTGAATTTTTAATGAGAAATACCTGACAGAAACTGATGGAAATTTAACATGGAGTTGGTTTTCATTCCAAACTGTAATACAAAGCAGTGGAGGAAAAATACTAAAAATAGATATGCAAATTCAGAGTCACTGCTCTCTGTTGCTAGTGTTCAGCATCTTTGAAAGCCAAGCTCTGTGGTGCGTTTAAAACTTTTCACAAGAAGGTAGCCAGGCTTTCACTAAGGATGCTTTTGTAGCACCTTTTCAAGCACACCACGACACCATACCAGGCATACTTTCCTACACTTTACTGTGTTCTTGCTCTCCTTCCCACATTTCCCCCCAATAGGACAATTGATTAATATGCAGTATTACTCAGACTGGAAGCAGGCAATAAATACATACATGCTTTCCTTTTACTCAGTTTCACTAATATTGACATTAGATTCATTATGTTTTACATCATCCCCATGATCCATTTCTGTTGTTGTTTAAATGGAGACTACCTGCAAATGGCAGTTTGCTTTCAGGAAAAATTTACAGTGATGGAAAGGTGTATAAAAAGCATCCATTTCATTCATGAAGTATTTACACTGCTGGAAAGGCGTACTGTTCTTGTGAAATAACCACACTGAAACACTTCCAACTCTTTTACAGCTTCATAAAGATTCTGGCAAGGGCATCCATTAATGCAGTGAAAGTATATTTTCTTTATAAACTGTCTTATGCCTTCCATCTGTCTTCTTGTTGCCTTAGCGCGTCTACCAATGCATGGAGGAGAAATTTGGAAAAGAAAGGAAAAAAGCAACTACCTGTTAGAACAGCTCCTTTTTGTTACTATGTTCTTTCAGTGCTTCCTGTTTCTGTCTGTTTTGAACATCTCTTTCATGTTATCAGATATGTGTATTCTCTCATCTAGTAATGATGATACTTTTTTCCCAAATAGATGGGCTTTTCTTGACTTTCAGTGTAAAAAAAGTTCCTAAGTGAAGTTGAAGCAGATTTTAGCTTTGGCACATAATAATTCAAAACAATTTTTTTACTTTTAACTTAATACTCTGTATTGGGTTTGCGTGGCAAGGTTTTGGTAGCAGGGGGCTACGGGGGTGGCTTCTGTGACAAGCTGCTAGAAGCTTCCCCTATGTCCGACAGAGCCCCAATGCCAGCTGGCTCCAAGAGGGACCCAAGATTGGCCAAGCCAATCAGCAACGGTGGTAGCACCTCTGGGATAACATATTTAAGAAGGGGAAAAAATTGCTGCGCAACAGCAATTGCAGCAGGAGAGAGGAGTGAGAACATGTGAGAGAAACAACCCTGCAGACCCCCAGGTCAGTGAAGAAGGAGGGGGAGGAGATGCTCCAGGCGCCGGAGCAGAGATTCCCCTGCAGCCCGTGGGGAAGACCATGGTGAGGCAGGCTGTCCCCCTGCAGCCCGGGGAGGTCCACGGTGGAGCAGATCTCCACCTGCAGCTGGTGGAGGACCCCACGCTGGAGCAGGGGGATGCCCGAAGGAGGCTGTGACCCCGTGGGAAGCCCACACTGGAGCAGGCTCCTGGCAGGACCTGTGGCCCTGTGGAGAGAGGAGCCCGCGCTGGAGCAGGTTTGCTGGCAGGACTGGTGACCCCGTGGGGGACCCACGCTGGAGCAGTCTGTGCCTGAAGGACTGCAGCCCAGGGAAGGGACCCCCGCTGGAGCAGTTAGTGAAGAACTGCAGCCCGTGGAAAGGGCCCACATTGGAGAAGTTTGTGGAGGACTGTCTCCTGTGGGAGGGATACCATGCTGGAGCAGGGGAAGAGTGTTATATTTTCTCTCCCCTGTCCAGCTTAGTAGGGAGAGTGACAGAGTGGCTTTGGTGGGCACCTGGCATCCAGCCAGGGTCAACCCACCACATATCCTCAGTTTGTTTTCCTTTAAAAAACAAAACCAAGTTGTAACATACTTAATTGTTGCTGAGAACCTGTTAAATTCATGTGATATTGAGTTGTTTGTTCAACCAAAGTTAATGCATAGAATTATTCTTGTCCGATAAATATCATATGGATGTATATATACACATCTGCCCACTATTTTTGCCATGCTATTTTTAATATTTAGATTCTCTAAGTATTTAAATGCCTCTAGGCTTCTAGTATTCTATAAATGACTCAAGTGCTGGTAATGACTACATCGTTACTGTAGAGCTGAGGTTTGCAGTGCAAGTAGAACTAAAATAATTGCTTCAATCATTTCAAATGTTAGGCTTCAAAATAAAATCAAAGGTTTAATTTTGAGTTTCCTAGGTTTCAAATGTTATTAATGGCAGTTAACTTTAAAAGGGGGTTTTGTTTGCTTTTTTTAACCCATAAGTAACTAATGTATCTACTCAGACTTACCTTCAGCTTTAGTATGCCTTTATTTTGCTTTACCTGGGAATGAATATTTCCTTCCTCTTTGCTGTGATTTTCAATAGTGCCTGTCTTTCAGTCAGTGTTTCCTTTGAAACCTTCAAGGTACACTTCCTTAGCACTCATTTTTTAGCACAAAACATAATGAAAACTCAAGTGTATTGCAATTGTAGGCCCTGATGCTCCACTTTACTCTGGTTAGGTGGAACTTTGCATCTATGGAGAGCGTAATTGATGTCAGCAGGGCTCTGCACAGAAGTAGTAGTCTCAGTAGTGGGTCAAATTGCAGGATTGTGGCCTTATTACCACTGGCTCTACATTATCCCTTATTATGTAAGATAGCTAATAGTTATATTCTAAAGCCTTTCAGTAGAACTGTGATAGTGTAACTTTTCAAATAGGATGAAGCTGGGTGATGGGCAATAAATTAAATTAGAATCAAGATGAGACCATCAAGCCTTGCCACTTCAAGTTGAATTGCTTTGTTAAAATCTGAAAGGAAAAAGCCTTTTGAGTTCACATAGCTACCTCAACTCTTTAACATATAGATAGTAAAATGCCATTAGTGGCAGGCTTCTAGAGCCTTTGAGTCTTTCAGTAACGACAAGAGGTGCATATCATGGCACACTACATCCCAGTTAGGTAGTTGGTAAAAGCTTCAATTGGGATTACAATAAAACGAGATTACTCAGAGGAAGTGCAGCACATCAAATTGAATTGAACTGCCAGAGCTGAAAGGCATCCTCTTCATACATTCAGCTAATTTTTTTGCCAGCTGGTTATTTCTCTATTAACCAAATAGTTGACACTTATGTAGTTATCTCAAGCTTTAAAGCGTAGGAGATACTGGGATAACCAATCAAGTGAAAAATACTTTTAATAGTAATGTTAATTCCGGTGGGTCCTGAGGTGCTTTACTCACTATAAGCAGGTTATAAAGGGCAATAACAATTACTTGACTTGCATTTCAGAGGCAGCCACCTTGAGAGTGGAATGTGGCACTTTTCAGACTGTACTGTAACATTAGACATTGCTGTGGGATGAGTAGCATAAATACAGTACATTATGAGGATTACCTAGGCTGGAATTTCACTGACTAGATACACGATTTAACACTTATATTCATACAACTAGCGCAGTAGGATCCTCAGAGTAGGATTCATCACCCTTAAGTTTCTAAAAGTTGGACATCCAAATCTGTGCCAGGTACCCAGAGTTTCTCATGGAGGCACTGGAGAGAAGTACATCTCTTCAGAGGACAGGGCATCTCATCTGCAGAAACGTGTGCAGAGGATACATTGGATGAGTCACTCTCTGGAGATGCCTGTTTCGCCCCATGACTATTGATGGTTGATCAACACTGGTTCAGTTGTCTAAATTTGAGATACACAAAAATTTAAGAGGGATGAATCTTCATCCTTGTGATCATAAATGGGTTCTCGGTTTGTAATCAGAGGCAAAGACAGTGATTCCAGCCTTATGCTCTAGACTGGCACGGTAACAAATCTATTATCAGACTATTTATGTTTCCTGCATTAACCACTGTGGATTAGTTGGTAGAATCTAGTGGTCTTCCGCAATGGTGTCATTAACTACAACAGATTATGAACAGAGCAAGACTGAAATATATGGTAAACCTTCCTACAGTTTGCATCATTTTCAAAGAATAGCAATGTCACAAAATACTCCTGCATTTTGTCCCGTTGGAATATTAGCTGATAGGTAAAGACTGCCAGGGATAATTTGCAATTTTGGTAATGGTTGCCCAGCAATGAGAGGTACTTGTGATGCAGGGGTTTGGATTACTTGGCATTAACCTGAACTGCCTTTTAGTCTGTAGGGATAACCTTCAAAATATATAGGGGAGAAATATCTTTCATAACATGTTTTTCTGCAATTTTTTTGAATTGTTCTTGTCTAGAAAGTTTAATCTTTAATGACCTAGAGATGACTCATAAATCATCTTTTATGTATATATTTATAGGTTCTGCAAACATTTTTATCCATGGCTCAGAGCAGCATAATTCCCTGACTTCTGAAATACATTTCCTGAGGAAGCAAAATCAAGTTCTGAATGCAATGCTAGCAAAAGGATCCAGAGGTAAAAATGTAAAACTGTGCTTTACAGGAGTAGACTGCAACTCATTCCAGATCAGAAAACAATAAAATATTAACAGTCCATTCATTAAACTGACTTAACCATTCTTCCCACCCCTGAAATTCTATGCTCAACCATAAGCATTCAAACTGGGGTTAATAATAATAAAGGAGTAGCAGTAATGCTCCTTCTTTCTGTTTATTTGTAGCATTTTCCATTTGATAGTTACTTTCATTTCTCCGTTCTTCTTTTTGCATTCCTTCCTTTTTATACATTCTTTTTCCTCTTCCCCCTGTGCCTTTTGTTACCATTTTCTTGCTCCTTTTTCCCCATGCTTCCATACTGAAGCCCCCATAAGAAAAAAAAAAAAAAAGGAAAAGAAAAAAAGCCCTAGAATAGTGTTATTGCTGAAAACGAAACCATGCAGTACAGAAGAGTTTCAAAGGGGAGCAAACTAATTACACTTAGGTTCTGAAATCTGCTACAGAGGCTTGACTGGATAGGCCAAGTCATCTTCTTTTTTGAAACACTTCAGAAGAGAACAGAACTGAGGGAATCCATTTGGAAGTATTTGTAATCTCTTGAGATTAATTTTAAACTTTTGTCATTCTCACAGCTGTGAAAAGAGAATGTTAAAGTCTTCCCTCTTCTTTTCCCCAAGAAAACCAACATCTCGCCAACTAGGTCTTAAAAGCAGCTTAAGCCACAATTAGGTTATAAGTCTCCATATTTTCAGACTGTGTAAAAGCACTGGTGCTTCTTCCAGAGTCATGTATTCTCTCATCTGTTCTGGTGCATCTTTGGCCTATCAGTTTGTTCAAGTTCTACTTTTTTAATTAATATATTCACACTTTTGTTTGTTTCCACTGTTGACAGTATGATCTGATAATATCAGGGTTTCTTTTTTACAAGAACCCCCATGAATAGAGCATTGTCGCCCTTGTGTTTTAAAATAATGTTGGTATCTCTGGAGTTTGTGAGCTTGTTTTCCTTTTAATCCCGGATGCACCAGAGAAGGAGAAGCCTCTTGGATACCTCCTGCATGTTTTGGTCTCAGGTGCTTTATGTGTCTAGTCTTAGCTTAGCCTTCAGTAGTAAAAGGGTGGTGCTGGACATTTTTAACAGCACGTGGGGACTACCATTTTCATCTGCTTTCAACAAGACTACTGGAGATGAGGGAATGATTTTCTAGATGTTGGGAGATGGAACGATTCCTCCCTGCTGTTTCTTTGCCAAGATTGCCTCCTCCTTTTCCAATACTGAACGCAGGGTCACAAAAAACTTGGGGTCCCCATAAGCCTCTCTGATTGCAGCTGTCTCAAAATGGTCAGTTGACCCTATCAGCAATTCTTTGTCCCAGAACCAGTTTGGGGAAATAGCTTGTGCCAAGGAAAGAAGGACTGATATGATACATTTGGCAGATGAATAGGGCTGGGAAGAAGACAGAGGGATTTCTGTGAGATAAAGAGGAACATGGGTGCAACATGCCCTGGAACAATCCCACTGAGTTCTTTTCTTCCTAAAGAGAAGTCAAATCCATTATTTTGTGAGGATTGGCAAAATTCACGTGCCTGCTTTGGGATCCTGCTGCCGCTCGTTGTTGAATACTATCCTTCTGACCAAATTCCAAGAGGTGTTGGGGGAATTTGGCATATAAGGCTGTACATAGGTTTTTACTGGGACTTTGTAAGTCCTGGGGGTTAAATGTTCCACGTTACAGAAAATGCACCTAGCAAAAGTCATTAGAAAATTGAAATGCTGAAATCCTGAAACTCACAAGAGCAGCTGTTATTTTCTGACAGTCTCTGAAAAAGCTGGTTTTGTTAAAAAGCATAGCTTTAGTGGGTTGTGGGGATTGCAAATACCTTGTGTGTTTTCTTCTTTCAGATAAACAGAAGGAAAATGAAAAGTTAAGAGAATCTCTTTCTAAAAAGAATGCAATCATTGAGCATCTTCATGAGGATTATGAATGCATCAAGAAAGAAAATGAAAGGTTGCAAAAACAAATTGGCCAAAAGGAAGATGAAACCAGATATCTGACATGTCAAATTTACAGCAGTCGTAATGAATTAAACAGGTATTGATTCTGTCCACATTTAGACATTCATTTAGAGAAGAAAACTGTCAATGTGACAAGCATGCGTTTAGCCATAGCCATTAACATTAATGAGGTGCATAGATATATTCAAAAGGCAAGGGAAAAACTGTAAAGGAAAAGGGAATGGATTTTAGACTTTGAAACAAAATATAAGAATTTAACTTTTAACTTAGCTGTTTATTGGGACTTAACAGGTTGCAAACAGAAATTAATGTAAAGCAACGTCAGCTCTCTGAGAATGAGAAGTTACTGCAGTCACTTAGAACGGAGATCAAGGTTTATGAAAAGTTGGAAGAAGCAAGAAGGAAGAGGACAGGTATAAATGCACAATTGTTTCTACACCCGTAGCCCTTGCAACCCTTCCCTCCCTGAATATGATCTTGTCAAAGGACAGTAGGGCTATGTCACTATTTCTTTGTTTCTACTTGTCTGCTATGCAAAGTAGAACTGACAACTTGATGATAAAATGCTACTTTTTACTTAGTAAGGAGTATAACTGCGAGGTTGAGATGTATGATATGTTCTGACTACGCACACCCGAGTTTCCTTTATCTTTTTAGCTAAGCTAAAACCAAATATTGAAGATTCAGTTGTTCAGGCTGGATAAGCTTCATGGGAGCTTAGATATTTACTTGTCATCTAAATACATGCTGCTGCATTCTCACAGGTAGTGCTTACTCAGGTAGCTTGTGCTTTCTCTTCTCTGAATATGAGGGTAGTGTCTTCTCCCTAGGGCTGGGGAGAAGTGCTGGCACTGCTTTCTGAATGAGATGTTTAATAATTTCCTGTCTGCTTGTCTGTCACTAAAGGTGAGGGGTAGGAATGAGACTTAATGAGTTCTTCCCACCCCTTTTAAGGAATCTATACCACCACATAGTTGTTGGTATGGTTAGGTAAAAAAGTGGAATGCTGTTCATTGCTGCATACCCGTTTCGGGATCCAGCAAATTTCCCATTGGAAGTTCTTGTAAAAGTTGATTCCCCCCCCCCCCCCGCCCCTTCCTGCTCCTTTGAGTAATATGCCCTGCCGTCGCTGTATTTCATGCCTATCTGCAGCAGAAGAGCCCTCTTGGCATAAGGCTTTAAGCCAAAAGTGGCTCAGGGATGGAAGTAAGTCTCCCTGCAGAACTGGTAATGTAGTTAGAGAGTAGCAGCACCCTCGTCATGCAGTTGAGCCCCTTCCCACTGTCTGGAGAACAGTTTGATTTCAGCATGAAAGAATACATGGAATTGTTTGTGTATTGACCTCCTTCTATGAAGAGACGAACACAGCCCTTGCTTTTTTCAGGTTCAGATTTGTTCCTCTGGTTGCCAGGTGATCACTATTTTCTTTTTTCTTCTGTGTATAAAATTAAACTCCCAATTCTACTCCATCCCTCCTCCGCACTCCAAGATTACCCATTCGTTTTTCTTTCCCTAGACTGTGCATTAATGCACTTCAAATTTTGTAAATCCTCTTCATTCTCTTTTTATATTTTTTTCCTTTTGGCATAAGACTTATTGGCTTTTATGGACAAAGTGAAAAATAATTTTCAGCTCTTTAAATCTTTCGAGGGTAGAAGCAATTAAGACATGCTTTTTTGTCAAACCATTATCTTAATGCTGTTTGTAGTTAATTCTTAATATTGAGGATAACGCTGGCTGTAATTTACTTGCTCAGCATTCTGATAATGGCTAATGTTATTTTAATTGTTAAAGATGTTAAGTGTTTCTTTTGAAATTGTCTCAGATCCCAGATGTGATGCATCAGAAGAATTCCGAAAAGATCAGAATAATCCACTTGACTTACATGAACTATTGACTGAAATACAGAGTTTGCGAGTGCAGCTTGAAAGAACCATAGAGACAAACAAGTCTTTGCATGAAAAATTAGAGGAACAGCTTTCAAAAGAAAAGAGAGAGGACGTGGGATCAGTGTCAGCTGTAAATATCAACTATCTTTTCAAACAAGAATCTCAGCATTACGCAGGAATGAATGGTACTGTGCCATACATGCTTCTGTTATACTGTAGAACCTGTGCCTTGTTCTTTAAAGATGCTCTTAAAGCCTTATACAGCATCAACTGTACATTTGGGAGCTGCCTATCAGCCTTTCAGCTCCCTTTCCTGTTAGAGCTATTAGTGCACGGGGAGGTGAAATGCATACTGCACTGTCTTACAGCCTCTAACTGTCACTTCCTTTTCATTCAAGAAAAGCATTTGCAGACAGTCTCTGGGATGGAAAGATGCCTACATTAAATTGCCATAAATTTTGCTTACCTGGGGGTTCTTTTTTTTTAATGCAGAGCTCTATAGCGTTTGCTAAGGGTGAGTATGTATTACTCAAGATTTATCAATAAGTGCACTAAATGGTCTTTGTATAAATCAGTTGTCCCCTTTTTGCCCTTGAAGAATGTCTTACCTTTATTTCAATCACTGTTAAGTGATACTGTTCTAGCAAATCAGGGAAGATACAGTGTTTACACTCAGGGTTAGATTATTGTCCCAATATGGAGGTACATGGGATACAGAGGGCACAAGAATGTTCTTCCTTGCTGCTAAAGTACTCTGCATAGTAACAGCTTTCCATACTTCCAGCATAAAGCCACCTCTCCTACTGCCTGTACAGGTATACATTGTGTTATGGGAACCAATAATAATGGGGCTTTTTGGGTCCATACACTTCACCCAAACATGCCTACCTAAATCTTATGCACCACACAGAGCAAGCAGCCCCAGCCAGAGGATTAGTATGAGAGCTCGTGAGACACAACAGGGTTTTTTACCACCTTACTTCTTTTGTGGGTCCATCATGTCCGATCAGAATTGTACTTCAGAGGAAATAGATAATGAGCATAACTCTGCGCAACCCTGCACAAGTAAGAAAGATGCTGAATGTAGCAAGTAATGTTTATGGGTTGCTACCATTCTCTGTACACTTTATACTTGAACACTAAATTACAGTCATGTGCTCCACATGGGGATGGTTCCTTAGGGCCAGTCATGACCAGGTAGGTGCGAAACAGCTTTGTGGGGAGCCTATATCACCAGTGTCCCCAGGTTGCATTAGTTCCCAGTTAGTTTCTAGATAGAATCCTAGATGTTGCTTTTGACCTGCATCAGGTAGAGTAGATGGGAGCTGGAAAAGCTTGTTATTTCTTTAAGAAAATGGTAAATAGTGTTATAATAGCTTTGATATGGACCAGAAAGACTCCTTGGAATGTCAACAGCTGAATTTGTTAGCTTTTTAGATGTACTGTGATTGGTCTTTACTCGTAGGTACGTAGGGAATTTGGAAGGTCTGAAAAGGGGGGATATAGATACAATCTTTAGTATGGTATAGCCTTGGAGAGTGTCATACTTTTTGTGGAGTTAATGGGAAGCTTGCATTTGTTGATTAAAATATCTTTATCAGGATATATTTTAGATTTTCTGACCACGACTTGATTTTGGGAGTTATCTAGAACTTTGGATAGATGGTAAAAAGATAAACGTAGGTAAATACTGGTAGATACATGGCATGGTACTAGGAAATTAGCTGTGTTTCCCTGCTTCCTGAATCCAAGTTTAGCATCAGCAAAAAAGAAAAAGGAACAGGAGTAGGGCTAGGAAGTTTTTTTTAATGCATGTTAACTTCTACTGATATACTCTTCCTTGTCCCATTTTTATGTATAGAAGATCTTTGCAAATGCCCTGCTGCCAGCAGAAACACTTGTGAGCTGCAGAAGCATGGACATTGCATTTCGCTAGCGAAAACAGGTACATCCAAAAGTATTTTAAATGTGCATGTTGTCTGTATCCCAGACTTGCTGTTTAAGACAAGTCTAGTGTCAATTAGTTCTGCATGTAAGGATAAAAAAAATTAAACTGTTTTTCTGTCCCAGGTACGCACTCTGCCTCTAAAGACAGTTTAGACAGTAATTCGCACTGCAGTAGCACTTCGTCTTCCAGTATGGCATGTACCCCTCGTCTTGTGCCTGGACATCGTATGTGGGCAGACAAAAACGGGCGCCACGTTCTTGGCTTGATTGAGGATTATAATGCTCTACGGAAACAGATTTCAGAAGGGCAACAGGTCTTAGCAGAAATGGAGATTTCTTTAAGAGAGGTCACTGGTACGAAACTGCAGGAGCCTGGAATAAAGGTAAACAGTGAAAGCTGTTAAAGGATGGTGAATTTTACCTAGAGGTGCAAAATGTATAGGTTACAAAAGCAAAGAACTAGGTTAATGGTGCAGCAGGCACCATTAACAGAATAACTCTGTCAGGACACCTCAACCTTGACAGTACAAGTCTCATCTAGGTGCAGGCACCTGTCTGTGATTCTGGGTTAATGAGGCTATGGATAAATTAGTTAATTCTGGTCCTTTAACAAGCAGTCTCACTTTTACTTGCAATGGGGTGAAACTACTTCCTTTTACTATGGAAATAGGTGATTGTTACACTGGAAACAATAAATAGCCAAACAAAACCAACAACAAAACCCAGATAAAACTCTAAAATGCTTTAGAAAGGGCTTAAACTAGGGGTATGTATCAGTAACCTAGGGATAAAAATAATTTGGGAGATTTTCTTGTAATGAAGGCTTGGTATAAACCCAGGAAATATGAGACAGTTAAAAGAAATCTGATATACAGCTGATAAAGTTCCCCACTTACTTGTATTCAGCCCTTTAGTAATACCAAGTGATAATTGTACATTAATGATTGATGTATGCTAATGAGGGTTCTTTCATATTAGGGAAGCTTTTTAATATTTTTCCACTTTCTGGTATCAGTTGAACACTTTAGCAATATCAGTAGTTAGTCTAGAAACTTGAATATCTCATTATTGATCAAATATTGTCTTCTAAGACATAGTGTATCATCCTTTCTGCATCAAGTACGACACAGTGATATCAAGTCATGGTGCTCTTGCTGTAGTCTTAAATGTAATAATTCTTAAACCAATAAAATGTTTGCTTTGTATTGAATAATGTCAATCCTTTTCCTCTAGAATCAGGAGAACTACTAGTGTTTACTTACGCTAATGTTTTCTTATTTAATATTGTTAATGTCTGGATACACTTAACGATAGCATATTTGGGGTAGATTGAATAAGACAAATCTACCTACAAGCTTCAACCAAAGGGAAGGAACAATCTGTACATGTCCGTGGCAGCTAATAAGGAACTGAGAAACTTAAACCACAACAGGAAAGGCTTGGATCAGGCATTTCTAGAACATGCCCGTGGTAAAAATAACAAAACACTGAATGGAGGGTGCTCAGAGACACTGTTACTGGAGGCCCTTTTAAGAACCAATTACGTGAATGTTTGAAAAATTACATGTAATGCTTTCCTGCCTTGGAGTGGGAAAGCAAAGTAGGTGAGTAAGGAAGGTCCTTTTCACCCCTATGATTTTATGATAATATAAATGTTGTAAAAAACATGCTTACTGCTCTTCAAAAACCAGAAGGTCTTAACTGCTTGGATAAATTAATGCGACTTATTTTTCTAGTTATAATTAGTAAAGCTATTGAAGATGCAGTCTTCAACAATTCCAAAATTCTTTTTGTGGTATCGTATGTGTGCTCACACAGTAAAATGATGTCTGAATGACACTTAAGACTCTCTGAAGTATCATATATTTTCAAATGACCTAGTTAAGATACTGATTAAGACTGAAAAAGTAATCTCTCTGTAAGTTTTTAACTTGTTTTGTTGGTGTAAAGATAAAAGCAGTAAGTTTCACAATTTGCAGTTTCCCATCAAGCTTTACATCACTGAAGTTTCAGACTACTTAGCAAATGGGATATTTTATGTGACAGAAGGATTCTGGTTAGATAACAATGCTAAATAAGTATTCAAATGATATGCTGCATGGGGCAGGAACTGTGAATGCTTTTCTTTCATTACCCTTCCCCCTTCTGTATCACCATTGCTTTGGTAATTCATTTGCTCCCCTTGCATTCTTTCCCTCCTTTATTTCACATTTATGCAATTTCTTCAATTTGGTTTTCTCATCTGTCAGCAGAGGAAAACATTTTATGTGTGTCCTGATAGTTATTTTAGCATTAAATGGAACAGTTTAAAGGGTCTGCTAAGGAAGAAACGTCTATATTGCTTAAATTGATGTCTGTAATCATTTGACTTTCAAATAACATGACATGAAATACAAATGGAGAAAGAAGAGAGTTGCCAACTATTACAACGTGGCATAGCAAATCTAGTAAATATAATCTATTATTAATCATGGTTATTGATTAGGATAAATCCCCTCCCTCCCTGAAATTCTCAGATAATGCATAATTCAGCAGTCCTCGTAAACTAACAAATTAGCTTTTGTGGCACACAATAGCTGTGTACATCATCATAAATATGAAATCATACCAACTGGATTTAAACCATTAATTAAGATTACATTTTCATAATGTTTTAAGCATAAAATGTAACATGTCTCTAATCCTATGATACAGGTACCAGACCAGGCATCACTGCATAGCTTTTCCACAAATATTCACACAGTACAGCAGATTTTAGAAGAGGCTGCACGTTTACTGAAGCTTCTCTGGAGAGTTTCCCTTCCACTGAAAGCTGTGCATGGTACTACTCATGGCACTCAGGTACTATTATGTTTCATTTTGCGTTTTTTGGGTTGGGTTTTTTGGTGGGTTTTTTTCAGCTGTTGTAACGTGTTGGGGAAAATGCATCAGTTAGGAACATGTCATTTGGGAAAATCTTTTGAAAATCATGAACCCAGGATGCCCAGTCTCTGGACACATGGATTTAGTCAGCTCTCATCACTGAAGGCTAAGGCTGAATGTGTGCTGGCTTTCTAGCTTGATCATATTGTATACTGAGGTGGTTTTTTACAAATACTTTATATTAAAGATGTAATCTGTAACCCTGTTACATGATATTCAGGAAACCTAGGCAGGTGGTGAATGTTCCATTTCAACAAGAAAAGGTTTGGACTCCCTGTTACAGAACCAAATTCAATTGGATTATGTATATACTAGTAACAACAGAAACTTCAGCAACTTTGATGTAATCTGAACTACATTTTCCTTTTACGTTTTTGATGTCTAAGCTGTAAAATAGGATGCTTTTTTAAAAGTGTGACAAAACCCCGAGACAAGTTTTATAACGTTTTAACTAAAAAGGATTGCGCTATGCAAATGAATGAAAGTAAACTGAATGAGGAATGAATTATCTATACTGTCATAATACCACCACTCAGTAATGAAACTGTTTCAAACTCTGGCTTTAAAATAAATCTAAAGTATTTTCACTGAGGTTTTTGTATGTGTTTCTTAAGGGAAGCAGGATATTGCTGAAAAAAAACTCCCAAACTTTAGGAGAGTAAACATTTTATATATAATTTTAATAACATTTTTTGATGTTATTTTCTAGCATCCTGAAATGTGTAAAATCACAAAAGCAGTAAGAATGAACTGTGCTGTCTAATATATTCACTGATGTTTCAGCTCCATATTGGGGATGTCTTGACAAGTGTGTATACTTCCACTTTTATCCTCATGTGTATAACCAATATAGAGAGCTGTATGTTGGCCTGGATTGCAGTATCTGAACATATCTTATACACGCAGCTTTCAGTATGTGGGTGATGCATCTAATGCTTTACTGTCAGACTGATCTAAACCTTCTTGATCTGGATCAATCACTTCTGAAAATCTGACCTTAATGTGTGTGGGATCTGACTTCCCAGGACTGCACCTAATTAGAGCCTAATAGAATCTTTTCTAGAGTTTCTTATCCAACATCCTGAGATCTTAAGGATATTAGATCGTTTCTGATGTCTTAAATGCAGTATATGAAAGAATGTCTCTTGAAGCTTGATTCTAAAAGATACTGAGCATTCACTGCCTTCTCTTCAGCCCCACAGGAGTTGTGAGTAATCAGTTCTTCTGAAGAGCTAAATGCTAGGGGTGAATTCCAGAAGATGATACTGTTTAACAAGTGGCACAACAAGAAAAAAAAAATGTACAAGCTTAAGTTTGCATGAGGATCCAGATCAGTGATACTGGCAGACTATGTCAGGGCTACTCATAGTGCTGTTTTACAACATACTAACCATAACTTGGTTGGAATGGGTGGTGAAAACTGAACCTTAAATAATGATACTGTCAAATAATTTTGCAATAAAACCGTTCTGGTCATTTGTACAATGCCTTTTAGCCCTTTGATAAAGGCAGCATCAGCTATTAACAGAACACTGGAGAAGGAAGCTGGAAGTTCAGAACCTGGCAGACAGGGTGCTTGCTGATCCCATAGCACTGGCCTTCCTTGTATTTTCTAGCTGGGGGGGGTGGAAGAAGAGAGGAATGGAAGTTTAAAACCAAAAATAGGCACTTTTCTCAGACTAGCAGAAAAATTAATTGCACTAAAAGCCAGCAAAGAATTGTAGTTGTCTCTTGGCAGATGTCATAGAATCAGATGTCACTGGGGATGTGAATGTGGAAGGACAGGCTCAGTGACGTTTATACTCCTTTAAGTTGTTCATACTCTAAGGAAGCTTGAGGGCTCTTGTACGAAAGTATTTAGCAATTCACAATGTACAAAGTACTTGTATATAATACCTTAATATAATATTTTCTTCTTTTAATTTAGGATGAAGGAATGAAAGCAGAAATACTTAGATTACATAAGAAACTGTCGGAGCAAGAGAAGAAGTTACATAGCACAGTGAAACGCTTGCATTCCACAAACCAGCTGAAGGAAAATATGGAGAAAGTCATCATTGACCAGTGTAAGTGTATGCTTTATTACTGGTTCTTATTTTATTTTTGTAGTCTGTGGCTACCTCTAAAATTGGAGAAACAACAAAATGAATATAGGCATGTATATTTTTTTCTTAAAAAAAAAAAAAAATCTATCCTTACCTTCTCTTAAGAGGTGGGACTAAATGACTCATTAGTGTATGCTGGAATGGCACTTGTGTTATCAGTAATTCATCTAGACTGTAAAATGTTACATATCATACAATGTTATGAAAATGGCCATAATACTGTAAGTTACTCAAGTCATTTAAATGCAATGTAGAGGAATAAATGCTATTTTGCTCCATAGCCTGTAATTTTTATATCTAAGGTACATGTATCTTCTGCCTGCAGATGATTATTTTTTTTTAAGCATTTATAGGCTGGTTTTTGGTCACTTGCTTCAGAATTGTTGTATTAAAAGATGTACAAGTTACTTATATTAAATCCAAAATCGTGTTTTCTTCAGGTTTTAAAGTTAAATAGCTCAGTTTAGGGTTGTCATATAAAAATCAAAGCTATTCTGTCTGTCCTAATAATATCCCTGGGGCAGATTTACTGGTTTAGTTCGGTCAGTTCCTAGTTCCAGTGACATCTCAGACATACTGGATAATTTCAGTAGGGCTGAGCAGAGTATAAATCAACAGAGATTTTACCCTTGGGGCCAAAACGTTATGCCCACAGCCATTCCACCCACCCATACTTTCAAAAATGAAAAACCAGTACGTCTACCCCTTATTTTGCTCACTCCTTTTCAGGGCATTCAACCTCATCTGAACTAGGTCCTGATAAAACGAAGCCTGCATTTTCTGAAATCTCCTTCATGCAAAGTACTGCCTGGCTAGCAGCAGCTTTGCTGTTAGTGTCACGTCCTCTAAATTCTCTTCATGTACTGAATTGAATATTTTTGATTTAGAAAAATCTAGTTTGCCAGGTGAAATGAATTTACTAGCAGAGTTCTTTATGAGCAGAGAGCACTCTGCTACACAGAAAGACCTAGATATGATTTTCTGTAAGTTTCATTGATTATGGGAATTACGGATGTCAAGTTACCTTTGCCTTAAAGAGCAATTTCAGAAATGTTTCTAAATTGCATCCGTACACAAATTCCTGACCAAGCGTGCAACAAAACTGGTGGATCATATGAAGCTGCTGGATTTTGTTAGGATGCTTACACTTGTTTTTGATACTTCTTCCTTTCTCCTTTTGCTAGTAAGAAAGCAAAGGCATTGCAGTAGGTGACCTCGCCCGCCTTCA
Source organism: Harpia harpyja (assembly GCF_026419915.1). Taxonomy (NCBI): domain Eukaryota; kingdom Metazoa; phylum Chordata; class Aves; order Accipitriformes; family Accipitridae; genus Harpia; species Harpia harpyja. Next base: position 7,935,922 of record NC_068958.1, read on the forward strand.
TTCTCCAAACATCCTGTTAGCTGGCCACTCCACTGAGGATATTCAGGTTCCCTCTGTTATTTAGTTGAGCATTCCTAAATATATTTAGAGGCAGAGACTGGAACATTCTTGTGGCTCAGAGTCTTCTATGTGCTTTCTCTGGCAAGCGAACTCATTGCTTATAAACCTCATCTGAACCTCTGAACATGTAACAATGCAGTGCCAAATTGCAGTAATCTGCCAAGGGTATAATTATCTCATGACAGCTATACCCTTGGAGTTGTTGGGTTCTTATTATTGTAATGAAAAATCTTTATTATGGCTAAATTGTTTATTTTTGAGGCTGGAATATTAAATTGGTACTTGTGAATGGTATTTTTCAGCAGTTATGGAGCTGACAGAGATTAGAGAATCACATATTTAACCTGACATTTCTAAGTACCAGTTTTGTTTAGAAGCATCCCCTCCTCCGTTCACAGGTCTCATGCTGTCCCCACAGAGGCAAACTAGCTGGATGAATAGAGAAAACTTGGAACCCTTCAGAGCAAGCCACTGACATGATTTCCCCTAAGCATATATAGGTTGCTTTGTCCTTGAACTGCTGGAGGAGCTGGCTGACTTCTTTTGCCATCTGTCCTCTTCCCAGCCCATCGTCCCCCACAAGCTCTCCACTGCACAATTTTTCTCCCCCTTCTGCTAACTGCCCCCCACTTCCCCCCAGCCCAAGTAGGCTACCTAGTAGATCAAATTGTAGTTAGTGCATGCACCATCTCCCCTTAAAATTAACAGAAAGTCTTCCTTTGATGACTTAGGTCAAGGCAACCAGGTCGTCAGTATTGCAGGGGGCTGTTCATACCTGTCATGTTAAACATAGTGATGAGCTATGTGTGTTTTCACATGTATTGTTCTTGTTATGACAGAAAAACTTTAAAAACACTTCCCTGATGGTTTGATCTGAAAAGCAGATTATGTGCTACACAAGAACATAGGGCCAGGGGTGGGAAGTGGCATTCTAGTGCTGGCGCTGCTGTGGTCCTGAGCGAACACTTCTGCTCGTCCCTGACTCTCTCTGCTGGTACAGCGTTGCCCCTTAATCTTGGGTGGTTGCAGATGGAGGTTTGTGTATCAGCCTGAGCTGCTGAACAGGGCTCAGGGGGGGAGTAACAGTTCTGGATTTTGGTAAGTAAGAAAGTTGAAGTGGTGGTGGTGGGGTCTGTATGATTGCCTGGTCGCTGCCTGTCTTGTAGATGTGAGATCATACATTATTTAGTATGTGGTCATAAGACTTGAATACAGGGACTATAGAAAGACTGTGCAGTATTCTTTTTAATCTCCTCTTTCTTTTCAGTGGTTTTAACTCATGATGTCTTGAAGAAGGCTAGAGGAAACCTGGAAGTAAGTAAAATTTTTGCTTGCATTTAATTCCTTGGTCTATATTCATTAGAAATATGCACTGCTGTATCAGTAGTATTTTGCAGAATTAGTCCGATTTGCTTTAGGTTTGCTACCTAACCAAGTCTGGGTGACAGGGGTTTAGTATGATAAATATTCTGTAATGTTTGATGTTTGAATTAGAGTTTTATGACTGACCATGTAAACAGCTAAACCCTTTCCTTTCTGATGCTTTCCCTAGATTAATATTCATGTGTTGTCATCTTCCAGTAGTTTATTTTTAGCAGATCACAGTCCAATAACCTGTCTACTGAGTAAGTTCACAAAAGGCACCCTTATTTAAAGCTTGTGTATGTGTTAATAACTGGTGGTGCTTTTTGTTTAAATATAGACCTAACAGGCAAAGCTTTTGCAAACAGCTATTTGCTAATACAGTATATTAAATTAGTTTGAGTGTTTAAGTAATCACTGTTCAGATTTGATTTCTCCCAGAAGGTTCAGACTTTACTCGCAGAAGGATGTCATACACTTCTTGACTTCTAAATCCCATCCTTCTCCTCATACCACTCCACACTGAATGATTATACATCTCCCAGCCCCTCCTTAAATTTTCCTCTAACCTTTTCTGTGAATCTCTTCTCCCTTACCCTCATCAGCAGTGCCGCCTTGAACGCTTCCCCCTGCATCTGCTGTACTGTTGTCTCAGCCCTACCTGAGTTAAAAAGTGATGACATAAAAAAGTCTTTTTGCTTACAGAAGTCTTATCACTTTAATTTGAAGATCTGCTGAACACAGAAGCTCCTATTTGCAGATCCTTTTGTACCATTACGGGGTAGGGGCAAATTGTGTGCATCTGAAGTACTGTAAAATAGTAATAATTATTGCTTTTCTAACCAGGTCCCACCAGCTGAGAATCAAAAATCACCTTCCTACACCAGCAAAAAAAGGATTCTCTGAAGGAGAAAGTTGTACTAGTAAATACTGATCTTGTGATTGTTGTTTGCTTCTTTATGCCTTACTATTTATTGATGTAAAAATGTTTGTTCAGTTCTTTTAATGGAATCAGCCTTTGACCAAAAAAAAAAAAAAAAGAGAAAAAAAGAAATCTTTTGGTAAATAACTTATTTAACATTTTCTGTAATGTAAAAGATGGTTTTTAATATTTATTATAGAAGCAAGGTACTAGAGGTATTGAAGAAAAATCCAGATTTTTTTAAAGTTGGCTCACTTGAAATTTTATATTTGTACTTATGTTATAAATCTATTTGTTGTTATAGTTAAACAAGTCCTGAAAAAATCAAGAATGTGATCCACCTTCCAAACTGTATCTCTACAGCTAAGAGAATGTAGGTTTGAAAAAAAAAAAAAAAAAATCTGCCAGTTGGCATTGTTTTGTAACAATGTGTGTTCAATATTTTAAAGCATTTTAAACATATCTGGAAGCTGCCTGATGCTGAGCTTTCTTATTGCCCTATTAGAAACTTAGATTGATGCTAGGTCTGAAAATGTTACTTAGAATCAGACAATTAAAATGAAAAATAATCACAAATGTGTTTGGGTTATTTTGTTTAAAACATGAGACTTTGAGCACTTACTGAACAAAAGCCACGTTAGAGTGTTTGAGTGCAGCTAAAATGAAATGAATCCAGTCCGTAGTGGCAGTGGGTGTAAGGTATCCCAGAAGTGCTTGTCATGGCTAAGTGGGGGTGTTGGAAACTTGCTTTCAAGAAGCCATAATTGAAAGGCACCTTGCTGTTGGCAAAATGTTAGTGTCATCCCCTGCCTGCCCCCTCCTTCCCGAGATCTGTACAGAGAGGACAGAAGGCCATGTGAGGGACACAGCTAAACAGTTTTGAAATCCATTTTTCTGCTAAAAACTCTGAAAAGCATTTCTTAAATTTAAATAAATCTTTTACTATGGGTTTATGTTGCACACTGATATATATAATAGTGGTATTTTGGCAAGGCCAGAGAACACTGGCATAAAACATGCCTAGTTGTGCTCCCTTCATCCTACCTGGTGCCTTTTCAATTTTGCCTTCGGTTTGAGCTGCCTGAGCACAGTTTCACAGCAGAGCCGACTACCAGCAACCTGCTCTCCATGGCACAAAGTAAACCGGGAAAAATAGTTTAGTTTAACCCTAACAAGACCATAATTTAAAGTGATTTTGGTTACAAGAGTAGACTTTATGGTGCAATCATGGCTTCAGCGAGCTAAATAAATTCCACACAAAGTGTGATTTCCCCCCCCCCCCCCCCAAGCTGATCGTGTCCCCTTTATACAAGATAACTTGCCCTTGTCATCCAAGAAGGTTACCACCAGATCTGGGAAATCTCAGCACAGGATTATGGTTATACTGGGTGCTTGGATATTGCACTCTAGAGACAAACCAATGTGTAATAGACTTTCACAAAAAATGAATTTGTGCTCATTGAAACATGGCTGTGGAGACAGCTAGCTGTTACACCTGTTGGGTTGGCCAAGAGCCAGGGGCTGTTCTGGCTGGTCTGGTAGTACCAGCACAACACGTCAAGGCTTAAGACAAGTCAGAATAGCTCCCCTCTTCCCACTAAAGCTTTGGTTCATTCAAATTAGTTTCCCAACACTTTGATGACATTCAGCTAACTCTGAATACCACAAAGATGCTCTAAATCACTTGGCTTCTAAATTACAGTTGTTATTAAATGGGCAGAGCTGCACTCCAAAGTTCTGGGTGGTTGCCAATACAATAGCTGGGTATCACACAGGTCACAGATAATCTGGTCCTCAGCCCTGGTTAGTGGGATGGACCGTCATATTCCATACTCCCACACAACCATTGTGCATGTGAGGTTTTTCTTCAATAAAAAAACCCAAAGCCATGCATTTTCAGGGTGCCCATTTCTGCGGTCCCTAGTATGACCTGCTTTTTGCAAGTTCACAGCAGTGGGCCTTCCCTGAAGTATGAAAATGAATTTAAGAGGAGGTCCTACAGCTTTCCTGGAGGTGTCATGTGTTGTAAGATGTTATGTGCCTTGGAGATCCCAACCTACAGCCCTTACCTGAGTTGGCCCGAACCTACATCTCAAGTTATGGCTGCTGAGTACTTGCACCTCTAGTCCATCAAGGGAAATGAAAGCTCAGTAACAAAACGTCGTTGTCATTGCCTGACAGCAGGGGGAGGCAAACTCATTTGTCTGGATTAGAGGAAAGCTGCCAGAAAAATTAGAAAAAGTTAAAAATAAACTTTGCAAATTGAAAAAGGGGGAGGTAAGGGAAGAGCATGCAGTCAAACTTGTTCTTCAGTCTCTTCACACATTATTGTCCTCACAGCTCACTACAAACGTCAAGTTAATTTTACTAAGTAGCTAAATTATAGACACTCAGATGTAATCAGAATCTGCTATACATTTCAACTTTCAAAATTAATCATCCTACGTTTTTGAGTTATAACACCTGAAGGAAACAGCTGTACATCTATATATAGTACACCCATGTCTCTTGGTCGTCTTGCAGCCTTTCCTCCCCCTCCACACCATCTGTACTTAAAAATAAATAAATAAATTAAATGTTTCCCTTTCCTGAGATGATTTGCCACTTACTTCTTAATGGTCCCTGCTGTGCCCTCTCAGAGCTCTTCTCCTGACCCCTTTTTCCTTCCGATCAGCTCTGATTGCTGCATCCAGTTCACAGCAGCTCACGCGCCTGTGCGTGTGCTGGGCAGGTCAAGGGGACATTTGCTATTGAGATTTGGTTAACTGGGGGAAAAAAAAGTAGTATATCATTACCTCTTTAAAAACAGATGATCCTATGAGATCAAAGTATTTCATCTTAATGAGAAGTGCCTCTTAAACACACACAATTCACTGGGCAGGTTTAAAAATAATTAAAAAAGGAAAAAAAGCTTACCAGATGGAAGGCTGCAGAAGACAAAGCTTATGGAGTGTTAAACTTTGTTCCCATTAAACAAAATTAAATTTTCCTTTAAAAATAATTATGCGGGAGAAAAATAAGCAGCGTAAGCAAATGGAATTAAAGGAGGGGCTCATTTGCTTAGTGAGTTCCTGATCGTACTTTCATTATACATGCAAGGTGATTTGAAACATTACTGAGAGAGTAGTTCAGGAACGAGAATTTGAGTGGGTAAGGGGAGACCTGCAGGTCTTTTGTTTTTACCTGTGACCTTGAACGTCTCCGCTCTTTTCCCAGGTTGGCAGGCAGTAAACAGGCTGTGGTCTTTCTCATATAGGATGCTGAAGGCCAGCTGAGATTAAGGGGGGGTGGGAGAAGGAAGAAAAAAAAAAAAAAAAAGAAAAAAGAAAAAAAAAAGAAAAAAAAAAAGTTTTTCCTTCTCTTTAGGCCCCCTACAACATGTGCAGCTACACAGGAGCACTGAATAAAGGAAATATTTAGTGCCATTGGGGCAGAGCAGCGCATTACAGATATACACAAGTACCTGGTGCTGCTGGCCAGCCCTGAGCCATCCCTACAGGGCAGTGTGGCCAGGAGGCTGCGGTTGCCGCTTAAGAACAACATTGTAATTACCTCTGCCAAAGAGAACAAATAGAAATAATATTCAAAAATCACAGGCGGTTGGTTGTATTAAAAATAAATCAATGCTAATGCATTCAAGCGTTTAAAAACAAAAGCGCAGCAGCTCTGTGTGGTATTTTAATCTCGACGAAAGCTGCCAGTTCCATTTTTGCGAGGGAGTCGGTGAGGCTTTGCGGGATGCCGTCTGCCGGGGCGGAGAGGGATGGGTCCTCCCGGGGCTCCTGGGAGGGGGACGGAGTTATTGTGGGGATGGGGCAGAGCACTCGCCACCAGCTCTGTCCTGAAAAGCCGAGCAGAGGGGAACGTGCCCTCTTCACGTTTTGGGTTTATTTTAAACACTCCCGAAGTAGACGGAAAGCAAATCCTGTCATCGCTTCCAAATTCAACAGAAACGACAATATGGAAAGAAAAGTATAAAAAGAAAGCGGCAACACTTCAAAATTCTACTGACGCCAAAATCCTGATTTACAAGCAGCCAAAGCCCGACCCCAGTCACCCACGGACACAAGTTGCATGAAGCCGTGGGTGCCCAGAGCTTTTCCACCCCGCGCAGGTGTGGGCTGTGGGTTAAAGCACGAACCTGGAAGCAGACGCGCGGCTTTGCTGTCAGCAAGATCGCCCGCGACGTCAAACCGCTCCCGCGCCATCGAGCCCGTACCGCTACTCCTATTCAAGCCCTTCGATGCGCGCCGGCCACCGCTTCCAGGTGGCTGTGCACGGCGATTTGCACCTCTCGACACGGGTTCTGCTGCTGGCGGAGCACGTTCGGCCTCTGGACGTCGCAAACACACACAGCCGAGCACAGCCGTGTTGCCGGCAGGGTCACACCGGGGATGCCGTGCTCCGGCCGGGCCTCGCAGGTGATAAACTCCAGCGCTAACCTTCATGTATCAGCACTGCATTCTGCAAAGCCTGGCACGCTGGTCTCATTTTCATGTCTGTAACAACCTGGAAAAAAGCTGCTTAAATAGCACAGATACACCCCCCCTATATTTCATCTCCCCTGCTTTCCCTTCCTGACCTCGTCCATCTCCACGTTGGCTCCTTGGTCCATTTTTGAGCCTTTTTGGGACAGCCACTAGATGGCAAAAGCAAGTTGCGCTGCCGGAGAAAAGGGCTGCAGCTTTGGGAGATGGTGTTGGAAGAAGCTGTGCAGAGAGAGCCCAGCACATCCCTGCGGCCGCCAACCCTCCAGCACAAAGCTGCTGCTCTGCGTTTGTGCCCCTGCCCGTCTTGCACATCTCCCGCTCGCGGGAAGCTGAAATAAACCCAAACGCAACTTGTGGGATCGGGCCTGGGCTCAGTAGTGTGAATGACATTAAAAAGATGAGATTTGGAGCCAGGGCTTACTGACTTTTTGTTACTCAAATGAAAAAAAAAAAAAAACCCACCCAATCCCAAACAGGCTTAAAATGTGCCCTACATTGAATCATAATGATCCAGAAGCCACTGGCGTTATCCTCAAGGTGCAATTATCAGCACGTTTAGCGCTTGCTGATGTTTTGGTGCTGCCCTTTGCCTGCAGTACTGCTCCCCTCAAGGCAACCCCCCCCAGGACCCCTTTCAACAGACTTTGGTTTCCAGAGGAGAAAGCACCCAAGGGTGCCCCATCCTCAGCAGGGTGCTGCAGGCAGCCCAGCACCAAACCACTCACCTCTGCTTGCAACCACAACCCCGCTGAATTGAGGGGCCAACCCCCTCACCCTCCAGGGGGAAGGAAAAGCAAACCAAACCCCACCTGCTCCTAAAATGCCATTTTTCTCCATCACAAAGTTGACACTGAACCCACAGCTCAGCATCTGGGTTTCACACTACGCACCGACCACGGAGGGAAGTGCTCTCGGAGAAGGACAGTGGGCTGCTGCCTCTCCTGCCATCCCGCAGTGAATAATTCAGATTTAGCAGGGGGCAAAGCATGTGTGCACGGGGAAGGAGCTTGGTCACTTTTTATGCCTTTTTGCAGAGGGAAAGGCTGTAGCATCTGTTTGCAGAAAATACCCCTTGCGAGGAGGAGAGGCTGCGTCCTCCGGCTTCTCCAGGCTGCAAAGCAGCAACTGGCAACAGTAGGGGAAGCCAAGGCTGCTCCTGGGCTGGTGACACCAAGGAAACAAGAAAGATTTCAAGTCACTTTAGTGGCTCATTCCCACCTTTCCAGCCCCCTTCTCACCATCCTCCCCCACAAAAAAAAAATCTGTATTTTGCACAGCTCGCTCCTGTCTCCAGAGAAGCAGCACAAAATCCAGCTTCAAGCATCAGCGCAGAGTTGCAACATGTCTTTGCAAACCTGCAAATCAAAAGCGATAAATCAGGTAGGAAAAGGGGTTCCTTGTTGGCTATCTGCCCAGGGAGTCACTCCTCTAATAAGTTCCCAACAACACAAAATCAAGCCCTCGGACACCTCCGCAGGCAACTCTGGGCTCTCCCCATCCATCCACGGGCTACAGGACCCGCTGCTGCCCCTGCCCCATCCTGTGTTCAGACCTGCCACTCCACCCTTGGCAACCACATAATCTTTATCTTTAATTTTTGAATTGACCCCTCTTAAGAAAAGCTCTGCATGCCTATTTTTTTTATGTGTTTATCTTGTAATTTGTTTAGAAAGATACTTGTTACAATATTTTTTTCCCCTCCTTCCCCCAGCCCCGTCGGAGGAATCTACTTGGGTAATTTGTTGAAGCGGGTTGCTGGGGCATGCATTATGCATGAGATGCAATCTTTATTTTTGCACTCCACTGTGTGCATTCTGAAACAGGAATGGCATCGCGTGCCCGCACGCAAAATGAACATTAGCAGCTCACAAAAAAAAGAAAAAAGAAAATGCCCATTTATTTAAAGGAAAGCAAAAAAACGCCCCTCCATTCTTTCAAGCTGTTCTAGCTGGGATTGCTTAGAGCAGCTAACCAGCAAGAGCAGTCAAGTTGTTCCCACTTATACTCTGCTGTTGAATAAACTGGCTCAGAGCTGCTGTGTTCAGTGCGACACACACAGACGGTGTTGATGGCGAGCCCAAAGGAGGTCACTGAGCAACATCACCAAACGCACCCGCAGCGATGGGGCTCAGGTAGCACATACCCTCTCCTATGAGGATGCTCACTCTCTCCATCCCTCCTGGTATCTATACATATATAGACACAGATATATGCATGTACACTTGCGTTTTTGAGCCCATTCTTTCTTTCCGCTAGAGATAAACAAAGCCTGTATTAGCTACTCCTCTTCACACGTTTTGTGCTGCAACAGCTTTCAGAGCACATCACGGGGCCAAACCTTTTGAGTAAAACCCCAAAGGTAACATTCGACAAGGCTTTGAGCCTTTTTTGCCAGATCTCCCTTATTAATCCACCTCTCCCCCCAACACACACCCCTTTACCTTCTCCTGCCCGACTCCTTGGCCGGTTACACTGGGAGCAGATGGTTTGCTATGCAGTGGGGTTATGGTAGGAGCTGGTGACACTGGAAGGTCAAATGACAAAGGATACATGCTGCTAAGTGTTGTGTCAAAAGCCTTTGGGTTAAATACATAAAGCAGAACCGCACAAAAAATATGTAGAAAATTCAAAGGCCACCAAAACTACCCTAGCTCCCCGCCCTGCTGTATTTCATGCTTGGAGGTCATCTACTATTATTTTAGAGCAATAAGATGTGTAGCTCATTTTAAAATCAATTTAAAATCCAGCAGCGACACTGATGTCCTCCTCAACCTCCGCTGCAGTGCAGCCCTCAGCACCTCCAGCACTTTGCGTGCAGAGGACCACAGCAGCCACTGTGGGCAGGGGGGTTCTCCTCCAGCCCCCCAAGACGGGCCATGGCCAGCACGGCGTCCCCCTGCTCCGGGAGGAGGGCGAAACCTCCTGCTCTGCCGGCCACGGCACTGCTCGCAGGCATAGCGGCTTGAAACGGCTGGAGGAGAAAACAAAGGACAAGAAACCAGGTCTGTTAATCCCAAGAAGAACAGGAGGAGTGGAAAAGAATCAGAAAGTGGCCCCTGAGAAGAAATAAAGGGGAAAAAAAACCATCAAAGAATGAATAAGAGGGAGAGAAAGAGGACACATGGAAAGGAAAAAGGAACAGGATAAAATGGGGACCAAGACAGAAGGCCAATTATTTTTGATTCTTTGGCTTAAGGGCTAATTTATTACAGCGGTAAATCACGCTTAGGATAGGAAATACTGCAGCCAGAGCCTGGACGTTATTTAGACAGCATAATCATGATATTAATGCTCAAAAAAGTGGAAAATTTTAACTGCCTACAGACCATGTCTCACTTTTTACAGTCTCCCCTTCTGCTCAGCACGAAGAAATACGGCACTTTCCCAGAGCCATGGGGCTTCATGTGGGGGCAGAAGGGTTTTGTGGAAAGGCACAGGGTCTGGTTTCCTTACCTTAACATCCCACCCCTCAGCCAGGCTCAGGCTGCAAAGCCACATTTTCCTCTCCCCCTGCCCTTAACCACTGGTGCTGGGGATGTGCCCAGCCCCTCAGGCACCCACCGGGGCACATATAGAGATATAAACCCCCCCCCCCCCCCCTCCCCCCCAAAAAAAAACCCCAAAACCACAAAAAACCCCCTGGTATCTGTTGTCCCCCCCCCCAGGTGACAGGGAAGTTGGGGATATGAGAGCTTCAGCCATGATTTCTGGGGTGGAGATCAGCTGTATAAACTAACTAGGTGAGGCTGAGCTTTTCATCACACCTCCACAGCGCATCTTGGTTGACAGGGAAAAATCTTTACGCTATATAAAGATGGTGTATATATAGAAAAAAAACTTTCAAGGGGCTAGAAGAGGCAAGGTGGTTCGTTACAGATACTGAGAAGTGCAGGAGCCACCCCCTCCCCGCAGCCCTCCTCCATCCATTTGTGGTTCAGCAGGGAGAAGCACACAGAAGCAGCAGTTCGTTAAGGCTTCGTTATCTGTGCTGCACAGGGCTGGCATGACTCAGAGAAATCACACCCTGACACTTTGCCTGGCTCTGCACCAGCCTTAGGGGTGCCATGTCCATCCTCCGCCCCTCTCCTCCTACCCTGGCTACAGTTTGACCTGGGGCGAGCATCCCGCGGCTCCCGCGAGATCCAGCCAGGGCATGGGCAGGTATGTGAGTGCTCAGCTCTGAACCATGCTAGCCCTCAAGGCAGCAAGTGATGTTGGCAGCCTTGAAAAATGATGTCAAAGATGTGAAAAACCAACCTGCTTTGCCTCAAGTCATCAGAGCAAATTATGCATTCTCCAGCAGTCGTGTAATATGAAATTAAATAACTCCATTGTGCGCCGATCTTGCTGCGAATGGGAGAGGCAAGTTCTGTGCTTCCCCTGAGCTTAATTTGAGCCCATTTGCTCACGATTTCCCTCCAGTGTCACTTGCTGTGAAATCCACATTGTGATCCTCAGGTACTATTTGCCAAACAGATACAACAGCATCCCCTTGCAGCTCAGTGTTAAACTCACAGGTCCCGCAGCCCTCCCCATATTCTCCTGCCCTCAAGGCATGAAAAAAAAAAAAAAAATGGAGAAAGAGACTGTGCCATCCCATCAACCCATACCAGTCTTGCCTGTGGTACACACTGGTGCTCTGACAGTCTCCACCAGTATTCTGCTTGCCTAAAGCTACAGCAGGATTTTTTTTGTAGATGGGAATATATTTAAGAAATGTGTTTACTTATATCCCATAAAAGCACAATAAACTTATCTCCAGACATTGCATTAAAGAAATACTGTGATTTTAAAAGTTACTTTGTTCTAAAACTCCTCCAGGCAGAAAAGATAATAAAAAATAGCAAGCCACTGGTGGTTAAGGAAAAAAAAGAACCATGCGGTTATAATTTCACTCAATGGTCTATCCCTAACAGAGCAACACACAAAATGCACATGTGGGATAATAAGTTAAAATTTCTTGGCGAAAGCTATTAATTTACAACAATTGTAAATAAGGGTTGATGGGGACAGCGGAGGTGTTTTGAAGTGCAGTTCATGTTACTGAGTCCACCAGATGTCATATTGGCACTTAAAAGCCTAAGGTGGTTTGAAATGCAGTACAGATTGTCTCGCATTTGATCTTCTAAACCTGTCTCCATCCATCATCGTCAGCAACTGTCAAGATAACAGGGGACAAGTTTTGATTGGAGCCTGATTGTTTTTTGTTGGTGTAAAGGCAGAGATGCATATGGTGCTGAAACCTGACATTTCTACCTTTTCTGCTGGAAAAAATGTGACTTTAAGCAGAAACGGGGCTAACTTCCACACCAAAACCAATTTGTTTGATGGAATTCAGCCTGCAGAACAGGAAGGATATTTGTATTTATGTCCGCTTGAATGCGGGCTTGCATGTACCTGCTCCTTGATTGTTTTTAGTTACATCTGATGATAATGCAGAGAGAAAGATCAATATGAAGTGAGTTGGCCTGGTAACCTCCACAAACAGCGCAGAATTTACACTGAGACTTGACACAGAGAAACTGAGAAACATCATGAAAATTTTATGCAGCCAGAGAAGCTTTGTAATGATCCGCTCTCCGTGGATCCTCGAGGTCTCTTGCATTGTGCTGGTTTTCCCTCCGGGCTCCACTTTTCTGGACCAATTTTGCAGCTCCTGCCGGAGTTTGTCAGCGATGCTCTACCTGCTGACGTGTCCCCGGGGAGATCTCCCAGCAGCAACCTCAGCGAGACCAAGAGTGGAGTCTCACCAGCCACCTCCACGCTCTCCTGCATGGAGAGGTGAACCTGGAGCTTCTCTAGTCTCAATACACCCGCTGCCCTTCAGAGGCCTGGGCCATCCCGCGCTGCAGCCAGTGGCCACCCTAGGCACGCATGGCCATCGCCCTTGCCACAGCTCCTCCACCAGAGACTGCAGCCTCCAAGCCCACTTAACTTGATATTTCTACAGAAACCGTGCCCTTTGCCTCAATGCAAAGAGCAAAGAACCACCGTCTTGTAAAGGAGAACGAGAGCATATTCCAGCCTGGGGAAAAACCAAAGCTTTTTAGCTGCACCAGTTATGGGATGGGGGACCTGCTCAGCCCGCCGTGCCCATTAGCTTGCACAGTGCTAGCGCGTGGCTGTGGAGGCTTCTTGGGACCTTGGCTTGGCTCCCTCCCCAGCAAGCCTGACCAGCTCCCCAGGGATCAGTCCCGTGAGTGACGGCAACAGGATTTGGCTCAAGACACCATAGTAATATGGTATCGATTAAAGGTTTTATTAGCATGAGCTTGTGTGGCGATTGCATCGCTCACAAGTGCCAGTAAAACACTTATACCACGCTATTAACCAGCCTATATATGCCACATCACTCTTCTGTAAAATACTTCATAAAGTGTTTTAAATTTTTCTGCCGTCTTTTTTCCTTGTACCTCTTGGCTATAAAACCAGGCTGGGTTTAACAACTGAGAGCTTGGCTGAACAGAGCTCCCTGGGAGGGGGAAGCCACCTTCGCTTTTTCACTTATTCCATGGTCTTAAAAAAATTCTCAGCTGCAAAAGCATGAAATGGAGTAAAATTATGCAATGTGATCTCCTGTGTAAAAATATGCAATCCAAAGTGATCCTGTAATTCCTCATGAGCCTGATGGTAAAAGTCTAGATTTGCTCTTTATGGCTGCTGCTTTGGTAAGCTTTCAACTTCACTGGTTTCACAGAGCAAGGCAGAGGATGCCTCTGGCAAACTTGGATTTTAAGTCTGTTTTTACTGAAGACTCCAAAGGACCGATTCAAACACATGTGCATGTAGAAACAGGAGGACTCATCTCCAGCAGCGATGGGAACTATTTACAAAATGTCAGGGAAACAGACCAAAAGCACACTGCCCAAAACCAGCCCGGTGCTGAAATGCACACAGTCCAGCTGACCTCTTCCCAGCATTCATGAGATGAGCACTTAATTTTTGGAAAATCTAGGAATGAAAAACCCCAAACCCAACTTAAGGCCAGTCAAAGCAATCTGGCTTGTTCCCGAGGGCCAATGAAGGAGTTAACATTAGGACAAAATACGTTCACTTTAGCGTAAACCTCAGCCAGGATGTTTTTCTCTTGACATGGGAAAAGATTAGCACGTGGTCACTCCAAAATCTCTCAAAAAGGGAAACTTTACAGGGCTGGCAATGAGTATAATGCAGCTGTGCATTAGCCAGCCCCTATTATTCCCAGGTAAACCCCACAACCACCTCTGCAGTGGTGGTGACATTCAAACCTGCCCTGACCTCCTCGCCTTCTTTGCGGCAGAGGGCCAAGGAGAGCCGTGGTCCTCCCCAGAAAGCTTTTGAGTAGACAGGTCAGGGACCAGAGTCAAACAGGCTCAGCCCTTGACTGAGGTTTCTGGTCAGGAGGACAGACGCACGGACACCTATCACGCCCTGCAGCGTGTGTGCAGCACAGCATCGCCTGCGGATGCGAGCGATGCAGGCGTCCTGCACCGAGCTTCCCCCCTTCAGACCTTCACACCCTCCCTGGCCCATCTTGCCTGAAGTTGAGACATATCTTTTCCAAAGAACTAATTTCAAAACACTTCCTTTTTCTAACCTCGGACTACTGCTCCTAGCATGTTGCTTTAACTACCTTTGCGCCTTTTTTTTTTTTTTGTCCCTTCAGGAACTGACACAGTTGAGAGAGCAGAGAAATTAAACTGTGCAGGATTGCCTCCTGCATTGATAGACACAGATTCTTATTCACACAGAGATTTTAAGAAAAAAAAAGTTAAAAGTCATTGGGATCTCTCTTTGCTCAGAAATCTGTATTCCATTAAGTCTGGCATAAGGCACAATGCAAAGCAAAAGAAAGAGAAACTCACACCAGTGGGTAGCTAGAAAACAGAGGCAGAGTAAATTAGCATACTCAGTGTGCAAAGCGAACAGAGGACTTAGACTCATGCAAAATGATCCTGATGAGAGGAACAGTCAATCCCTCCTTGGAGCTGCAATAAAAGCCTATGGCCAAGAGGGTCTGTGTGAATTTGGTAGCAGAGATAAGACGGAGCCAAACCCCAGTGAGCATCACTTTCTTGCAATTGATTAGCTGCTCTACTTGAAGCTGGAAAACATGTGCACCACACTTGGAAAAATAAGAGTCGAGAGCACCCTGACAGACAACCACCACGCACAGACATCTGAAGGAAGGCTGGTAAACAAGAAAGTGACAATAATCCCATTATACAGTGACAAAAAGTTTGGTTCTGTCCCTCCGAGGCAAGGCAGAAAGCAGAGCAGGGTCCATCCAGACCTGCTGAGACGCTGGCTCCCAGGCGGCTCCGGTTACGGGGGTTGGAAAGCTCAGCACCAGGAGGGGCTGCAGGAGCAGCCCCGAGACACGAGTGTAACAAACCCTGCTCAGCAGTAATTACCGGCCTCGCTGGCACTGGCCCCCGAGAGCTGCTGGGCATCGCGCCCGGCAGCGGGCACGCAGCGCTGCTGGGACGGGGGAGTTAAACTGCAGCTCTCCAGCTCCTCCGGACATGGCACGAGCAGCGTGCGAAATCCTTCATGCAGCGAGCGGAGCATGGCGCTTCCCAGGGAGGCCTTTTGGCAAAGCTAAATTGATGCCCCCTCCTCGTTTCATCCAGGAACGAGAGCTTACCGCCCTCGGGATGCTGAAACTCCCCAACTGGATGAGCGTGATCAGAAAATAATGGGTAGGCAGGTGGCAAACCAGGACAATTGCTAATGATTTGGCTGCGTACAGCCACCAGTTGTGCTCGCAGCCAGCCTGCCCGAAAGCCTGCCGGTAGCGAAGGGCCCCCCTCCACCCCCCGCATTTCTCCACCTGTTAGTTCATGTTGGTACAAGCATTAGCGCAGAGGAGGACGATGCTTATCTTAGCATGGGTCTGCGCGGTGCTTGGCACAACAGGAGCTCAGCATCGCCGAGGTCTCTGGGCATGGCCAATGGATAATTACAAGTTCCCCTGCTGTGGCAGCAGACGGGAGTTAAAGCTGGGACCCCAGGCAGGTCTCGGTCCCCCCACACCAGACCAGCAACCTGTGGGGACCAACCAGACCACCTGACGTTTGCTATACAAAATACTCCGTATTTTCTCAACGTGATGCCCTAGGTTGGAAGCATTGCCCCACCAGCACTGACACTAATGAAGGACCGTCTCCCATGGATTTGTGTCTTAAGGCAAACTGCAAGATCTGACGGAAGCTTTTCCCACAGCTGGGACATTCATAAATGCCTTTCCCACATGGACGTGTTGGGATCTAATGAACAGCAGAGCTTGTGGGGCTGCTCTTTCTTCAGCTGAGGCACGAATATTACAGCTTTCTGCAGCATGGCTGTCTCCACAAGCGTTGATGGGATATAACGATACACGGTGTTTACGGGCACACAGCAAGGTGCAGAGAGAAGGAAGGAGGTTGCAGTGGTAGGGAGAGGGGAGAATAGGGAGGTATAAAGGTGGTGGGAGAGCAGCACAGGGGACCCTCAATGCCTGTGCTGGATTCTAGTCTTAAGTAATTTTAAAGCTAAGGTAAGGTACCAGTTTGCAGAAGCGCACCAGGATTTGTTCATATGCATTAATGAAAACATATTTGGGACATCTCTGTCAAATTGGGTTGAAATCCAGAAAAGCAGTTAAGATGTGTATACATACACATAGAGACTATTTCCTAGTGACATCTGGCTGTGAAAGATATTTAAAAACAAAAATATTCCCCCAGGGTATTGCAGAGTACACCTTCCCTGTTAACAAGTTCCGTTCATACGCAGCACATAAGGCTTACAGCACTTCGATAAAGATCTGCGCAGGGGTGAATTTCACCAGAAAGGAGCAAAGAAATACTGCAAATCCCAGAAAGACTCTTGCAGACCCAGCAGCCCTTGTGGGAGCCCTGTCAGAGACTAGCCAGAAAGACCAGCACGCAAGCCAAATGGCACAGTTTCTAGTGGTCCACACAGGCAGAGGTGATTATGTGATGCATACATGGATCTTTCCAGCTGGAGGTATTTTAAACACATAGAAAATAATGTCGGAATCATAGGACTGCAATCTTTAAATTATATTCAAAAAAGATGCTCAAAGCATATATCATTGAATTATGAACAGCTTTGGCAGCTTTATTGATGATGTTGAATCTGGTTGACAGATGCATTTACACTGCATAAGCATTTGAGATGCTAGAGTAATTGCTTATTAGTCTTGTTGTGAGGCAAAACACCAGATTGAAATAAATAGGAGCTCATGAACACAGAATTTTGCTGCCTCTCTGATTATTTTTTCAAGCTAACCATCTGCTAAGCATCTGGGATTCTTAGAATCCAAGATCCATACCACACACAGGTGGGAATTAAAAAATACAAATAGAAGGAGCTTAAGAACCCAAACAAACTATAATGTAAAATTGTCCAAAATGACTAAGGAGTTTCTTTCCTAGCTTGCATACAAATATAGGGAGTTAGGTTCTTACAGGATGCCTTACACACCAAGCAGATACACAGCCAAGCAACTGCATCCGCTTCATGCACTAGAGCTCCTCAACACATGCCAGGGCCAAAAAATGGTCTGTAGTGTACCCCAAGGTGGGGCACGGAGGGACTGCAGAGCAGCAGCCAAGCAGGGTACTTGGCAGCAGCGGTCTCCTCCACAAATGAGACATACTAGGAGAATCCAAATTCCCCTGAGATCACCAGAAAGACTTCCAGGACCCTCTAGAGCTTTGCTTGCAAGAATTTTGGTAGACAGTGTAAGACTTCAGGTTATGTCTCTGTGCCCTGCTAATATATTTTTAAACCTTCTACCAAATTTTAAGCATGTTCGACAGGAAAAAAAAGAAAAAAAGAAAAAATTATAAAAAAACCAAAAAAGAAATGTTCATAGCGAGGGAGATGCTGCAGTGTCTCCTCAACACTTTACTCTGGCTGGTCCTTTCCTCTGCTGAGAGGGCTGTGTGCCTACACACCATCCATCACAATGGAGACCCAGCCTTTTATACAAGCTGCTCTTCCCAGATCACCGAGTCTCACAAATACACCCGTCCTTGTCCTCACTGCCACCCCACAGAGGATGAGAAACACCGGCCAGCCGAGCACTCACCCCCCACAGCCCTTTCTATTTGGCCTGAAGACCTGGGGGAGGAAGCACTTTGTATGTCAGGAGCTGCAGCATCAGCTGAGGTGTTGCAATCCCCACAATAAACAAAAATAATGATCTGAAGTCCAAAACTCAAGCAGGACAAATTCAGTAGTCAGAACGAAGCTTGCTACAAAGTTTATTGCAGCCTGTGGGATGGCAGCTTTGATAAGAAGATAAAATTGATATTTGAATTTTCCCCAGCTGCCATTGCACTTGATGCTGAGAACACGACTTAATAAAAACAGCCAGTTAAATAACTGTCAAACTCTAGCAAATACCCATAAAGCAAATGTTCTTTTAAAAAAGCAAATTAGACATGCATTTTTCTCCATGAAAAAGTGCAATTAGAAAAGCTTTATAACTAATATTTGTTTTTGGTTCTAAAATATTAAGGATCTTTCCTAAACATAGCACAGTGAATGGTTTCAATTAATCTCCTTTGAACACACACATTCAGGTGTTTAAAAAGGAAAAAGAAGAAAGAATGATTTGTGCATCATGATCTATCATCTCCAAAAAGCTGTAAACAGTATCTTAGAGAGCAGAGTTTGTGTGACAAATTTGAGATTAGGCGGATTCCGATCTAAAAATTAAATTGCTTATCAGAGAAATAATATTAGAGTAAAATAAATTAGAATCTCTACTGAAGACTCTAAAAGTAATTTTTAAAATTAATTAGAATCAAAAAGATGGATCTCAAAGGATAGGACAACTCTAATTTAGACAGACGGTAATTAATTCCTTATTTCAGAAATTCATTAACAGGCTGTAAGAGCAAATCATTCCTTTGCTGGCGTTAAGCTCCAGAGAGAAAGTTTCATCTGGAAAGGGGATACGAGAACTCCCCTGCCATCCGTGGGCATGAGGGCAGGGAGAGCCTCACCAGCAGCCTCTCGCCGTGGGGCGCGGGGTCGGGGCAGCAGCTGGCTAAGGGGCGTCTCGGTGATTTATTTTGGGTGGGCAGCGCGTGCCCGGGTCCCCCGGGTGAGCAGGGTCTGGACCCGCAGCCGGTCACGCTCCTGGTGGGGTGGTGAAGGGGCTGCAAGCACGGAGGCTAGGCTGAACCGTGGCCCTCGCAAGCGTTTGTGGGTGGGGAAAATAAATAAAACACGAGACATCGCTCTTAACACTTGTGAAAAGCAATAGAACGTGCTTCCCCTCTCCCACTCTTGGCTGGGCAGCAGGTCTCCCCATCTTGCTGCACCCTTCGCTGAGCTCCTGACAGACCAGCACGGACCCACCGCGGGTCCTCAGGCCCTAGCGCAGAGACCAAAACCCTTGAGATTTGGGGGAGTTTTACCATGAAAGTTTGGCACGCAGCAACACGGAACTGAGCTCAGAGCGGACAAGTTCCCATCCTCTTTCTCTGCTCCTACCTAAAGCCAACGGACACACTTTGCTGCTCTAAAAGTAAACAACTCCACCCAATTCACAGAGCAAAATCCACAAAGAAAACAGCTCGAGCACCTCAGCAGACATAGCGTGCGAGTTTCCACTGCCGATAAATAAACGCACGCACTGGCAGCCCGGTCTGCTGCCAGCCCCCCCGGAGCCGTTTCACGACTGCTGCTCCACTCGGCAATCCTTTGGAGAGGCCAAAGCCCAACGCCGGTCCTCGCCAGAAAGCACACTCGGCTAGCTGGCATCTGGATCCCTTTGATAACTAGTTAGGCTTGGAGCTTATCCTCGGAGCTGGAGGGTTTGTCAAGGGGAGGATAAGCAAGGCATGAATCTGTTGCCCGTACCCAACTGGAGAGAAGCCCAAACCTAAATCCTTATCTGAAAAGACCTGAGCTCTGGATCTGGATCCAAGGAGCATCCTGCTGGCCTTCCCATCTGCGAGGGAGGCAGCGCAAATCCCAGATCTGCAGCATGGTGGGAGGGAGAGCCATGAATATGGATTTAACCCTGCAGCCTGAACCCTTCGGGCTGAGGACTGCCACACACCGCGCGGCAGCAACGGTCCTGGGCTGTGCTGCCTTCTTGGCCCTACTGCAACAGAGAGGATTAAGTGGACATTTCTCCAGGGAAGAAACCTAGTGACCCGTGCAGTGCACGGGCAGACGGCTCCCAGGCTCGTCTGCAGACACTGGAGAAAGGAGGTAGAAGTACAGTAGGATTAGCTAGAGCTGGCTGCAAAATAATCTCCCTCTGTACCTTAACTCACTGTCCCCAGGTCCTAATGGGAGCAGCAGCTTCCAGACAGGAGGACGGGTCACCTGGCAGTGGGAGTTCACCAGCTGGGACCAAAAAGGAGCCACACTGAATGACATATATAGCAAAATACGCTTAGTACGAGATCCCACATTTTGCTCGCACTTCTCTGCCATGAGCTTAAGGGTGAGTTCGCCTCTCCTCAGCGTGGTTCATTTAAGGCCAGTTTTGGTTCGCAGGAACTGAGGGGGCTACCCAAAAGCTGAGATGGGCTCCCATGCTGCACTTGTGTCTGCAGTTTCTTTTTCCTAAGTCACAAGTCAGCCTAAACCTACTTTTGTTGGAAAACGCAAGTTGTTCCCTGTTGCAGAACGCTCAGCTCTGAGCATTGCACCCCAGGGTCTCCAGAAAATAAAGACAATTAGTGGCTACCTCTGAAAAATTAATTTAAGTGGCAGACCGTGAAGCTGCCAAAAACTAACAAGCATGTGAAAACTGACTTTAAAAAAAATATAGCTGTCTTTCTATTTTTCTTTTTTCCTTTCACAGGGAGCCATTGCTACCTTGAAAGTCCTTGCTCAAACTAAACAAAATAAAATAAAATAAGAGTTACTAGGTTAAACAGCTGATTAAAAAGGAAAGTAAAGAAAGGATCTCTTTTCTCTCACTGTTTTTCTCTGAAGTTTCCTAGGATGTTTTAGCTGGAAGCAGTCACATTGGCACAGACTGGTAAGGGTGTAAGATTGATACAAAGCACTAAAACAAGGAAGTTTTGGGGACCGGTGGTACAGTCTCATCTGCATAGCACTACATGTTTGAAGAAAGGTTTGTATGGTGGATAGCATCTTTTCCATTCCTTCAGCGGCGTTAGCAGGTTAAAAAAGTCATATTAACTTCCTCACAAGTCTTGTCTCATTTCTGCCTTTAGAGAACCACAGCTACAGGAATTGTACTGCTATAATGATGCACATGCTTATGGATAAAGTCACTCTGAAAGGAAGAAAGGAGCTGGCCTGACCATCAGATCTGTGCCTGGGGATCTCACAAGCCCAGGCTGCTGCTGCTGTGACCTGGGTCCTCTCATGGCTCCCAGGAGAAGAGGAGAACCACAGAAGATGCTTCAGTTGGCAGAGGTGGATGCAACAGTGGCTGCGACTCCTTGGCGGAGATTTACAAAAGAGCTCCGAGAGGAATTAGATATCTGCTATCATTAAGTGTCCCTAGGACTGTGTAGCTAATATCCTCAGTTTCTGGGGCGGGGGTGTGTGGGTGTGGAATCTAAATTATTGCTTCTAGCCAGTGCCAGCAGTTTCTATTTCACTGCCACATGCAAGATAGGAGGGGAGAGCAGTTTGCCACCCTGAGCCCGCGAAAGGAGGTTTGATGGGGTTTTGCTCCAGCTGTGCCTTGACACAGAAGCATGAGCCACAGCCGAGCAGAAGAGATCCTGCTGACCCCACATCTGGCCCAGCCTGAGCAACACACCCCAATCTGCATTTGGGGAAGTAAAACCAAAGACTTCCTGATGACCCCAGCGCGGCAGGCAGGCTCGCCCCATCGCTGTTTCAGGACTCTTTGCAAACCAGGCGCATGCCAAAACTTATGTGGGAAACAGCGGCTGCAGCAGAACGGGTGCCAGAAATGTTCAAAACATCACGTGCCACCGACACAGCGCAGGTGCTGGCTTAGAGGTCACCCCTCCGCCACTCCAGCTGCAGCAGAAAGCCATTTATATCTAAAATATGCCACCAGCCGCCGGCTGTAGAAGAAGCCTATTTTAAACAAGACTTGTGCCACAAATTTAACATTTAGATACGTTTGACTTTTAACCACTTCTGACACCCACCCAGCCCCTGCAGCATCTCAGCACCTTATGCACCGAGCAGTGTTGGGGCCCACCATGACACTCTCCTCCTCCCACCAGCTGCTTCGCTCAATTTTCTTCACAACAAGCACTTGAATGTGGTGTTGCAGGCAGCTGCCTCTACAGCTCAGTGAATCAAATGTTCTGCCTGCTGCTGCATTGTCTCGTTCATTTACTGTGTGACAAATGCCTGGAAATTGTTTGGTTTTCTGTCATTATAACCCAAAGATATTAAATTTACATCAACCCGACGATGAGAGCATGGCTAGGGAAATGAAACGTTACCTCCATAGCGAGGAAGGGACAGGCATCCCTTCGAACACGTGGTGCAGGTCTGGATTTCTGCTTTTCCTCCTGCCTCATCACCATCTCCCAGGCCGAGCAGAAACAGCTCGGTTTTCCTTGGAGAAGAGACCTTGTGGTCTGGACAGAGCAGGATGTGGCAGAAGGGATGATGCTGGAGATGCCTCTACGTCAAATATCTTTCAAGCCCTGTATGCCCTGAGATAGAAGGCACCATCTCCTGGCCAGCACCACGCCACATCCACGGTGACCAAAGGCACAGCTGGCATCTGCCATCTCATTTGCTTTCCTACAGCTGTGACTCACTGGCTGGTCCCCCATCCCCAGCCTGTGGGGAAACATCTGTCCAAGCACGAGGAGCTGCAGGTGGCCGGTCACTCTCCGCTGTGGCCACGTACACTCCAGAGCCATTGCCACATGAAGAGTCCCCCTGTTCCCTTCACAAATCCCCAGGTAGCTGCTTAGCTGCCTCCTAATCATCAGGCGGCCTCTGGATCTCTGTACTGATACCAAAAAGCATTTCCACTTCAGCGTAAGCTCCTTATCTCACCAAAGAGTGGGCTCAATGTCTCTTATCCTATTACCAAATATGAAGAACTCCCATTCTTCCACCTACCAGAAAGACTATTTTTTTTGTGTGTGTGTGTGTGTTTACAGCTTTTTTTTTACCCCAATATCTCCCTCCCACCCACCTTTCCCCGATTGTTGATAAACATGGAAACCCATTCCCTACTAGCAAGGGGAACAGGGGATCTTTTATCCTCCCCCCGATAAACGGTAATAAGCTTCTTATCCTCTTACCAATAATGGAGAGCATTGCAAATCCTCTATCAGACACACTAGGGTTAGGGTTGTTTGCATTACATGAAGAGATTTTGTAAAGTGGCAAATAAAAGGCATATCATTTTGTTCTTTTATCTGAAACTTCCTTCTAGGAGGGAAGGCAGGGTTGTTTAGAAGTACCTTTAATTGGGTATTATTCAGTATCAGGTTGAGGCAAGTTCTCCTGTCTCACAAAAAACTTCTGCACTAATTTGTTCCTACTCATGGATGAAAGGTCAGTGTGCTGACTAGGAAGTTAAGTAAACAAAATTAGCATCTGATTTAAGAGACTTCTTATTCCCTCTGGTGTAAATTAGTGTAAAAATTAGCAAGACTTTCAGTTGCTTCTGTTTTCTGCATTTGAAATGCACCCATTCCCTGAATTTAATGGTGTGGAGGCTTATTATTTCTTTATTTATGCAATTGCATACATATGGGTGGTGAGATGGAAGGCATCGAGTATATCAGCTTCAGAAGTGAAAGTCGTTCAAGGTTAGCAAAAACAGGACAGAAGAGCTCACAGCAGCACTGACACCCGGACACTGAAAGAATAACAACTCCATACTCACAGATGGGAAAACATTTTACAAATGCAGTGTGGACTTTGGCTGTGAAATTCAGTGCCGCACAATAACCCAGGGCAAAGTAAACCCACCTTTACTACAAAGACTTACAGGGTGCTTCATTCAAAGGTTTTATTTTTTATTTTTTTTAAATTGAAATATAAAATGTTCTCTCAGGTGTTCATATCACATTCAAATCATTCTGAATACTTTCCAGACATTAGAAAAAAAAAAAGCCCGCTGCTTGGGATTAAGGTAGAAAATCCCAACAAATATGTTCCAGAAGCAGGTTGCTGATAAATTGCTCATTAAAAACCTTTAAACTTCTTCCAAATCATCTATTATTGATTATTGCTGCCCATTCTAATAAATAACCTGACGTTACTGCAGCTTTCCCTGATGAGCTTAACTTTGTACTGCATTCTTGAAAAGAACTCCATACAGGGACAGAAGGCTGAAAAATGTAAACACATTAGAAAATAACCTCAGAGAAGGCAGGCAATAGAGGTGTATTTTTTCTATCCTGCTGGGTAGAACAGCCTTCCAAAGAGGCAGTCATTCCTGGGGAGGGAGGAGGAATTGACCTGGCAGTAAAGGAGCACCTGAACCTTTGTATCTTCCAACATAAGTGTGGGAGAGATTTTTCTAATCACCACTTCATTGGTTTAAAGACTATTCCCAGCATGTCACACATTGTATTTCAGCAGTGGATAGGAGGCACAAAGACACCTATTAAATTGGAAGGCTAGAAAGAAAGCCCCAAAGTGGTTTTTTTGGGAATGCCTCTGGCAGAAACCTTCAACTACCCCAGAACAAAGTGAGTAGCTGGACCTCTGGGCCTCACGTCTGTGGGACATCTCTCCCAAGACATTCTTGCTTGGAAAAAATTATCAAGCAACCCCCCCAAATCAGGATCGGCTGCAGATGTTAGCAAGAGGTGCTGGAGTTTTGCTATTTCTGTCTTCCTGCACCTGACCCTCTGCAGACACCCACTGTGGTCCCATTGCAGTGATCCCATGGAAGAGTTTCTCCTCCAGAGTCGCGTTGGCTGCAGCACTGTCCAGGAACGATGTTCTGGCCCCATCAGAGCCGTGAGCTTCCCCGAGGACAAACGTTATGCAAAGGGAAAAAACCTAGCTCCCCCAGACAGCCTCGTTGAGGTGGGGGTTACACTGGTCTCCAGTGAGGTCCTCCTACTGCAGTATTTTTAATCTTACATGCTACTAATTTGGATGTTGATTTTCCACTGTGCAGTTCAAACATATTTCCACTTTAATTGGTAAAACTCAGTCCCCAGACCCCAAAGAGAGGTGCAGCGTTTTCAACCAAGCTCATCATTTTGAGTCTGCAATTGCTTGTTAAACCAAAAAGATGTGGAACCGAGAGCAATATGTTAAACTTAATAACATGAATATTAATTCCCTGAAGAGTTACAGAAAATATCTATTCTACCACTCCTCCAGCCCCGTAAGAGAAAGGCAGGCACTGAAGTAATAGTTTGCGTTTCTTACTGACTCAGTTTAAAACGTGAGCAGAAACACTGGTTTTCTAGTTAAGAAGAGAGCAGCTACTGCAATTACCACGAAAGGCTTGCTACAGGAGAGATTCGGCACCTCCCAGGTTTGGTTGGGCAGGCCAGGGGAGGACCACTGATCCCTAACTTCAGAGCAGAGTTGAGAGACAGCCCATGTGCTGAAATTAGGGTATTCCCAATATCAGAATCGTCAGAAATCGGACAGCTATGGCAAACCCTTAGGCCTGAGTGCCCAGGTCTGGTCTGCGCGCCACCAGGTTCTTTGCTCTCTTTGCACAACGAATCCTGGACTCTTTCATTGCACTAGGACGCCAATTCTCCCAGGAGAGCCACACCACGAACTTTTTCCTCTGACTACAGAGACAGCATTTTGTGGGAATACCAATTTTTCCCAGTCTCATCATGCATGCAATAAAAATGCCAGCCTCCTCAGAGACTTAAATAAAGGCTAGATTTCTGGATACAATTGGATGTAGAGACAGAGTAAGCACAGAAGTATTTCTCTACTGAAAGAGATCTCTGGAAACACCAGGGCCCCAAACTAAGGGGCTCAGGCACCCCTAGGCATAGGTGGCAGCTGAACAGAGGTTTCAGGCAATCACCTTGAGGAAATGGGATCTGAAGTCCTCCCAAATCATCCTTGAAGGACACGTCTTCCTATTTGGGGTCCTACATCCAGAGTCATCATACAAATCATTTCAGGTGCTAGAAGATAGAGTTTAAAACCAAACCCAAATTTGTCTTCTCCCATGGGGAGAGGAGTAACCTCTCAGCTGGCTCTGGAGTAGCAGGAATATTTTCTCTTGTTGCTCAGGTCATGCTTGGATCTAGCAGCCCTCTCTAATGGGTCTGGTCTTGATCCCACCTTGACCAGCCCTGAGCCAGGACTTCTTGTCGTAGCCACTTTCCTCACTATTGTATTCTTCCTTGCAGTTCATCGGCCAAAAGCAGTGCTAGAGATGAGGACAAAAGTTCAAAGCCTGTCACAAAAGGGATGTCTTACAAAAAGGTCAGTAGACCTTGCAGGGAAGAGACAGTTTGTGACTGCCGTGGCCACAGTGTCTTACAAAAACAGAGATTAAAACCACAGCTAAAAAAATGAGCAGAAAAGCCATTAAGCATATGTTGGGTACAAGCTAATAAACACATAAACAACAACAATTGCTAGTTAACCACAGGCTAGAACTTTCTATGAGCCGCAGGTACTAGGCACAAATTGACAATAATCAGGTTTAATGGGTTTGGTTTACAGTCTCACTGGTTTGTGCATTTTATTCTTTTCTGCAATATTAGCCAGTAAAACAAAGTCTCTCTGTACTTGCAAATCTGTTGGGGTGGGAGAGTCCCAGATGTTGGAAGTCATAGTCAATAGAGATCCCCAGGGACTGGGAATTTTTGTTCTGTTATAATGCTGAGGCCTCAGGCAGAGTGCGACAAGTGCAATAACAAGGATGAAATTTGGATCCAAACCAGAAGCGATAACTAACAGAAGTGCTTAAGTCCAAGGGAGTAAACTCAAACTTTTATTTCCATTCAGATGGAAAGCCCTCTGCACTGAAAAAATGCAAGGGCTTCCATACAGAGGGATGTTTAAAACATAGCAACTATTTTCAGCATAAAAGTTGAAGCTCTGCTTTGATTCAACTAGAAACAGAAGCAAATGAAGCTCCTTTAGAGAAAAAACACAGCAACCGTCTAGCTCAGGCTCTGAAAGAGGCTGCCCAGACCAAGACAAGCTCTAGCCGACATCTCTGGAGCAGCTGCGTGCATTTGCAGCTTTCCTGCAGGATCACGCTGAAACCAGACAGTGCTAGTCTACCCACTCCCCCAAGGAGGAATGAAATCCTCATTCCACTTTCTGTGCGTGTAGCAGAGCTGCTTTCCAGAGGAAGTTACGGGTATCCCTGCAGAGATACGCATGCATGCACAGCTCTTAGCCACCGCTATGCATCAGAGATACCACACTGCCTCTAGCACAGGGAGCTTGGCAGTCGTGATCAAAGCTTAGAGAATGCACGGTAAAAATAGGAGTCAATGCCGCAGACAATTATTACAACACATTTCTATAGCACCATGAGTTTAGTTTACATTTCGCAAACAAGAGCGGAGACTGTCTGACCCAGAGACTCTAGACAATATAGGGCAGAGCGCCCAAGTAAAACAAAACACAGGTGTAAAACCAGTAGGAAGAGGAACACAGAAGAAAAGAGAAGAGGGGGAACCAGGTATTCAGGAGAATTTGGCTTTATAAGAGCTTTCAAATTATTTACTTGTTTTATCAGCGTCTGTTGCACAGTTTTACCAACTGAGTCCATATGCCTTCAACTCTAACAAAGAAGCAGAAAGCAATGACATGACTTACCTGTTCTAATGAACCAAGGCCAGGTTTCAGGCAGGTCCTTGCTCCAGGCCAACCACAATACCCATAAAATGGGGGAGAGCACCCAGAACAACCCCTAAGCAGCCCCTCTCCCACAGCAGAATAACCTTTCCCCACATCCCCCTCCACCTGATTTACCCTTTTCTTCCCGATTGGCCCCAAGAACCTCACACAGCAGTGTGTGGGGAATTAATTACACCCTCCTTAAAGACTCCTGATTAACATTTCCATCACATGCTAACGAGACACTTCCTGGCTTCAATCTGCTTTCCTTCATTATAGCTTTCTGGAGACAAACTTTATACGTTTATGAGAAACATTAAATGCACAATCGTCTAACTACGATTTATAGCCGTCCTGGCTCTGTGGAGTTTGCGTAAAGACTCAGTATATTATAGTATGAAATCTGGAATGGGGTCCTTAGAGTTAGATCTCCATCCACAGCTGTTTCTTAGGTCACTTTGGAGGTTGCCGTCACCATAAAAACCAGCAACCAAGCCCAGAAGCGTGGATTGATGCAGCCTACCTGAGCCTGCAGAAAATGGAGGGGAAAGTCCACCTCAAAAAATAGCAGCAAAGCAATACCTCCAGGATCTCCAGCAAAAGCACAGGGTGACCTAACTACTAATCATACTTCCAACAGAGAGAGATTACTGGGAAAAAAAGTTAGGGTTGACATTTTGGGCAACAGGCTAAAAATGAGAGAGAGAAATAATAAATGAAGATGACTGAGCAATATGCATAAAGATGGGAATGAAGGTGGCCACCTGGAATATTTCTTGCATTGAATGCAAGAGAATGGTTCCAAGGTTTGAATAAAATGATTTGACTCCTATCAAGGGTTTTGCAGTTAAACTCACTGTAATGCTTATGAGCCCTTGCATTTAGTGCATACATTCAGCATCCAGAGTCTCACTCCAATACATAATACAATAAATACACAAGAAGCTTATTGTAATAAATACAACACCACTGCAAATGAAATAGTAATTAGAAGCATAATTCAGCCAGATTTTAGTTAATACCTATTTACTAGGAGGTGCTAATCTCCCAAATAAATGTCCTAAGGATACAAAATGTGCCTCCACGCTCCCAACTTCCCTCCGTCAAAAACTGTTCACCCACTAATTGGAATTTTAAAAATTGCCCCATTTTTTGGAGTATGTTGGCAATAGCAATACCAGCTTTTGGAAACTAAATGCTGCTGAGTCGAACAGTTTAGCACCTCAGTTGCGAAAGCTGGTGTGAGCAAAGCAATCCATCCACCTTTCCCTCCTCCAGCCAGGTTGGGATCCATCGCACCAATACTCCCCCTAAAGGGAATCGATATGGCTAAAAAATGCTGGCAATCCTGTTCCATCCCTCCTTGGCTGATGCCCAGTGTGCACCCTCTCCCAGCCAGCACATTAGTTTCCTGCAAGGCCAGGGAACTGGGGAGGGTGCAGGGGGACCTGCAGGCTGGAGGGGACCAGGGACAGCATGACACTAGCCCGGCAGATCTCTGCC